>NW_008329666.1:389921-393391 GCF_000622305.1 Nannospalax galili
GCCTGCTTCTGCCTCCCAAGTGCTGGGATTAAAGGCATGCACCACCACGCCTGGCAACTTATTTTAATTTTGTGTACATATGTAGGCCTGTGTGTGGGTATGTGCACATAAGTGCACGTACCTGCAGAGGCCAGAAGAGGGTGTCAGATCTCCTGGAGCTGGAGTTATAGGTGACTGTGAACTGCTGATGTGGATGCTGGGAACTGAACTCAGGTCCTCTGCAAGAGCAGTAAGAACTCTAAACAGCTGATCTATCTCTCCAGCCCCAACACAGCATTTTTTAAAAATATGTGGTATAACCTACAGATTAGTCATGAAATCGGTTTAATGAGCTGTGATTAGCATATGTTAATAGGACAGAGTCATAAACATCAATGTCCACATTGTCTATATGTGTGTATCACGTAACATAACATGATGAAGTTGCGCTTCAGTATGTAAATATGGAGGGAGATATTTATTAAATTATGATGCAAAATGTTTTTTTTTAAATATTTTATTTTTATTCTATGTGTACGAGTGTATTGCCTGCATGTATGTGAGTGCACCCGTGTCATGCAGTGCTGCGGAGGTCAGAAGAGGGCTTCAGATTCCCCTGGAACTGAAGTTAAGGACGGTTCATAGCTGCTAGCTTCCATGTGGGTGCTGGGAATCGAACCCGGGTCTTCTGCAAGAGCAGTCAGTGTTCTTAGCTGAGCCATCTCTCCAGCCCCAATGCCAAATGTTTCTATTGCTATGAATCACAGTAAAACAGCAAAACACTGAAAACTACTGTTCAGATACCTGCATACTTGATTTAGGGATGAGAGGATAGCTTTGGCATAGGGTTGTGGCCTTGGAGAAAAGTCAGTACATGGCCACAAAAGAGCTGAATCTCTCTGCTCCTCCCATGCAGGGCTTCAGCCATCAGCAAGCCCAACTGTGATGATCTTTGACAGAGAGGCACAACTGAGGTCAGGAAGATGGCATTTGTCCGACTCGGAGGACAGACCCGTACAACAGCGTTAATTGAACATATTAATAGGATTCAATATATTTTCCCCCATAGACACAGCATGTATTCATTACATACAATTGCCTTCCTACCTCTGTCCGCTGTGCTCTCCATACCTCTTCCAGCCTCTAATAATTACTATTGTATGTTTGGGTCAACTTTTTTTGTTTCTGTATATGAGAAAGAACACGTGGTGTTTGTATCTCTAGGCTGAACTTATTTCGCTTAAATTGATGTCCTCCCCATCAATCCATCTTGCTACAAATGACAGGATTTTTTTCTTAATAATACTCCATTTGTATATGAAATACTCTCTTTATTCAGTCAGCCACAGACAGATGGGTTGGTTCATTGCTTAGCGACTCTTGTGAGCAGTGCCACAGTAAACAAGGAATACAACTCTTGCCTTTGGATGCAGACTTTTGTATTTTGGTGGTTAGCTTTGATTATCCACTTGACACATTGTACAGTCACCCAGGAAGAGACTCTCAATCAAAGATTGTCTAGATCAGGTTTGCCTTGGGGAATATCTGTGGGAGACTGTCTTGATCATATTAATCAATATGGGAAGACCCAGCCACCTTGAATATGGGGGGCACATCCCCTGAGTTTGGGTCCTTGCTCTCTCCCTCTCCTGTCTCTCTCTTCTCTCTCTCTCTCCCCTCTCTCTCCTCTCTCTTCTCTCCTGTCTCTCTCCCTCTCCTGTCTCTCTCTTCTCTCTCTCTCTCCCCTCTCTCTCCTCTCTCTTCTCTCCTGTCTCTCTCCTTCTCCACTCTCTCTCTTCTCTCTCTCCTTTCTCCTCTCTTCTCTCCTGTCTCTCTCCCTCTCCTCTCTCTCTCCTTCCTCTCTCTCTCTCTCTCTCTCTCTCTGTCTCTCTTTCTCTCCCCCTCCTATGGATGTGACTAGCTGCTTCAAGTTCTTGCCTTGACTTCCTGGAAGTGAGGGACTGTAACCTGGAACTGTAAGCCAAATACCACTTTCCATCCTACGTTGTCTTTGATCAGGATATTTTATCACAGCAACAGAAAGAACAGAAGAGAAATGTTATGTCCTATGTGACTGTGGTGGTGGATACAAAAGAGGAAAGGCACAGCATATCATACAGGAGACAATTTTATACTGAAGAAAGCTGGGGACCAGGAGACTCCTGTTCTGTAGAACAAAGAGACCTGAGTTTCTAACTCCCTAAGTTTTTATTAGCTTGGATGAATTTCTCTAAGCAGGTGTCAGAAAAAATGTTGGGCAGATCCAAGGACATTTGTTGCTGCATGTGTCTTGTGGGCGCGGTTTTCTTGCCCCGTGCTGCTGTGCGGGTCCCTGGCTCTCCGTGGCTACCAGGCGCTGGCGGCTCTGCAGGTCACTGTCAGCTGTCAGGAGGGTTCTGTTCCAAGCTGCCGGACACTCCCTCTGTGCACGTTGGCCACCGGATCACGAGGGGAGGTGCAGGAACGGCGAAAGCAAGATCTTCGCAAGTGGTTGTTGATGGAAGGACAGCCCCCTCGGGGAAGACTGAAACACAGGCTGGTAGGTAACACAGGATACAGCTCCAGACAAGTTCAGTGATACAGCTTCGTCAGACTCAGTGATACAGCTCAGTCAGACTCAGTGATTCAGCTCCACTTTATTGGGGTGAAACCAGAAGATTTATAGTGTGGAGGCAGTAGCAAAAGCCTCAGTTGATAGGTGCTCCTAGGATGCCTCATTTACATGTGGCGGTGGGCTTCTATCAGGCTGTCAGACAATGCCTGATTAAAACCTGGTAGTTCCTATGCCAGAGGTCATGTATCTGTGACGGGCACTTCAAAGGTGATCCAGGAAGGAGAGCAGAAGGTGCCCTGCTGGAAAGGGGAGTCTCTGCATAAGAACGCTGAGCCTCTTAGGCTATCCGGACATGGAGAGACTGCGACCCAAACAGCAGGGGTCCCCAACAGACATTTCTCTGAAGACACTCAGGAAACTACCTGCAACAAAATGTGGTATAGAGCACATGTTCACACAGTGTAAATAAGGCATAGGCTTTTGTTTTTAAATCTAAACATAAAGGACACCACTTCAAAACCTGCACCTGCATACATGCTGTCTCCCAATTGGCTAGTTCCTTCAAGTGGTAGGCCTGCTGCAGGTGGTGGACTGCTGAGAAGTGGCTGGGAGCCATCTTGGAACTGAAGCCCTGAGCCGGGAGGAACGTGTATCTGTGGGTGTGAAGTGAGAGACGGCCCCAGGTCCGTGGCGGCAGGAGTGGAGAGAGAGAGATGGCCCCAGGGCTTCACCTGCATGGACGCGAGAGGGGGCATTTATCGACCTGGGATGAGACACAGAAAAATTACAGCATGTATCTGGACTCAGTAGATTGACAGACCATGTGGTAACTGTACTTAAGGTTTTTTAGGAACTCCCATGATGTTTTCCATAATGATTATACTAATGTACACTCAACCAACAGCATATATATGTATAGTATATATATATATATATA
>NW_008329666.1:393436-408459 GCF_000622305.1 Nannospalax galili
TATATATACACATCACATATATATGTCCTTTTTCTTCCACAGCCTAACATTTGTTATTTTTTCTGATTAATAAGGGTATTGTAACTGAGATAGCATGTTATCTCATTGCATTTTACACTTGCATTCCCCTGATAGCTAGTCTGGGTAAAAGCAATTATCCTCAGTGAATATGGTGAGCTTATTTGGAAGGGTTACGGTGGCAGAAAATGATCTATAGTCTCACATTGGAATCCATATGAATTCCTCCAGAGAACTTAGATCAATGGTCAGGTCTGCATATCACCACTGATAATTCCAGGAACTCTGTTAAGTAGGCTGCATGTCCAACATGTTGCTAAACAACTGACTCACAATAACTTGGCAACTTCCTCTAATCATCCTAAATAGAAGTTAGGGTGGAGAAAAGCCCTACGGACAACAGAGGAAGAATCTCTAGTATAGATATATGAACAGACAGTAGACTCCATCTAGAAATTGCTTTGTAATTTGTTTTCTAATGCAAAAAAATAAAAAATCTTGTAAGAGTGTCCAGAAGCTAATTCAGCATTTGACAGGCTGAGGCAGTATTAAACATCATTGTATTGACATTGTTTGATTGCTTTTTTCCAGCTCTCTCTAAAACTGAGTATCAGTAAATTGAAGATACTGACAGCCAACCAGTGTGACCATCTATTTGCAAAGGTAAATCTCTCACGTCATGCTGAAATTGACTAGAGGGGGCACTTATTACATACTATAGGACATTTTTCATGCCATTAGAGGACACACTGAATTCTGTAATTTATCTAGTGATTAAACATTGTTCTGTCATTCAGACCACCCTGGTGTGGATTAGTTAACGGGACAATGAACAGGATGAACTCATGAACCAAAATGCACATTTTTCCTTCGGAATGACAAATTCTGAATATCCTAAGGATAAAGGGTATGGGTTATTTAACTTTGTTGTTCTCAAGTTGAACATAGAGCTTAATGCCACACTTTTGAGTTGGTAGCTACTTTTCTCTCCACTTACTGAGCCATTACTTGCTTTCCTGATTTAATCTTCACAAAAACTCTGTGGGCTTTTACCAACATATGCATTCTGCAAATAAGATGAGCATGGTTGTTTTCTCCTGTAGCTTCTCAAAGGGCTGTGAAGTCTGACAATCCACACCAGTGACCACTTAGCTCACTGCCTCCTGCTTCTCCAGGCTAATGTGCTGTCTGAAGGAAAGGGAGCCAGAAGAATTCACCAGAGGCACGACAGAAAAGATCAAAGTGAGAATAAAGAGGTAACAACACAATCCCCTGTACCAGTCTGTCAGCTTTTTGTTGCTGAGTAATAGGCATATAGGAGGAAGAAAAGGTCCATCCGGCTCATTTGTTTCCGAGGTTCCATTTCATGATCATTCAGTCATGTTTCTTTGGCCCACGGTGAGGCATCACATCAGGGAAAAACTGCAAAACAAAATAAAACTGGTTGCCTCATAGCAATGATGTAAAGAGAGGAAAAGGAAAGGACTAGAGTCCCACTACCCTCTGCAAGAGTGTATGTCCATGACCTGAGCACCTCTCACTAAGCCCTATTCCTTAAAGGTTCAGCCACCTCCATATAAAGTCACTCTGAGATGCAAAGCTATGACACACGGGCTGTTAGGATACGTTTAATGTCCAATCTTATTAAGTGCCACTTTTTTGCTATAGTATATCTCCTCTCTGTCTCTGTTTAGTGAACCCCCCAGCCCAGGGCTGGTAGATTAGGATCTGTTTTAACATAAAGATATGTTTAACATAAACTTTAATATCATTGAATAATAGATGTTTATACAAACTAGAATGTTATTTCATTCTTGTATAGATTAAAGTTGGAACTATTAAATCCATCCCATGTTCTCATCAGAATCTAAGTTCTATCTTTGTGACCTATCAGGCAGCTACAAGAGTTGGCCATCTTCAAGTCATCTCATAACTCAAGATGCTCCATGGAACTCAAGCCAATATATCTCAGCTCATTTCTATTGCTATAACTGAATGCCACAGGCTGGATAGTTTATAAAGAATTTAAGGTTATTTTGCTTAGGATTCAGCTATAATGTCTAGCAGCATGGTATCAACATTCTTCTTAGATCACATAGAAAAGAGATCAAAAGAACATGAAGGTGCTGCCCTTACAATCAAGCTTCTTCCACGAATCCCAGGTTCCCAAGGGATCCATCCCTCAACACTACCTTTTTGGGGACCAACTTTCTAAACACTTGGGGAACACATTCAAATCATAACCATATCTGCACATGGACAAGAAAACTTATGAAAAGGAGGGTGATAAAAAATATTCTCTATGGAAATGAGCTACCTTTAAGCAGCATTCACAACAGTCATACTTAACATTTTGTTGACATCTGGTTGATCAGTGTTTGATCACATTGTTGAGTACAACTTTAAGGAATCTGGGAAATGCAGTCTTTCTGTTACTGCCCTCAACTGAAATCAGAATTCTATTGCCAAGAACAGAAGGGAGGGATGTGGATATTCAGGTAGGCATCTAGCCTTCTTGCCAGGAGTCAACTATTCCAGAGAATCTTAATAATTTTAATATGATGTGTGACACGGTATCTCCTTATTTGAATCCCACAGCTCACTGCATGGTTCTAACTGCAGTTTTCAGTATCTGCAGCACATAATTCTCTTACTTTTCCCTTGAACAGATGGTCACACCCTTGAAGGATGACAGCCCCAGTCTTCCTTGCATTCTCTACAGTAATATGAATAGTCTCACACTAAATAGTTGTCAATAAAAGTACAAATGGAATATTCTTTTAAGTACAATTTAGTAAAACAGTTATAAATGAAATGCGTACTAATATCAGATACTGGGATGATTTCTGCAACATCAAAAGAGTAGGTTTCTAAACAACTTAGAATTGTGTGTCTATGTTTCTGTTAATTTCTTTGATTTTTATTTTTGACTTTATTTTTGAGACTGTTATATATATAATGAAATATCTACCCCCATTTCCCTCTCCAGTTTCCCTATAGATCCCCAAAGTGCCCCCTCTCAAATTCATGTCATTTTTTTGATAACTCACTAAATCCACTTAGCACCACCCATAGGTATATGGGCGTGTGGCCATCCAATGGAGCATAGAAAGCCTACTGGTGGCCACATCCACCACGAAGAAGATTCTCCTACCCCCAGCAATGACTCACTGCCAATAACTCCTCAGTATGGAGTGGGCCTTGTTCTACAGCAGTTTCCTCAGAGTTTTAACATTCCCTCCAGGAGGGACGGAGAGGCACAGGAGACTCTGGCGGTAAGCTAAAGGTCACAGGTCTGGGAAAGGGAAAACTTGGAAGATTCTGGGAGTTCCTTCCCAGGTTTTATAAAAGGAGTAAACAACTGCTTGGGGAGGAGACTCTAACCATCAGAGCTGCAGAGAAAAGGCTCTAGGCCCCAAGAAGCTACCTGCAAACTGTTTAGGGCGTTCCAGGGCTGCAGCTTCTGTGAGGTGTCACCTGTTTTGGGGGTGGGATTTTAGGTGATGCAGTTGTTTTTTTGAATCATCCTTGCTCTTGTAACCCTTCATCCATACTCCTGTTAGTAACCTCAGTAAAAACTTATTGCTTCACTAGGTTGGACTTTGGTATAATTATTATGTTGATTTGTCATGGGTTCTCTTTCTGGAGTGAGTAGATGTGCGTCCGTATGTGCATGTCTGTGTGTGTGTGTGTGTGTGTGTGTGTGTGTGTGTGTGTATGTGTGGTGTGTGTGTTACAACTCCCTAGAAAAGTCCATCACACATCTACCCCATCTGTTCCAGGACATTAGCTGACTTGTTTTTGTGTAGGTCTTATACAGTAACCACAGCTGCTGTGAGATGATGTCATATCCAGAAGACAGCATTTCACAGCACTCCTCCCCACCCTCTGGCTCTTATATTCTTTCCACATCCTCTTCTTCATTGTTTCCTGAGTTTGAGTCGGGGAGGAGTTACTATAGATGTCCTGTTTAAGGTTGAGCTCTGTCTCTTACTTTAAGCACTTTGACCAACTATGCATCTTTCCACTGACTGTTGTCTGCTGCAAAGAGAAGCTTCTCTAACTCAGGTCAATGTTCCGTTTGAGCTAGGGTCTGTGTAGCCCTGTCTGGCCTCAAACTTACAGCAGTTCTCATGCCTTTGCCTCCCATGCTGTGCTGGAGTTACAGGCAGGTGCCACCATGCTGGCTTCAAGCTTCTACTTTGACCTAAGTACAGTGCTAAATAATAGAGGTCACTTCACCCATCACTGATGTGCTGGGTTTGGGGGTGAAAACTTGGCTGGTGATTGGTTGAGGAGAGCAGCATCTATAAATGGAATCATCCCTCATAAGAAAAGAAATGAGGCAGCTTGTTTCATCTCATCACATAGAGGTTCAGGAATCAGCCTTCTACAAACCAGGAAGAGGGCCTCTGCTAAGCCTTCAATCTTCTCTCACCTTGATCATGTATTTTCATGCTCAAGAACTTTAAGGAATGAAATATGTAAGCTGCCCAGTCTATCTTGGTTTTGTTATAGCAATCTATGCTGGATGATACAAAATATACAGAGCTTGCAGCAGCGTTGCTATACAGGGAGGGGAGCAATTCAAGCTAGCTTAGGTTGAAACTTCATGAGTCTGAAGATCCAATGAGAGCAAAAAGACACTAATATTGCATTTTTATACAGTGAAGTAAATGGTAAATCGACTCAAAGCATCCCTCGTAAAACATGGCAGAGCTTACCTTAACAAAAGGAAGTAGACAGTGTCAATACTAGCCTTCATTTAAAGAAAAACACAGCTGAGACTGGAGAGATGGCTCAGCAGTTAAGAGCACTGGCTGCTCTTGCAGAGGACCCGGGTGTGGTTCTCAGCACCCTATGGCAGCTAACAACTGTCCATAACTCCAGTTCCACGGAATTCGATGCTCTCTTTTGACCCCTGTGGACATTGCACAATATGGATGCATTTGTATACATGCAGGCAATACATCCATATACATAAAAAAAGAATAAAATATCCAGCTATAACTTCTATGTGCAGACGAGGTGCATTTTATGCATAAACCATATTGTACTTAACAAAAAAACATGGCAAAAATGCTGTATAGGCCTCACCTAAATAATAGAATTTGATTCAGCTATCAAATATTGGATTAGTTACTTTTCTGTTGCTTTAATAAACACCATGATAAGGCAACTCAGGAAGTGTTTATTTGGCTTACGGTTCAAGAAGGAAAAGAGTCCATCCACTGGAGGGAAGAATGCTGGGAGAGTCCATCACAGCAGGAAGGCATGCTGGGAGAGTCCATCCACAGGAGGGAGGCATGCTGGGAGAGTCCATCACGGCAGGGAGGACTGCTGGGTGAGTCCATCATGGCGGGGAGGCATGGTGGGAGGCAGCAGGAGCAGATCCCTGAGCACTCCCATCCTCAAGCACTCCCAGGAAGCAGAGCGACAGACACTGGAGATGGGCTTGGCTCTGAGCCTTTAAAGCCTGCCCTCAGTGACGTGCTTCTGCCCGCAAGGCTGTACTTCCTGTACTTCTGCAAACAGAGCCACCAGCTAAGTAAGTGTTCAAACACTTGGAGCCTATGGGGACACTTCATTTAAACCACCACAAATACATAAAACACTATAAAATTTCATTTTTTAAATTCTCTCTTGGCTAAAACTCTGAAGGAGTTACACTTGTTTGCTAATCTTGGTTAGTATGTCCACAGTATCATCTCTTGAAATATGAAGTAGAAACAGTATTAACTGACCACTGTTTCACCTCATTTTTTTTTTCACTCATCAATCCACTTCTTGTAGCTATGGAAACCAAACTGAAGATTTATGTCTGCTAATCTCAAGAGAAAAAATAGAATTATAATGGAGTTATTGGTACATCGTCAAGAGATATATAAAACATTTTTTCTAGCAATTGAAGATTTCTGAAGACCCTCCAAAAGGGAGAAGAACCCAAAGCAATCCCATAAAAGCAGGACTGACACAGGGCTATTATTCCTAGTCCTTTTTAATACAGTGCTTGGAACCACAGCTAGAGCAGAAACCACAATAGAAGGAAATTAAAGGGATATAAATAGGAAAAGAAGAGGTCAAATTCCTATTTGCAGATGATCTAATATCCAATGAGAGATCCCAAACATTTCACTAGACCACGTCTAGAAAAGATCAACACTTTTAGCACAGTGGCAGGATACAAAATCAACTTAGAAAAATGAGTAAGCTTTCTATATACCAATAACAAACATGCTAAAAAGCGATCATGGAAATACTCCCATTCACAATAGTCTCAAGAAAGTAAAATATCTAGGAATAAACCTTTTACAGTGAAAACTCAAAATCTTTAAAGAGATTGAGGAAGACACAAGAAGATGGAAAGACCTCCCATGCTCATGAATTGATAGAATCAATACTAGGAAAATGATCATTCTACCAAAAGTGACTTACAGATTCAGTACAATAGCAATCAAAATCTCCACATTTTTCACATAAATAGAAAAAAAATCCTAAAATTCATATGGAACCACAAAAGACTCTGGAAAGCAATCCTGAACAAAACAGAACAGGACAGGACAAGACAGAACAATACAAAACAAAACAAAAAACACAGTGCTGGAGGGATTACCATACCAGATTTCAAGCTATGTTATAGGGCCACAGTAATAAAAAAGCATGGGACTGACACAAAAGTAGACATGTAAATCAATGGAACAAAACAGAAAAGCCAAACATGAATGCATGTAATTACAGCTACCTGATATTTGACAAAAATGCCAAAAACACGCACTGGAGGAAACAGCATCTTAAATTAACGGTGCTGGGAAAACTGGATGTCTACATGAAGAAGAATAAAATTAGAACCATATCTCTCACCCTGCACAAAAAAATCAAGTCCAAATGGGTCAAAGACTTCAATGTGAAAACCTGAAATGCTGAAACTGTTAGAAAACACGGGCCATACCTGACAAGATTCCATTTGCACAGGAGTTAAAAGCAACAATGGAAACACATGAAACTAAAAATCTTCTGTACGGCAAAGGAAGCCCATAGAGTGGGAGAGAATCTTTGCCAACTGTATGTCTGATAGAGGATTGGTATTGAATATATACAAAGAATTAAAAAACAAAGAAGCAAAAAAACAAAAAATCCAATTTTAAAAGGAGCTATGGATCTGAAGAGTTCTCAAAAGAAGAAATAAAAATGTGTCCAACATCTTTAGCAATTAAAGAGATGCAAATTTAACCACTTTGAGATTTTATTTTACCCCAGTAAATACAGTTAAAATTAAGAAAATAATTGACAACAAATACTGGGGAGATGCAGGAAAAAGGGAAGCCTCATTCATGGTTTGTAAGATTGCAAATTGATGTAAAAACTACAGAAATCAGTTTGGAAAACTCAAAAGTCTAAAAGTAGATCTACCAAATGCCCAAGGTAGACCACTCCTTGGTTTATACCCAAGGATATCCCACTACAGAGATACTGCTCAATCATGTTTGTTACTGTTTTTTACACAATATATAAGAAATGGAAACAACCTAAATATTCTTCAACTGATGAAGGGATAATGAAAATGTGGTACATATATACAATGGAGTTTATTCAGCTGTAAAGAAAATAAAATGAAATTTAAAGGTAAATGGAAATATAGTGAGGTAACCCAGACTCAGAAATACTGAGAAATACTCAGAAATGTTACTTTTTCTCTCTTGTCTATGGATCCCAGCTCCAAATCTTTAGATTTCTGTGTATAAGTCAAAGTAATAACAGAAGCCAGAAAATCAGAGAGACCATGGGGTAAGGGGGAAGAAGGAGCTCTAGAGAGGGAGATAGTAGCACATGGGTGATTTGAAGGAAGAAAGGGGAAGGGGGGCTTTAACTGGGGAAGGGAGACAGAGGGTAATGCAGAGGGAGAGGGAGGAAGGAGAGAGAAAAAATGCTAAGGATATTTGAAAAATCCACAAGGAAATGTATTATTTTATAAGCTTACTTAAAATGCATATAACACACAGATGATAGACAGATAAATGATAGATAGATGATAGAGAGATAGAAGATAGATGATAGATGATGATAGATGATGATGATAGATAGATAGATAGATAGATAGATAGATAGATAGATAGATTAAATGAACTTATGCCACATGGGGTGATAATGTTTCCCCCAAGTGTCATAAACTGTCTAGCAAAAACCCCAGATGTGAGAAACCTCCCTTCAAGTTATTGGTCAGGGGGTCCAAGAGATTCTCAAAACACTAAAGGCAATTTGCATTTATATTTGAAGCATTCTGTGATTGGCTTATCAAGAGTCTGGTTGAAGCTCCTCACAGAGAAGCAAGAGTTCCAGCACAATTAGCAATGACCTAAGACCTTTCTCCCTCCCAGACTTAAACCTGCAACTTTCTAGGAATCCAGAAATTCCATTTAGGAATCTCAACTGAAACTTTTACAGGAAAAGGATATGTATTAAACCTTTTGTGCAACCCTAGTGACCTCTGATTTTGCCTTATCAGATTATAATTATGTCCAAGCCACCTCCAGAGCCAGCTTCTAAGCTCACTTCTTAGAGAGTGGGGAGAGGATTAACAGCAACTTTCTGAGATGTAACAGCTACCAAGGGTCTATCTACATGGCTAATGCTATGACAATTGCTACTCTCCCTTGGGGGAGCCCATACCCACACTTGGGTATGTCTTACTTTGTGTGACTTTCTCTGGGGAAGTTCCAACCCAAGAACAGGTTTGTTTTACTTTCTACAACTCTCTCTTTGAGAAGCCCACATTGATACTTTCCAGTGAACGCTAACTCTCCTCTTTAGTGCTTTTTTTTTTTACAAGGTTCTTTAATAAACTCTGCTTCATATTGACAAAGCTGAAACTCTTTGCTGTATCAAGGCCAAGAATCCTGATTAGGGAAGCTCCTCAAGCTCCACAAGGTGACAGTGTGGAGCTGTGGCTTTGTCCTCTCACCACTAACAGGACTCAGCCATCAGATTGGCACCAGTGTGAACTTTTTCCTAAATTAAGCTGTAAGTAAGGAATGTGAAGCTGCTTCCAAACAACTAAGCTTAATATTGGTTAATTGGACCCTCACTCCGTTCTGGGTACAGCCTGCAAATATCAGGAATTTGCCTGGGAAACGGAGGTCAGTCCCGAGCCCATGTGACTGTGAATGAAATTTCCCAGAAAAACCTTGCATCTTCAAACTGGACTTTCTTCCGCAAGGCTGATTAGCTGATTAGGGCCCTGGAGATTTTGGAGAGCCTGGGATGTTGTAGGTCCAGAGCCTAATTACCACTTATCTCAGGCTAAATAGGCTTTTTAAATTTAATTTAATTTAATTTTTTTTACTATCCCTGTTTCTGACCTAACATCCTGTGATTAAGAGATAAGAAGAAAAAAACCTTCTTGTAAGGTATTTATTAGTAGACCAGCAGATCCCACCATCTGAGACCTATAGTAGACCCCCCCGCCCCGCTTTGCTGTTACCTGCCTACTGAATGTGAAAAGTATCTTGATTTATGACTTTTCTTTGTTCTGTTACTATAAAAACCCACAAAGCTGCTTCTACCCTGGAACACGGTATTTGGAAAACTTAAATCTGTGTTCCCAGGTATGCACTGCAAGGATATAGGCCCCAAAATGTCTCTTTAAAATGTCTACTGCATCGGTGCATGAGGGTTTCCACTTCAGTGTAGAGTTGGCACAGAAAGGATGGCACTCAGACACCCTATGAACTATTATGTGGCCCACAGTACCTGTGCTTTTCCCCAACCCTAAATCTTTGTGTTAAAAAGTAGTTCAATTTTAAACAATCAAATGCTTGAAAATGTTTTTGTTAATATTGAAGTCACACAAGGCAAAAGCTGGCGTGTAAGTCTGATGTTTAGAAATGTATCTGTGTATTCTCAGCATCACCCTGCTTTTGTGTGAGGAGATACATGGGAGCAGAGGGGTTCACAGAGGAACACAGAACCCCGAGGAAATCAGCATGTATATTATGGGGATGCAAAATGAAAAGCCAGAAAAATTGAGAAGAATGCATTCAGAGAGGCTAATTAGAAGAAAGGCATCCCATCACCCGTGAAGAGACATATGAGATGAAACAATGGTTCAAGTTCATAGACCTCGACGACGTTACATACGATGAAGGCTGGGCCAAGTCTGGGATTTGCTCATTTTATCACTGCTAAGATTTTACAGTGATTACAGTGGATTATGGGTACAGAAAGAAATTTAAAATTAAGGCAATACATATCAAGAATTCTTTTGAATCAACTAGTGATGAGGAAGAGAGAGTTTGAAGGAATTTGAGTTCGTTGTATGGAGATCATTCTAGAAAAGAGCTGCCATTTGTTATGGATAAGGAATAATGGGACTGAAATGGAAATGACAAAAGATGGGAAACTGAACATAAACAAATTAGACATAAAATGTGTTCATAGTTTCTAATACTGGCATAAAAATTTTCCCAATGATAAATTTACTTAATTTCCAAACAAGAAAAGTGAGATGTAATATAACAATGTTTCCAAAGACAACAGGGTTATTACTACATTAACCTCCAAGTCACTTTGATATAGTTGGTTTTAAATGCATCATCATTTATTAGCAGATTATCTTTCAGTAGTTTCAAATGCTAAAGAGTTAAAATCAGGTCAAAGTGTGATACAGCTGAATGGTAATTCAGCATGCACCTGAGTTATTAAAAGACGGGATGTTAGCAACGACACACTTTTCCTTCTCCACTTACCACAGCCTTCTCTTCTCTTTAGCAGAGGTCTTTTTATCTTGCCTGTCAGCCAAAATAAAGCTTGACCTTTAGAATAATTTCATATCTCCAGTAATTTTTTTTCAAATTTTATGATTGTGGGGTTTCTTGATCTTCTTGTTAGGGAGAGTGGCAGGGTCACCTTCTTCTATAAACATCCTGAAGAAGTTGAGTTTCTTTCATTTGACAAGTTTGGGGAATACTGGCAGGATTGTCATGAGGTAAGAGGAAGAATACAAGTTAATTTTTTTAAAGGTCTGCTTATTTTTACTTTATGTGAATGACTGTTTTGTCTGCATATACATATGTGCACCATGTATGTGCCTGGTCCCTCAGAGGCCAGAAGAGGGCTTTGGGTCCCCTGGAACTGGAGTCAGAGATGGTTGAGAGCCACTATGTGGGTGCTGGGAACCAAATCCAGATCCTCTGTAAGAGCAGAAAGTGCTCTTAAATACTGAGACATCTCTCCAGCCTCTGGATAAATTAAAAAAAAATGTTCCCACTACAACGTTAACTGATAAAGACACTACAAAAAATCAGTATGTTTCTTAAAAATTAAAAGAACTGGGGGCTAGAGAGATGGCTCAGTGGTTAAGAACACTGGTTGTTCTTGCAGAAGACCTGGGTTCAAATCCCAGCACCCACATGGCAGCTAACAACTGTCCGTAACTCCAGTTCCAGGGGATCTGACAGCCTCTTCTGTCCTCCACAGGCATTGCACGACACAGGTGCACTTATCTACACACAGGCAATACATGTATACACATAAAATAAAAATAATAAATAAATTTAAAAAAAATTTTTTTAATGTTGCTGAATTATTATTACTATTATTTTTGTCTTCTTTGAGACAGGATCTCCCTGTAGGCCCAGCTGTCCTGGAACTCACTATGTAGACCAGGCTGGCCTTGAACTCACAGATATCCTCCTGCCTCTACCTCCCGAGTGCTGGGATTAAAGGCATGCGCCACCACGCCCAGCAAATAAAATTTTTTTAAAAATTAAAAGAACTACCATGGCCCAGCTTTACCCATCCTGGGTGTTTTTCAGATGAACTGTAAGTCACCATATCATTGATGTACTTGCACATCAATAGCAAGACCGTTCAAATAGCTAAGTTTGGGAGCCAACCTCAGTGTCCATCCACAGAGGAGTGGATAAAGAAGATGTAGTATATATGAACAATCAATCTTTTCATCTATAAAGAGAAAAGTTGTATTGTTTGTAGGAAAATGGATGCAACAGGAGACATTCATACTATGCAAAGTAAGTCAACCTTAGAAAGACAAATACTAAAATCACACATTTCATTTGTGGACCATAGATTTAACAAAGGAAGATAAAATCATGTATATGACATGAATGTAGAAGTAACACTGTGGGGGGAGGGGCTAAGGAGAGGGGTACAGGGTGAGAATGGGGAAGTAGGAGGAGATGAGGGAGAAAGTGCTTGAAGCACATTACATACTCATATGAAGATGCACTTATGAAGCTTGGTGCTATGTACAATAAAGGTATGCCAATTAAAATATAAATGTAATACATATTTTCCCACCATATTTATCTAAGATGTAGATGATAAAAAAACAGATTCAGAATTTGTCCTGTGTCATCCTTTCCTTCATCATCTATACTTTTTCAGTTTCCACCAATATGCCTAATATAAACAGTAAGTTCCAGAAACTACTTTACAGAAAGAGATCTGTCAGGAAATTGATAATGAAGAAAGAACAGAGAATCTTGGGGAAGGTTTAATGAATCTTTGATCAGAGGTTAGAAATGTCCAGAAAATTCTAGAGGCTGTTGAAGAGGACCTAGCCCTCTTTTGTATTATTTCAGCTTATTAAAACTTGGCCCATATTTGCCTAATTTTTATCTAACCGTAGCTTCATATGTATGCAAAGGTATGCACGAACATGGTTGTATTATCCACACTGACTAATTGGAACCCTGAGGTGTATGAGTTTACAATGTGACAGCCCTTACCAGGGGAGCAGAAGGGGCACAAGGACTTCCTCCTCTCTGGCCTTCCATTGACAGTGCTTGTCCTGTTTAAGTGCATGTGCCATGTTGCTGTGGCTGTACATTCCAGCCTCTGTGGCAATCCAGTCAACACATGTTCAAGGAGCACTTATTGTGCAAGAGCTGTAGAGATGCAGCAGTGAATGAATCGGGCAGAAGCTGGTTCTAGTGGTCCTTATACCTTGGCACGTAGAACTATGACAAAATTATCAACTATTATGTTGGTGCAAAGGCAATTGTGGAATTTTCATTGTTGAAATTTGCCATTTGATTTTGGAATATGTTCTTAGAAGGGTGGTTATATTAGACATTATCTGAATGGGCATTTCTCACTTTATGGTTTCTCTTAATGACTTGCTGTTCATTTTATATTTATTTGATACCAAGGAAATGAACATAAACAAGTGATTTCTTATTCAAGTTCAAAATGAGTTAAAAGTACTGAAAAAAATCTACTAACATCCAACAACACCTTTGGCCCAGGAACTGCTAATGAACACACAGTGAGTGCAGTGGTGACTTGAGAAGTTTTGCAAAGGAGAGGCCTGGGAAGGAGATGGCTCAGCAGATACGATCTGAGTTCAGTCACAAGAACTCAAGTAAAAAGCCATATTTGGCAGTGTGCATCTGCAATATCTGTATTCCTGTGATGAGATGCCAGATAGAGACAGAGTTACCTGGAAGCCTGCAGGCTAGCTAGCCGAATACACAAGGCAGTGGCAGAAACAAGACAGGCTCTGCCTGAACAAGGCAGATGCCAGGAACCAACTCCTGAAAGTTATCCTTTGATCGCCACACAAGCACCATGGCAATTGCATAGCCACATTCACCCACATAGATAAACAATTAATTGATTAATTAATTAATCAATACTAAATCAATGATGTTTTGCAAAAGAATCAAGAGCCTTGAAGAAGAGGGGCATAGAGGCAGGTCATTAGAAGTTGCTAGTGACCAATTGAAAACAATCATGGAAGCTGATTCTCTTAAAGCTACATGAGGAGTTGCCAAAGAACACAATGTGAATTTTTCAAGTCATTTGGCATTTGAATCAAACTGGAAAGATGATAAAGCTAGGTAAGTGAGTGCCTCGTAATCTGACTGAAAAAATAAAAATAATCATCACTTTGAACTGTAATCCTCTCTCATTCTGCACAAGAATGAGCTGTTTGTTGCTGAGATTGTGACATGCAGCAAAAACTGAATTGTGTAGAACAACCAGTGAGGACCAGCTCAGTGGTTGGACAAAGAAGCTTCAAAGCACTTCACAAGGACAAACTGCACCAAATCATGTTATGGGCACTGTTTGGTGGTCTGCTGCTCTTCCTACCCTCCACAGAATACTAAATCCCAGCAACATGATTACATCTGAGCAGCAGGTACAGCATGGAGATGCTCCCCAAACACCAATGCCTGCAGCCAGCATTGGTCAGCAGAAATGGTCCCGTTCTTCATGACAAGGCTTGACCATACATATCACAACCGAAGCTTTAAAAGTTGAACAGATTGGACTATGAAGTTTTGTGTCACTCACCATATTCACCTGACCTCTGGCTAATCAAGCATCTCAAAAGCTTTTTACAGGAAAAAGTACTTTCACAACCAGCATGATACAAAAAGAAAAGGCTTTCCAAGAGTTCCTCCAATCTTACAGCATAGATTTTTATCCTATAGTGATAAGCAAACATAATTATAAATGTATAGTGGTTTGGTTGATAAACATTGTAACAAACCAAAATATTAGGGCAAGGTTTACTATTCTGTCATTACTTGTTACAGCATAGTCATAGAAGGCAAGAACTGAGCAGAGACCCGTCCAAATGAAAGACAGCCAGAGCAGAATCTGAGGGATCAACCCTAAAATAATAGCAATTGTGTTGATATTACTGTATTTTCCTTATGAGTCAGTATGCAAGAGAAGTCAATTGAGATTTGTTAATGAAGCTGTTTTTTCTCACTAGTCTAAAAATGAACACACACGTCTATCATCTTTCTATCTAAATCTATCATTTATCATCCATCATCTATCATATATCAATCTCTCTATATCTCTATCTCTATCTATCTATCTATCTATCTATCTATCTATCTATCTATCTATCTCTCTATATCTCTATCTCTATCTATCTATCTATCTATCTATCTATCCTATTTATCCATCATCTATCTATTTATCCATCTATCTATCTATCTATTATCTATCTATCTATCTATCTATCTATC
>NW_008329666.1:408577-422761 GCF_000622305.1 Nannospalax galili
CCAAATAGCTTAATTTATAAAAGAATAGATTTGGGTCTGATATTATGGGGTGAAAGATATATTCTAACCTTTGAACTTAGCAATAATACCAACTGTTTAAATCCTTGAAAGTTTGGCCTTTGAATAATTTATGCTTTCTTATATTCAAAACCCAAAGACTATATACTACTACTGCAAGTAAGAATCCTTGCATGTGCTGCCACCTTGTGGCAGAGCTGAAAAGTGTTATTAAGTAATTATGTTAATAATGGTTCCTTAGCAGACCAAATGTTTGTCCTGGGATGGAAAAGCATACTATACAATTTATTGGTCCTTAAGATGACTGTCCTTAAATGTAATTATCATGTATAAAACAAATTAAATATCAAATTTATAATTATCAAGGCTTTAATATCACCTTGACTACAAATTTAGTTAAGATTTTTTCACAATGCAGCATATATAATTTTAAGATTATGTTCATTCTATAATCCTCACATAAGCACATTTCTGCACTCATGAAGATCATGCTTATAAATCTTTGAGGAACTGCTTTCTGCATTAGCTGAATGGTAATTCATTCTTCTCTAGTCTTAGCTATAATATGAATGACTTGAACAGATAGGTTGCCTAAATAATTACAAACACAGTGGGGAAGTTGCTAAAAGAGGAGAATCAGTCTGACCTGAAGAGTAATTTTCCTGTCACCTGGAGAGTTAAGAACACAGATGTCACCAGTGTGCAATTATTTTGACTCATATTCCTTGAGAATATGAGTAAGAGACCACACTATTGTGACACTGAGGTACAGGTTAATCTTTGTCTCCATCTGAGAGAAGGCTGTCAGAGGTGAGAAACGTGCAAGACTTCATGCTCACATGAATATCCTGCTGAGCCCTTCCTTTCACTCATAAAGTTTCACCGTAGTGCAAGACGGAAGCACAGCCCACGGGCAGAGGTTACTCTTCCCTGCAGTGCGCAGTGGCCTGCTCACACTCATCAGGATCCAGCACGTCTACATGACTTGGGTCTCGCCAAACTTTCTTACTTCTATTTTAGTTCTTTTGATCCTGTCAGAATGTATTACATTTTTCCTTTGGCTCTAAACAGTAACTCACCCAGTTATAGAGCCTTGATTCCATGTGTCAGTGGGTTCACTGTTCATGGTAGAGGTGTCTAGCCATTCTGCTAAATCTACCCTTTGCCTTATTCATTGAGAGGAAAAAAAAAAAAAACCTGACTGTATGCTCGGTGGCCAGAATGAAGAGTGAAATTTCCAGCCTGTATGATATAACTGTGTGACTGAATTCTAGCCCTTAAAAGGAAGCAGAAGTGTTAAGTTGCTCCTTCCAGATACATTTTTGAAAGACAGCTAGTATCCTACTCCCTTCTTAAAGCTATTCCATTTCAAGAGGCACTGTGCATATTGAAGGACTCCAGACACTCTATAAGAAGAAAAATCTTTTAAAATGTCACAAGAACACCACATTAGTTGGTTTTTTGGGGGGTGGGAGTGAGCCTAACAATGTGACGTATGTCAAGATATCTTCAAAATAAAAACAAATTATTGATTTCCAAAGTTTTGTCCCCTGGTCAGATGACACTGAAGAACACTACAGCACTTCAGTCCCCCTGGGATCAAGTGAGGCTCTATTGCATCTGCCTGTCCATTCACTTGCTATCTGCCAGAAACTGACGTCAAGTGTGTTTAGTGCTGAGCTCCAACCCCGTCTCCACTTAGGTGAAGTGCAGTTTACAGTTCACAGGTGACCCGACACATGCAGACATTTTAAAACAGGGAATTGTTTTATTATCTCAGAATTGAAAATGTACTACTTTTCTTTTTTGATAATTTCTTTTTCCTGAAACCAAACCTTACCTTTATAGTAAGAACAACATGTTAAATAAAGCAAACAAAACTGCCGTATTTAAATACTACTGATATCAATAATTCACAACCAGCAATACCAAATCTACAAAATTAGTCAGATGGGTCTCTAAGTATTTCGTCTATTATTGCATTCCAAGCAGAGTAGTAGGATAAACTGGGGGCGGGGGGCAGGATGTTTCTGCAACATCTGTCATGGGATATTTGTGTTGCAATCTGTTTTGCATCAAGTGAAATATAAACATCATAAAAGTGTGGAGGGAAAAAAAAACTAGATTGTAGCACTTTCTCTAAGTTTTGTTTAAAGTTACTCAGCATGGATGATGGCCTTAAGAATGCATCATGAAAGAGCTTCTTTCTCATGGCATGATTGTTATTGTAAGTTCCAGAGCAAATGGCCAGTTCACAGTTCCCTAACTTTTCCTGAGGTCTGGTTCAGTTAATAGTGTTTCCTTCTTATTCAGCCCTCTCATATGCTGATTTTAATTTTTTGCTGCATTTCTTAGTCAATGGAAGAAATCTCCTAACTCCTTATGGATTTAAAGCTAACACTTATTTAGAGATGATGTATATCGTTCCTTGGGACTATTAACTACAAAGAATTAGTTGTTTCTCAGTGTAGATAACATTAACTTCTTTTGTATCACTTATTTTTCACATCTGTCATTTTTTTTCCATGGGGGAAAATTATAAGCCAAAATCATGGTGGGAACAGCTTTGTGTACGTGCATATGTGTGCATGTATGTGCTTGTGTGTGTAAGAGGGAAATATCTAGGTCTGTATGTGACTAGGACACAAGTCACTTATCTCAAAACAATATATTGCCTTTCTTCAGATCTGAAGGTCTACCCTCATTAATACCACACTTTACAAGTAAACATCGTTTTTCCCTTAATACAAGATCTTAACTTCAAAGGCAAAATGGTTTTGGGTTTTTATTTGTTTAGACAGTTTCTCCCTATAGCCCCAGCTGGCCTGGAACTCACTATGTGGACCAGGCTGGCCTCAATCTCACAGAAATCTACCTGCCTCTGACTCCCGAGTGCTGGGATTAAAGGGATGCACCACCAAGCCTGGCTAAGTAAAATGTTTTAAAATAAACATAAAGCCAATTATTACCACTGATTTATGTCTTGGTATCTCCACAGTGAAGGACATACACTGATAAATGAGCTTGATGCTTAGGTACTAATTTTACATGATTTTATTAAGCAGTGACCTGGGACTGTAAGCCTGGGTGTATATATATCCTTTCTCTTTCCTGGACACTGGGTGGCCAGTTTTCCTATAAACGCCATCTACTTCTCAGTGCATGTGTCAACATGGCTATCATCTCAGTAGATTCTTGGCTCCTAGGGATATGGTTTGGTTCATATTCACATGTCAGTATCACGTACATGGATGATGTCAATACTCTTCTAATTGATTGATGAACACTGCTGAAACTGATGACATAAGTCAGTGCTTTCAGGATGAATATTCACACCATTTGATTAGAAGCAAGTGAATGTGGGGCTGCAGAAATGGCGCAGCAGTTAAGAGCACTGACTGCTCTTGCAGAGGACCCGGGTTCGATTCCCAGCACCTACATGGCAGCTAACAACCATCTGTAACTCCAGTTCCAGATGATCTGATGCCTTCTTCTGACGCTGTGGGCATTGCATGACATGGGTACATTTACATAAATGCAGACAATACACACATACATATAAAGTAAGTAAAAATAAATAAAATATTTTTTAAAAGAAGCAAGTGAATTTGTGAGTACCTGCAATGTGATGTAAAACTAAGCCCATGGTGACCATATACGGCTATTAAAATTGCTGCACTCATCAATGCTTTTCCCACAGGTATTCAATACAATGTTTCTCTCCTCAGATCTGGGCTACTTTTGATTGCTGTGATCAGTGGAGTACTAGTTTCAGGTCTAGCTTTAAAAGGATCGACATAATTCTATTGTGATCTCCAGGAGCCCTGGGAAAACCAGGAAATAAACGTGACTGACCTAAGGAAAGGGGATGTGGAACAAGTCCAAGACTATACAGACAGAAAGGACAACAAGACCTGAGCAATTGCCAAGTGAATATCACCCTAGATACCAACTGATGCTCTACGCTGCAGAAAAACCTCCCAGTTGAACCTTCTTTGAATTGCTCACTCACCAAACCATGAGCTATAATAAAAGAGCTATTGTAAACCACATTTTGATATAGTTTCTTACAGGTTAACCAATAAGCAGAACATTGTATATCCTGATTCACCCTCAACTCTCTTAGTTTTTGCCCATTGCCCAGACATCCTGTCATAGTTGTTCCAGGTTTTTCAGCTTTCTCATGCTATTAACAGTTTTATTAAAATAAGCCAAGATGATTTGGGTAGTTTTTGCCATGATCTCATCTGTAAGCATGTGAAAATTATATGGAATAAATAGTTTTAAACTGAAAAGTAAGCATAAAGACAGCTGACATAAACCTTTCCCCTTTCCTGACACTCTCATACTGAAGAAATGTTAACATTTCCTTTTGAAGGACTGTGAACAGAGTGCTCGCAGCATGTTCCTGGGGTACTAGCTACATGACACAGCCCCCTGCTGGTCTCAGGTGGTGAGGAGGGAGGAACACTGTACTGCCTGGTCTGTACTGCCCAGGTCAACACTGTCTTGTTCTACACTGTGCTGGCCAGTAAGACAGACAAATCTGCCAGGTCATGAGTTCTACAGATTTCTCTCTGGTCATAGAACCAGGGCAGGAACACAGAGGGGAAATACAGGAAATTATGGGTTATGTACTCATTTCAAATGGGTGAGAGAGGACCAGAGATGTCTTCTGTAGAGTGTAGTCTGCTCTCTAGATATTGCTATTGCAATAGTGTCATCATTGTATAAAACAAAATATATAATATTTGTTTTTCTCTCATTTTTAAATGTAATAAAAATTAATTCTAATGAGTTTAAAATGAAAAAGTATATGTAATGATTCTTAAATACTGAACTTCCATTTCTCAGGAAAGTAAATAGTAAAAAAGTAAGTTGATTAAAATGTTCATTATTTTCCATCCACCATGAGTTCCATACTGTGTAACTGACAGACATAAAACTACTAAGCAAGCATCTGCATAAAATTCAAAAGTTAATTATTTTATGAAAACTGGGTCTTAAAAAATCAATTTGTAGGAAATGTGATATACCAGTCAATGAAGCATGGCCTTCATTGACATTGAAATTGAAATTTGGTTTTCAATACCAAGACTTTCTGTGAACATCCGTAAGTAAAGCAATACAATGACTATCAGTAAAATGAAAATGCACACACATATGGGACATGAAATTGGATGAGAGTCTGTTTTTGGGAGGATACGAGAAGGAAGGCAAAGACAAGGCGTAGTGAGAGAATAAGTGAGCAAAGTACACTGACACGCACACACACACACACAGAGCACTCACACACATTCACATGTACACATGCACACATACACGCACAGACACACATGCACATTCATATGCATGCATACACATATACATATGTACACATATACACATACTCATACATACACAGAAACATGCATACACATATACATACACACATAAATACACATACATATGAGTACACATTCACATACATACATATATATGTCAAAATACATTGCTATGGATGCTAAAATTAAAATTGATAAAAATAGAATTTAGTAAACAATCACTTCAGAGCTATCTGTAGTGATACATATCTGCAAATCCCAGCATTCAGGAGGCTAAAACAGGAGGATTCTGAGTTTGAGGTCAGTCTATGCCATCCAAGGAAACTGTGACTCAAAACAAACAAATTTAAAAAAACCCCACAAAACCAAAGCAACAAAAAAGCCTTTAGTATAGTTGTAGGCACTTATCTAAATGAATATGAAGTGCAGATTAGACAGATCCAGTCTTTAAAGAACTGTCATAAATCAACCAGTATTCTCCAATTCCGGTAAACATTCTGTAAAATAATCTTTGGAAATTTAAAAGGATTTTCTTTAAAAGTAATAGAAACCCCCTAAAGTATTCTACAAACTAAACATAAAAGAACTTGAAATGTTATCATACTTAGCCAACTGTATGCATTGCTTACAAATTTAAGAAAAATTTAAAAATTATTCTCAGAAGAGCTGAAGAGAAATTGAACTCAAAGAATATTCAAATTTTAATTTCAAACTTCTATAATATAAATTTGAAATATCTGAGTTTTTGGAAAGAGTCAGAACGAAACTCCTATTTTACTAAATTTAAAGTCCATACCTGTAAAAGAAAACATTGAACCCTGTCTCAAAAAGACCCCCCCCAAAAGAACACATTGAAAAGACTTCTGTAGTTTTCTTGCCTAAGTTCAGCAAAACACTGAAAAGAATCAGACACTGAGAGAACTATTTGTTAAGTTTTGT
This sequence comes from Nannospalax galili, assembly GCF_000622305.1. NCBI lineage: Eukaryota > Metazoa > Chordata > Mammalia > Rodentia > Spalacidae > Nannospalax > Nannospalax galili. Next base: position 414,859 of record NW_008329666.1, read on the forward strand.
TTGGAATAGTATTTGCCAAGGATGGTCTACTAATGGGAAGTGAAAAAAATCCTAAATTATTAAATTAAAATATCTGATCTTTGCCACCTTGCACCTCTGCTCACCCTTGTCCACACATTCTAGGTTTGGGTTATTTGTTCCCAAAGCTGTAATACTAGAATAGCCTAGATAAAATAAATGAATAGGCTTCTGATATCAAAAGGCAAACTAGAGCAGTCCTCTGGTCACTCTCTTTCACAAATTAGAACCAAAATAATAACTTCATAACTGCATTTTGGAGGGCAGAGAGTAGACACTGAAAACTGGGCAGAAAAGGGATTGAAATCCTGTAATGTTCAGAGACCCAGGACACATCACAATAAGATCAAATGTTCTAGCATCTGTCACCTGGTTTCACAGCTCAGGAAGGTGATTCTTTTCTTTGCAGGGGTATGAATGAAATAGACACGGTCCCAGCATATTCTATAAGTGTAAATACTGGCAATCCTAACTACTAGAAAGATCCGGGGTCCCCACAGGCTTCCCACCCACTTAGAACTGCATAGTAGCCTTACTTTAAAAAAGGATGTCATGTCCTCTTCCAGTGAACTCCAGGGTGCCATAGCGAAGACTCCTTTTGAGAAGTGAGGTTATTACCTGAGTTTAGAATGGTTAATATGTCACAAACCCCTACATTTTCCTGTCTTTTGGACTCTATCAATATTTAACCACATTGGTGGGTTATGAACTCAGCTTGACCAGAGCAACTGTAACCTAAGTCTTCTGGGTGCCCTACACTGTAGAGGGTGTGGTGCAGAGAACTAATTACTGCCTGTGAAAACCAAGAGATCAGAGCACTTGTCCTCTAAAAGCAAGAACAGGGCCAGCCACAAGTGGACTCACATCAACTCCAGGACCAAAGTCAGGCAATGACATGAGTCCTTAAGGCTGCCCATCTCCCTGTGATAAATCCAGACAGAAAGGAACACTGTTATTCCTGCTGCTACCCTGCCTTATAGGGGCATGCTGAGGGGGCCTTTGAGCAACTCCATGACTCTACTCGTAACCCTGCCTTTGGGCACACATAATCAAAGAGAACTCCAAGAGGAACTGCTTGGCTCAGCCTTGGCCCTGATCCCAGCAAGTACTGTCTCAAAAGCAGCATTAACAGTCTTACTCAACTGTGAACTTCACAAACTACAAGACTAACCTGCCAGGCAAGATGTGCCCACCTGTGAGATACTGCAATAGTTACAGGGATGGGAGAAACCAAGTGTTCCGTCTGCAACTCCATAGAAGGGAGTCTATGCCTGCTGCTGAAAACCTGGTCAAAAACCCATACCAGAGGAGATCATAGCCCTAGGAGGGGAACGGAAGACTGTTGTTCAGCTAGATTGAAATCGCATCAGACTGCCTTCTAAATATTTATGTTTATACCCATAGACAAATGCAACTCTTAGCCTTAATCAGAGCAGCAAGTCTTTCTGGTGAACAGTGATAACGTGGAGACTTGTGGCTGGACAAGGCGCTAAGAATAAGTGACAGGTGAGTGCCCAGCCCTAAATGAGATATTTTTACCATCCCCTCTCAGGCTCAGGGAAGGAAGCAGAAAGAATGTAAGTCCTGGAAGATCAAGAGAAGGGCTGGCTGACAAATGCTATCATCTGGACAGGACACAGATGTTGCAGTCACGAAGTCACAGCGGCTGAGGGTGGCACACTGTGTCGGCCCAAGAATGGGCCCATTACAGTCAGGCACAGATGGAGAAAAGACTCAGGGAGCCCTGCTTCTCACTGCTGAACTTTTTACTCCTGACAGTTTTAGGGAGAGAGGAGCTCATTGCTTTCAGTGTGTACCAGTTGGTGACCCCACAAGGCTCCAATGAATAGTTCCATTCCAAAGCACATACAGATTGCCCTGGTTAAACTACACAGGTCATAAAATAAAACTAAAAGCCATGAATCTAGGAAAAGGATTGGTAGAGATGGGGGAAGGGTAAAGAATAGAGGGCGAGAGAGTAATAAGGACACATTATACACATGTATGAAGTTGTCAAAGAACAAAACTAGCCAATGAAAAGTTTCTAAGAAGCCATGGTGTCCAACACCACTCTGCCCCAAACTGTCCAACCACACATACCAAAAGTCAGATAATGCAGTTCCAACTATCGCATCTCCCACAGCATGTGTCAGTACCACTAACGGGTCAGAGGACAGGTTCTTCAGGAAAGTCACCACTGCTGCCGATGCCAGTGTTAGAGGCTTGTCCCAGCACCAGAGACTCTTTCAGCAGTCCCCAAGGAAACCCTCCACCTTCCGATTGAGCCACTACTCCCCACTCACTGTGGACTACAGCACATCTGCCTAAGCTGCTGCAAGTATCCCCACCCACATGTACTCTACGGCCACAGTTGGTCTATGTTTTCTGTTGGTGCATATGCCAAAAGTCATTTATCACAGGTTTTGTGCATGCTGACAGCACAAATTATATTCCATAGGTTTTTAAAAAATGAGGACACAAAGTTGGGTGAGTGGGGAAGGAGGTCAATCTGAGAGGAGCTGGGGGGAAAACAGGTAAATATGATCAAAATATACTGTATGGAATTCTCAAAGAATTAATTTTTAAAAGTCCTTTATCGCAGAGAAAGAAGACATAAATAGACTACATTATGGTGACTAGCTAGATTCAAAGCTAACACTTCACAAACTGATACCACATACTGTATTTTCAGGAGACAATCACTAAAAAGACTACCCACAAAAATGGTAAAGATATCTGATCCACCAGATGTATAAATATCAACATAGAAAAAGAAACCAAGTTCTCCATAAGAATCAAACACAAGGTTTCCATAAGAACAAAATGACAGTGTAGCAAGCAATTCTAAAGAAATAAAAGTACATGAATTGCCTGGTTAAGAAATTAAAAGCAGCTCTGGGAGTGGTGGCTCTCGCCTTTAATCCCAGCACTTGGGAGGCAGAGGCAGGCGGATCTCTGTGAGTTTGAGGCCAGCCTGGTCTACATAGCCTGTTCAAGGTCAGCTGGGGCTACAGGGAGATTCTGTCTCAAAAAGACAAAAAACAAAACAAAACAAACAAACAAACAAAAAAACAACAAAGAAATTAAAAGAAACGTTAGCGAGCCAAGGGGACACAGGTAAACAGCCAAGTGAAATTATGGGAAAAAGAAAAAGCACATAAGAAATTCATTGAAAAAGAAACAATTAGGAATCTTGGAAATGAAGGACTCAGAAAGTCTAATGACAAATACACATGGAAATATCAACAATAGACTAGATCAAGTGGAAGAAAGAACATCCTGAGCTTGAAGACAGGTCTTTGAATTATCCTAATCAGACAAAAAAGGGAAGAAAAGAGAGGAAAAGTAGGATGAGAAAGAGAAAGGAAAGGAGAAAGGGAGGAAGAGGAGGAGAAAGGGAGCAAGATGAGGGGAGAGAAGAGGGAAGCAGCTGAAATACTGAGAAGCAGGAGAGCCATAGGACATCATAGATGGATGGACTGCATAGTTACAGGGTATTCTATGCAAGAACTGCCAAACACCCATTTCCACCAGGATATGGAACTTTCACTGGAGTAAACCATATGCTAAGACACACACCAAGTTTTAACAAATCGAAGAAAATGGAAAATATATCTCATATCTTCTCTGATCATAATGGAATAACAGTATAAATCAATGACAGAAATTTAGAAATTATACAAACGTAGATAAGGAATGACATAATTTTGAATGAAATATCACCTAAGAAATCAGAAGCTAAACTGAAATAGGAAAGGAAGTAGTCAAGCCATCCACTGTTAAAGATGACAGAGACCTCTACTTAAACCCAAAAGATTCCACCAATAAACACTTTCAGGAAAGCAGCAGGATACAAAATCAACATACAGGGGGCTGGAGAGATGGCTCAGGGGTTAAGAGCACTAACTGCTCTTGCAGAGGACCCAGGTTCGATTTCCAGCACCCACATGGTGGTTAACAACCACCTGTAGCTCCAGTTCCAGGGGATCTGACACCCTCTTCTGACCTCTGTAGGCACTGCACAACACAGGTGCACTTACACACATGCAGGCAATATACACATACATAAAATAAAAATAAAATATTTTTGCAAAATCAACATATAAAAAGTCATAGCATTTCCATATGCTATAATGAATATGCCAAGAGAGAAATGAGAGCAAAAATCCTATTTACAGCAGTTTAAAAAAATAATAAGAAATACCCAGGCATAAAACTAATGAAAGAGTTAAGAGACGTCTATAATGAAAACTGTAAGGCACCAAAGAAGGAAACTGAAGGAAGTAATGCAAAAAGGAGAAGGCCTCCCATGCTCAAGAATTAGCAGAATTAATCCTGTGAAAAATGGCTATATTACCAAAAGTGATATGCAGATTCAATACAATCCCCATCAAAATTGCAATGATACTCCTCACAGACCTAGGAGAAAAACAAAACAAAACAAAAAAAAACACCCTAAAATTTGTATGGAAACACAAAAGATCTCAGATAGCCAAGGCATTATTTAGCAAAAGACACAATACTTACACTCAAACTACACTAGAATCAAAGGCATCATGAGACTCGCACAAGATCAGACATGGAAGAAAACAGGGTACCCAGAGGTGAGCCTGTACAGCTCTAGCTACCTAGTCTTTGGCAATGATGTCAAAAACATACACTGGAGAAAAGATAGCTCTCTTAGTAAATGGTGCTGGGAAAACTGGGCTGTCTACATTTGCGGCATTACTACCCTAGCACTATAATCACCTAAACAAAAAGCCTGACTCTTAAATTCAGTTTTTTAAGAGTGGGCTTGGATGCAGAGGACACTTGTTCTCCCACCTGTCTCTTGCATCAAGAGGTGCTAAGCAGCTCTATTCATTCTAGACAAGTTTCCAGAGCTTCAAATCCAGATAGCTTCCTGCCACTTAACATTCTTTCTTTGGTATGTCAAGGGCCCTCCAACCCAAAATATCTAAAACCAAAATATACTGTTCTTTGCACTGGGTCTTCTAAGAATATGATCCTAACAATCCTATCACACTGGTATTATTGATACATCCTTAAGTCCTAATACAAAAATCTATAATTGAATATTATTCGATTTACTAACTAATTTACTTTCAAATTCATGGGGCTGGAGAGATCACTCGACAGTTAAGAGCACCTGCCATTCTTGCAGAAGACCCAGGTTTGAATCCCAGCACCCACATGGAGGCTAACAATCATCTGTAACTTCAGTTCCAGGGGATCTGATGCCCTCTTCTGTCCTCCTTGGGCATTGCATAACAGGAGTGCACTAACACTCATGCAGGCATACCACTCATATACAAAATAAAAACACTCATATACAAAATAAAAACAAATAAATAAAAAAATTCATGTATCTTGATCACTACTGTGCAAATCCTGACAGTGTCCTAATCACTATTGTCTTATCACCATTTTTTTTAGAAGAAGCATTTCATTACAGCTTTAACATACTCAATAACAATTTCCAGAGCAAAGATACATCTCTTTCGAAAGTGGCTATTAATTTTTTTAGGTTCACAGTTGAATTAATACAATTACACAATATTGAACTCAGTATAAACCCTGTAAGACATAAAATTGAATGAGTTTTTAACCTTTAAAAAAGATCTCCATTTCATTTTAAAATACACTGTTTCTTACAGAAAGACTCATTGTTTTTGCTAATAACACTTAGATGTTGGCACATGCGTCTCCAATCTGTATGTATCTGATTATTATTCATTTCTTAGAAATGTGTCATCTCTACCATTTTGTGCCTGTTTCCACAAACATACCTTCATCCCTCCCTTCTCACCCCAAAGGCAATAACTGTACACCTACCGGATTTCAGCCTAAGCCTTTCCTCTTCAATGACAGCTCCCTTGTCTGACTTCCTCTTCTCTATCCCCAGATACAGTCAGGGTCTTTTCTACATTCTCCTGTAAATACTGTTCCTTTTTCTTCATAGCAGTTATTTGACCATAGTTAAATGTCTCTCAACTCTAAAGTTATTGGGGGAGCCATAGTATTGAGTTGTATACCCACTTGTCAGCCCACCACACTTTGGTAGTTAGTTCCAAACTCTGTCACACAGAGGGATCAGGCTAAACTCTGTGGGACAATAAAACAAAACAAAAACTAATACATGTGGGAAAGAGATTTGTAAGGGGAAGTGGGGTGGAAGGGAGATAAGACAAGGTGTGGGGAGTAACTAGTATGCATGATAAACATCCACAAAATTGTCAAAAGCAAAATCTATTAATAAAATGTAAAATAAAGGCGTAAGGGACTGCAGATTTGGTGGAAATCAAAATGGAAAGTTTCCATTTTAAGCTCTGCAAAGTCAAGACCACTGCTGTTCTTCCTCCTTGTATCTCAGCCAATTAGAATGCTACTTGTACAGCAGTATTCATTAAATAAGTATATTACTTAGCTCAATATCAAGTGAGTAGGCACATGATATTATAGGACTCTCCTTCAAAAAATCTTTTTTTATGTTTCACTTACATTGGTCTCTTTCTTTCCCACTGCCCCACAGTGGTAATAGAGCACTCAGTCATGTGCTACAGGAGCCACAGTACTGGTATAACTTTATCAAGCAGATATATGGGCTACTAACAAAAGAAGATGGGTATGTCATTGCTTGTTGGTCCATATACTCCTTTGTCGCTGACATATGGAAGATCATCATAACTTTGTGAGTAAATATACGCAGCAGTAGGTGGGTATGTGGATATAGGTAAGTATTGAAAGGGTGTGTATCTGTGTATCTGGGAAATTGGTAATGATCAAACATATAGTCAAGTCACTCAATTCTCCTTCTTTCCTAGTATTCATTGACTGCAGACTCAGTGCCGTGAAAACTGTGACATCATCAGTTTATAGAACTTGTGTTCTACCATTTGCCTTCTAACACCAATGGCCCTACTTTCCTTGTTTTCTGTGACCACTGGCTCTTAGGGTCTCACTTTCCCCTAGATACTCAGTGTTTCCTCCTCTGCGTCTTCTGGCTTTAGCTTCCTTTACATCCTTCCCCCTGGCATCATGAAATTAGAGTATATATCAGATTTGTGGCTTGAGAGATGGGTCAGCAGTATAGAACACTGGCTGCTCTCGCAGAGGATCCAGGTTTGGTGTCCAGCACCCACAGGCAGCTAGCAGCCATCTGTAACTCCAGTTCCGGGGGATCCAATACCCTCTTCTGACCTCCACAGGCACCAGTCATGCACATGGTGCACATACATACATGTAGGCAAACTATTCATACACATAAAATAAAAATAAATCTCCAAAATAAATATATCAGATGATTTGGGAATATCAAAAGTCATTGTGCATCCTGAGAAAAAGAAACCCTCATGGTGGAATTCATGTATGTAAAATAAACTGGAAGGTGGTTTAGAACAATAAACACACGTGTTTCTTATTCAGACAGTATATGTATCTTCTAATGATTTACAACTCTGTCCCAGGGCTGAAACCTATAACAAGGGTTTAAAAATACCAACCAGAACTATTATGGAAATAGAGCTTATCAGATGCTAAAAGCTTTTGCAGTGTGATGATAATGCATGAAATAACTACCATCATCATGACTTCAGCTGAGCCTGATCGCTAAACAGCCTCACAATTGGGCTTCTTGATGGCTGTGCTCATTCATTAAAGGAGGGCCAAGCTGGGCCATTGGACCCTCACCAGAGTATCCAGCCACTCTTTCCAGCCAACTGTATGTAATTTGGCCCCAATCACACATGGCCTTCTGGATTTGGGGAGGGCTAAAGTATGCAATCTGGGGAAGGCTAGGAAGAGAAGGCATGACCCATGCTGGGTAAAGGCTTTCCAGTGTGCATACCCTCAGGTCATACATACACCTCAGCAACCCCTCTGTTAT
>NW_008329666.1:422974-504587 GCF_000622305.1 Nannospalax galili
AGAAAGCCAAGCAAGTGGTGAAAGCCTGTGTAGGTTTGTTATGATATATAAAGGATGAGACAAAAATAATATACACGTAATCTTAAAATGTCTATGGTCATAGTTTAGTCAACTAGTTTAAGGAACAAAATATATATATATAGTCAAAGTTTATCTGAGAATATTTGATTTTTTTTTACCCAAGCTTAGCTATATAGCACATGATAATTAAAAGTACTAGACTGGTGGAACTAATCTTATTGGATGTTTAACAGCCATAGTTTGAGGCCTATACTAATGTGGTCAGAGGGACTTAAAGGACAGTTTTTGCCCCTGCCCTTCAAAATCAACTAAGTTCCAGGGGACTATGGAACATCTCAAAATGTCCTGTAACTGTGATGAGTCACCTCTCCTCTTATTCAGGGAGGACATGGAGATCCCACGAGATGGACTTGAACCAGTGTCCAGTCTACAAAGAGGAAGGTCAACTCAGAGGAAACATCTCATTTATGCTTCCAAGTGAAGCCAGCCATGGTCAAGCAGGACCTTTGACTTATCTTCACATAGATGGAACTGGTAAAAAAAAAAAAAAAAAAAAAAAAAAGGAGCCAGGAGCTCCTCCCAAACCCATGTGACCCCTGAGGAAAGATCCTCAAATGACCTCAAATGTAAATTGATTTATTTGGGCCAACTGTATGGTCTTAAACTGTATGATCTTTTCCAAAAGAAAAGTTTAACCAAAGAGTAAAGTTATCAGTATATTTCTTTAAGAGTACAAGGGATTACATTTCCCAGATATTAGGCTTAAATAAAAAGTTATTTAGACAATTATTTCTCATTGATAATTTTGTTCCTAACCAGAAACTGCAGCTTAGATGTAAGACTTCAAATCTTGGTCTCCTATACTGTAGTTCCCACCTGTAGCTAAGGGAGACAACCAGCTGTTATTCTAAAATGATAGATAAATTTGTTTTCTCACCTTATCTAGAAGCCTTTGAAAGGGAACCGACACTGATTCTAACCACTCCAACAGCTATCAAAATACCTGAAAGCAAATCCTGAATCCATCACTCAGCCTTGGAAGACAAAAGAAAAATAATGAGGAGGAACCCAATAGAGGGATGTTTTTGGAAGCCCTTGTCAAGAAATTCCAATGGACTCTCATACGAACATTTGAAAATTGACCTGTTCTTTTTTCTAGTTCCCTGTCTAGAACTTGTAATGCTAATTACTCTTGCCTTAGCTTCTCCTTCACAGCTCCTATTCACAATTCAAGAACTTTCTTTTCCCCCTAGAAATAAGAGTTATGCAACTTGGGAGTCTTTTAGATAGACCCACTGAAGGAGTACTCCAATTGCCTCATCCTGTATCCCTGTTCAGCAGGGAAGAAGCCAGAGTGGTCTGCGTCCTGATTCCCTATTGGCAATTTGGGTAACTCCTTCAGAGGATGGTGTGATAAGAATAGGAGGTAGGAATTGGCTAGGCAGTTAGGGTAAAAAGACCCCAAAGAAAAGTAGCCAATTTCTTAGCTAAAACTCACAATGTCCTTGGGCCTCTTAGCAACATACTCCATTCAAAGGCCAAAAATGTCAAAAATATTTGGGAGTTTTTAATCTAATTCTTAAAAGAGTTTAGGGTTACCTCTTCAGAGGGGGGAATGTTAGAGTAGCCAAAATCCCCATCAAAAAATTAAAGAAATCAAAGAAAGAGTACATGAAGTTATCAGAAGAAAGTGATGGGGAGATATGGGAGGAGTTGGAGGGGAGAGAGTGGGCATGGATTTGATCAAAACACCTTATATGCATGTATGAAATTCTCAATAAATTATTTATTTTTTAAAAAAGAACTCAGAATGAGGAGGTGAATAGGAATATTCCCCCACCCCCTGTGGTTATCCAGGATAGAAGTCTTTGTTTTCCAAAGCTATCACATTTCTTTATAGAAATCTTTGTTGCCTAAGGCTTTCACATTTCTGTTACCTTTGCAGACCTTATGTTATCTCACTTAATTACCATGTGTATGCCATGTACCCTTTACTTGCATTTGTCACACGAGTATAAAAACTCTCCAAAATTTGAACAAGGGGTCGGACGCCTTTGATTTGCGGGGTCAGTCCCACTAGCATCAAATTAAGCTTATTCTCCTCACCTGACTTAGGCTGTAGGTCTCTGATTTTTCTTTAACATTTCTGGAGTTCCCCAGTGAGACCAAGTTGCCAAACCCTCATTGGTAATAGAGGCCACTGCTTCTGGACCCTGCAGTCTCCTTAGCTCTTGGAACAGAGAAGTGTGCACCCCCGAAGAATTTCCTCTAGGGTCTCCTTCCAGGAGGTCAGAGAGAGCTGCATAGCACAGGACCAGAGTTTCTCATCAGGTGAAGCAAGGCGGAGACCCAGAATGGACGTCTAGACCAGGTAACAGGCCCCAGGTTAGACAGATGGAAGCCGCTGTGAGGGCTGATCCTCCACAGGAGGCTGCATACAAAGTCTTGATGTGATTCCAAGACAGCACTGGCCTCCAGTCATGAAAGAATGGGGACCAGAATTTAACCTCAATGTGATTCTGAGGTGCTGGTCCAATTTAAGGTAAAACAGGATTCAGGCAGGAAACTGGGCTGCAATTAAACCTTGACATGATTCCAAGGTCCTGGCCCCATTTTGGGTAGAACAGGAATTTAGTGGGAATAACTAGGGAATGACTGTCTTAAACTCTGAATGATTGTGTGTGACTGTGAGAGTGAAAGTAATGGTTCCACGGCTCTGTGAAGCCATGGAATCTGACTGGGGCTTATCCTGCGGTTCTGCTGAGGCCATGTAACCTAAACAGGCACTCACCTTCAGATGACCAAGCATGGAGATTATACGTGTGGCCCTAAAGTAAGACCCATTAAGTCACCAAGAGGTGGCAGGCCAGGAAGGCACTGAACGAGAGAGAGTAGCAGTCTCCACCCCCTCCTGTGCACACATCACATACATCCCAGGCACATATAAAATTTCAGATGGATTCCTTCCAGTCCAAGTGTCAGACCCAGAGTGTCCTCCAGGTGATGCTGGACAACTTTAAACTAGGCTAGTCAGGAAATTATGGCATTAAGATAAAACCCTCCAAATTAAAACTTTCTGTGATGTTGAGTGACTTGATATCAGGTCATGCTGGGTAAAGATCCCTGAGTCCGGATGGAGGCTACCTGAACCCTAAAACCCAGCCTCATACTTAACCAGAAGAGGAGGGCAAACTGCCCCATAGCTATGAGGAGGTTATGGAGGAAGTACTCTCCCATCCAAATTTAAAAAATGAGTGCCTACATGCAAAGGACCATCGGACTCAAACTCCCTGATTTTTGTGTGTAGAATTATGTCATGTGTGTCTATTATAATCATTTTCCATGTATTTGAGGTTTCATGTAATTATGTCATGACATAATGTGTTACAATCTCAGGTAACTGTCATTTGTGTCTGTGATCACTGTGTTCATATGTTTCCATCAAAACAAACTGGCCACATCAGTCATTCTTTTCATTTGTTTATTGTACACAAAATTATTGGTTTTATTTTTGCTTTATTTTGGCATGCCTAATTAAAATACATGTGCAGATTTATAAATATGGATATTTTGATAGTACATTCAAAGGCCTTATAAATTTTGGGTACCCTAAACATCTTTGAATTTATTGGACAATGTCTCTATGTCTATTAAGTGTTTCACAAAACTTTTATTTAAGTGCTACTTGTTTATACAAAATAGTACCTGAAGCCAGGTGTGGTAGCATGCACCTTTAATCCCAGCACTCTCGAAGCAGGTGGATCTCTGTGAGTTTAAGGCCAGCCTGGTTTGTACAGTGAGTTCCAGGCCAGCTGGGGCTATAGGGAGACGCTGTCTCAAAAAGACCAACAACCAGTATCTGAACTTGTTTAAGGGCCTTATTTGTTACATACCTTTCGGTTTGGGTTTGCTTTCATAGTGTTTGTTTTAAAGTATCTCTTTGGTTCACTCATTTTGGAAGTATTTTGGTTTTGACATTCTTGGTCTGATTTATGTTGCTTCCAGACCTCTAAAGGCCTAAAAATGGTTTGAGAAAACTGAACTCCAGTTGGTTATAGGTTTGATTTAATATGTTAACTCATCTTCAGAGCTGGAGATGAATTCTGGGACTGGTCTTCCTGCCTTATCCTTTTTGTCTTGTCCTTTGCCCTCTGTTTCCTGCTCTGCATGCAGGCAGATGTGGCCTGTTTCGGGGAGGGACACATTTCGTCCGTGGAATCTCTGCTGGCTTAGATGTGGCTCTGTGCTTTTCTCCCTGGGAGCAACTCTTGCCTTTCGCTCTCATTTTAAGTCTGCATTGAGCTGCCTTTATACTAGAGATTCCTAAATCTCCTGTCAACAATTAAAACCAGAAATCTTGGTTTGGCTTCAGTGGAGGTCTCTGATACCTGAAAGAGTAGGCTACTGGAGATGGCCATGTGGCAGCGGGTGCTTTTGTTTCTATGGCTAGAGGACACCTGGGTTAAACATAATAGCACATTGTTTCTTCTGGGGTAACTTGTAAGATCCCCAAGATGGCCTAAGCCAGTTTCTTGCCTTCAGAACAGCCTGGGACAAAATGAGACAACTATGATGTGTTCAGAACAACTACTTATAGACATTATTATGTTTATCTTGTAAAAATTATCACGTACTTTTCACATACGCTGAACAACCTCTAGACATCTCTAAGAATTAACTCACAACTGTTCTCTACAGTGTGTCTTCTTAGATGCTGGGCAGTGACATGATTTGGGATTTGTTTCCTTCACAGTCTTTCCCCCTCCCTTCTTCCTCATAGGAAGCAAAGGACCACCCTGAGCCTGAACTGTTGCTGTCACAGACCGCCGGCCCCACAGACTTGGCATGCTGGCTCCTCTGTGTGCTGTGTGCTTGTGCTTCCAGCTCTCATTCTAAGTTCCTACATGCTTCCATGGGAAAGGGTTAGCTGTAAACAGCTGTAATTGAATCATGCTCATGAAAACTATTTTCTTATACTCTATGCTTTTGGTACTGTCAATCTTAAATGGTCTTTAATAATGGATTGATTCTGTATCGCCTTATTAAGACTAAATACTTCTTGTCATCCCAATTTTTTTTTTACCCTACCCCCCTTTAATGGAATTGTCTTTTATGAAAACTGTTTAAACATTAGCTTGTTTTAATCATACTGTAACTTCTGGCTATGGTTAGCTTTGAGTGCAAATGAGATGTATAATTCTGTTTTCCATCACTTGTTGAGTCTGAAACCCAGTCAGATATATTTACCATATTAAAATACAATATTTTTGAAATAAAATGTGGTATTTTTGAAAATGCTTTCTTCAAGTGAAAGCCCTTATGTCTAGCATTAGTGTGTATGGCTTTGTTCAGCACAGCCATTTTTAAGATGAGAGACTCATGTGTGTTTGTGTGGTGTGTGTGTGTGTGTGTGTGTGTGTGTGTGTGTGTGGGTTATCCAGGATAGAAGTCTTTGTTTTCCAAAGCCATCACATTTCTGTGTAGAAATCTTTGTTGCCTAAGGCTTTTGCATTTCTATTACCTTCGCAGCCCTATGTTATCTTACTTAAGTACCATGTATATGCTGTGTACCTTTTGCTTGCATTCCTCACATGAGTATAAAAACCTCTAAAACTTAAACAAGGAGTCAGATGCCTTTGATTCGTGGGGTCAGTCCCGCCAGTGTCAAATTAAACTTCCTCTCCTCATCTGACTTAGGCTGTTGGTCCCTGATTTTTCCATAACAGAACATAAGGAAAAGTGTCTTTTCAAAACTGTCTTAAAAGAAAAACCGCACCCCTAAAACTAAACCGTGCAGTGCTGCTATCGGCTTCTCTCACTCTCTGGCCATCACCCAGCTATTTTCATCTGGCTCTTTCTGGTGTTCTCCACCCCCATGATTGATGTAGCTTGCATGCTAAAGTTACCATTCCCTTGTCATCCAGCAATTTCCCAAGATGATCTGCTTCCTCTCAAGCTTCAGACACTTTATCTCACACTCTACCAACAGCCAAGGCAGCTCTTACACGAAGATCGAATTAACTCACCATCAAGGGTGTGAGGAAGGAATTTTCTCCTATATTCCAAGCAATGTTCCTGGATGTTCCTGGACATGACTGAGGATCTGAGACATGTCCTAACTACAGTCACTAAGGAAAACAAAATCTCTGTATTTAAAGTTAGCAGAGATTGATTTTTAAATATCTGAATAGCATTTTCCCTCACTCTGATGGCATGAATCCAATGAAGGAAGGATTTGAAGACATTACCCAAACAACAGAGAAATTCCTTTCTGTGCTTTGTCTTCCATTATCCAGACAGTTCAGATGAGGAGCCTGAGGTGTGTGGGCCATGCCTCACTGTGAGCCCTCCTTGAACACCAGCTGTAGGTGACTTTCAGACAGAAATTAAGAACGTTTGTGAGGTTCCTCTTATCGAAGTGGTCAATTAAATATTGAGATAAGGACAAAGTTCTACTTGAAAACAATCTTAAAGTGGAAAAGTATTCAGAAAGTGTATGTCCTACAAAGACTACACTGAAATGCATAGAATTGTTAGCACTGTTGGCCTCTGTTGCCTCCCCTTCACCACACCTGCCAAGTGTATGCCTCCATTCATAGCACCATTTCATGAGACAGTGATCACAGCTCCCTCTGGCTTGAAACATACCAGAATAAGTGATTGGGTACAATATCTTAGTTTATCTCCACAATCACCAGCACAGTCTGTTGTCCTATCTCCTGCTAACATTTATGGAATTCACCCATTTCTTTCCATCCCTCCTCGCTATGCTTTAGTTGGAACTCTTGTTATCTCTTGTTAGATTGTTGGAGAACTGCTAACCTCTCCAGCTTCATTGTTTAATTGTTGTAACTCATATTGCCACTAAACCTACCATTCAACAAAGCTGACACATCTGCAGTATAATACACACACACACACACACACACTCACACATTCACACACACACACACTCAGACATACATACCACTCACACATGCATATACACATGCCAGACATACATGCACACTCACATAGACATACACATACAGATGCACACACCATACATACAGAAACACACATGCACAGACACATGCACCACAAACAGATGCATACATATACAGTCACACACTATCTGTACTGCACACATACACAGGGACATGCACATACACTTGCAAACATACACGTGCACATATGCACACATACACCCCCACACACATACACGCACACACACACATGCACACACACAGACTGTAATTACTCTTGGGTTTGTGCATCTTGCTTCTTTTATTTGGACCACTATCGCCACTGTTCTTACTTCAGGCTTCGATATAAACCTCATGGCTAGATGTAGTAATGAGCCTCCTGGCCCTTCGCATCAGGAGAGACCTGACAGGTGCCTCTCCTCTAGGACAGAGACTATCAGCCAAAAGAAAACTAAAAAAAAAAAAAAAAAAAAAAAAACCACAAAAACTTGGATACTGACATATCACAGTTTTATTACACTGATTTGTTTCTTTTGTACAGGAGATGCTGCGACTAATTCAGAGCCTGGAGCTGCTGTTGCCACCGGGTGGTGGGATGACTCGGGGCTGCCGCTACAGGTCACGTTTTAGATCTTTTTCACAGCTCCATAATTTGGCATCGTTTCCCTCCCAATTCTGTAAACAGTATGGATGGCGATACTCATGAGGGTCCAAGTGCTTAGTCCTTCTCGTAAAGCCTCGCCTCCACTGTTGCTCCACAAACACCACGGAGCTGGTATTTGTTCTGCCGTTATGATATGGCTTCAGTATGTACAGCTCACTACAGAACACCATTTCTCTTGTAGGATTTTTTATCATTAGCCCAAATTGCAGTCATTCAAAACTATTTGTGGACTACAACAGTAGCAAATGAATTTAGGAATTTGAATCATTTCATCATAAGGAGTCGTTTATTTCCCAAAGTCCTTTCATAAGGACTATATATGAGGCTATAAATAAGGTATAGCAGTAGTCAAAACCTTGTCTCGTTCCCAAGCACTGCCTAAGCTGCTCTTTTCTAGCCCTTGTGTGAATGACTCTCAGGATCAATTGTTCAAGTCTCTCTGCCTTACCATAGGCAAGTATAATGTTAGCTCATTCAAATTCATGCAAAGAGTTACTCTGACATGTGACAGAATCCATCTTTCATTTGCATTTGTGGAAGGAAAGATCTTTAATTTTTTATTTTATTTAAGAAATATTTCTATTGCTTTAAGAATTTCATGCAATGCATTTTGACCAAGTTCAGACACCCTCCCCCTTCTCCAATCTCACCTTACTACCTGCCCCCACTTCATGTCCTCCATTATTAACTTTTTAAAAAAGTTCTGTCAAGTCTAATCTGTGTTTCTTGGGTGCTACTGGGTGTGGTTTTATCCATTGGAATGTGATCAACCTACCAGGCATCACACCAACAAAGAAAACTGACTCCCTCTCCCAGCACCTAGGAACTTCCAAGAGATGCTCAGCTAAGGCTGGGGCTTCCTGCCCACTTCCCCCAGTCATGCTGGGACTCTGTCTGGCTTGGTCTAGTGCATGCTATCATAAGCACTGTGGGTTCTTACATGCAACTACCTTGTGGTGTCCAGTTAATACTTTCCTTGTATTTATCTACCAGCTCTGGCTTTTACAGTCTTCCATATCCTCTTCCACTATGATTCCTGAGCTTTTGGAGGACAGGGTACTATATAGCTGTCCCATTTAGTACTGAACACTCTGCACTCTCTTATTTTCTGCTTGTTGACTGGTTGTGGGTGTCTGTGTTACGCACCATCTGCTATATGAAGAAATTTCTCTGGTAAGAGTATAAGATGACTAATCTATAACAATGCCATTATGAGTCTAAACACTATGTCCATTTAGCAGAATAATAGTAGCAGGTTCCCCTATGGCCTGTGACATGTTGAACCACAGGTCTGTGGCCCTGATAAGTGTCAGGCATGGACTTCCTGTTGTGAAGCAGGCTTTAAATCAGAATGCTGCTGCTTCTTTTATTTTATTTGTTATTTTTATTTTATATGTATGAGTGTATTGCCTACATGTATGTAAGTACACCTGTGTCATGCAATGCCCAGAGAGGATAGAAGAGGCCACCATATTCCCTGGAACTGGAGTTATGGATAGTTGTTAGCTGACACGTGGGTGCTAGGATTTGAAACCCAGCCTTCTGCAAGAACAGCCAGTGTTCTTAACCGCTGAGCCATCTCTCCAGCCCCTAAATCAGAATGTTTCTTGCATTTGCATTTGTGGAAGGGAAAAGCTTAACCAGAAGGAATAATCCTTAAGAGCACATGTGAAAGAAGGAAGGCCTTTACCACCAGCCTGGCAATTTCAGCATGCACACAGAAGGCAGTCTGTCCTAGGATGGTCAAAGGGCTAGTATAGAAATTGTCCAAACACTGTTATATGACATGAATGAACAATATTAGCTGAATATTTAAATCAGTAAAGATGATATATATAAGATAATCAGAATTAAAATATAATATACACAATTTTTAAGTAATCACTAATCATTTAAACATTAAATTATTTTAATCTTTCAATCATTACAAAGGTGCTTTAGAATTTTGCAAGACTTTATGACTCTTGTCACTGAAAATATTATTACTGATGTGACCTAATAAATTTGTAACTAGTTAGAACAAAAGCTAAAAGTTGATTACTTAGTAATTGAACTACATACCACTTACTGCTTCCCCTGTTCCATAGGCACTGGTAGAAGCTGCTGGAGAGCTTTAATCCATGTTGCTTCCTTTTTAGGCTAGATGATATAGTTCATTAAACTTCTTGCCTGTGTAGACTGATATTTTACATCAGCCTGGAGTGGAGGCAGAACATGCAGATCTTGAAATGGATGCCAACTTGATCTTCATAGTGAGTTCCAGTCCAGCTGGGGCTACAGGGAGACCCTGTCCCAAAAAGACTATATATATATATATTGCATCAAGTTCTAGTGGTTCCTTCTTCTGCAACTCTGCCCCCTTCTTTCATGCACTGAATAAGCTCTACATTTCCCTGAATTTCTGTCTATTTTTCTTCATTCTTTTCCCCATTCAACTTGAACAATTTCTAATGACTTAATTTAATTTCCTTCATTCTTTCCTCTGCTAATTTAGTTCTACTGTTCAGCCTGTAAGTGGGATATTAGCAGGTTTGGAGGTCTTTAATAACGATCAACCCTTTCCTCCATAATCCATAACTTGTAAAACCTGGACCTGAAATGGCAGAACTTTGATTACTGGTCAAAAGAATGGAATCTTAATCTGTTATTGGCTCTAGATGGGGAGGTGGCATTCTAATCTGCCCAAAACATACTACAACTGCTATCTAGCAGGAAGCTTCCTGGTAAACAACAACAACAACAACAACAATAAAAAACAAACAAACAAAAAAACCCTCAAAACCAAAGAAACAGAAAAAAAACAAAAAACAAAAAAAAACAAAGAAATACCATTGTCTCCTCCCTTAAGAACTAATCCAAACAAGCTTGTCAGTCATCTGTACAGGAAAATACCCCTCAGGAAAGCTGTTTGTTTTAGAGAAGAGAATTAGAAAGTAGTCTAAATGTGTAGGGTGACACAGTGCTTCACTCTCCCCCTTGAGTGTTTTCCACAGGGCCCCTTGGGTCCCGTCCACTGAATATGCCTCAGTCTCATATTCTGTGACGAGCTCCACCTGTCTTCTACACTACATTTGTGCCTCATCTGAATTCATGATCAGGGGGCTGAGGGGAGCCCAGAGTGAGATCCCACTAACAAGCCCTTCTAAAGTTTTCATTTCACTGGGTTCTGGAGTTACTGCGTTCCTTCATTTCAAAAAGTCCATTTTATTCTTTTTATCATTTCTATATAATGACATTCTCTATTTTAGGGACATTACTGATATACTTTCTATTACTTTTTAACCATAGTTTCTTTAGACATATTTATTATAACTGCTTTGAAGTCACAATTAAATCCAATTCTGGTTGCTCTTAAAGGTAGTCTCTACTGACAGCTTTCCCCCCACCTACAATAAGACTTCTACTAGCATCCTAGGCCAGAGGACTAATTCTTTGTGTTCCAATAAATCAAATTCATCCAATTGCCCCAAGACCAAATGAAAAGGGTAATTATAGGAAGCAAGAAACAAGCTTATAGTTACTCTGGGTATACAAGGAGACCAGTGTACTTAGAACTGTTTTCTGAGGTACTGACATGACTTTTCAGTTTCTATAAATGAGGGACAGAGTGTTCTGAGAGTCAGGCATATTTCATAATTCATTATTCTTGGTACAATTGTATGGACTGATCATTAGCTCAGACTGGTCAGACACGTAAATCATTACTGCCTCAAAGATGGATTTATAAAAAGACATATGTCCATCAGACTTATTGCTCTTGAAATCCATAGTGAGTGTGCAGGAGAGAAACTCACATCAAAAAGGAGACAGACAGAGATGCCAAGTTCTCATCCTGCCTTTGGTACCCATTAGATACCTACAGGCCCTGAGTGAAGGGATAATACTTTGAAGCCTCTAAATCTGTGTTACAACACATTCTTTGCAAATTTAGAAATTTATTCTTAGAAACTGGACATTTAAATAAGCACAGCAAATTTAGGAACTATTTCTCCAGACCCCACCCTAGGTTTTTTATTATTCACTTATTTGTTCAGCAATTGTCTGGGTTAGTTTAGTGAAGTCTACCTACCCTAAACACACACAGTGAGAAATAGCTAATCCTGCTCCTAAGAAGTACAGTCTTTGAGTATACACAGCCACTCTGGGATGCCAGGGTTTGGGTAGGACCCTCTCTGACTCTTTTCCTATTAGGTAATTGTTCTGCCAGGACATAGAGTTGTTTAGATATGATACAATTTCACATGGGATGCTTTGGAGGAATAGTTATTAGGTAAATGCTCAAACTTGCTGATACTTAAAGAGTTTTATTTATTATTTATAGTGCTAGGGATTAAATCCAGGGCCTTACACATGTGCAAGCTCTCTGGGATCCCAGGACCACTCGGTCCTAACCCAGATTGACAAAATGGACACCATACATTCTATTTGGGTTTTTATCTCGTTTACGTTGGGGAAAGGGTTCCTTACAAAGGCATGATCACCAGTGGGCCCTGTTTTTACATCTCAGCTAAGCTTTGAGATCTGCTGCCTGCCAGTGGCACACCAGTTGACTGAGCCAGGTTCGCCAAGATGGTGACTCTTCCCTTTCTCCTGTGTCCTTAGCACTTCCCAATGTGCCCTCAGCATCAGTCCTTAGACTACCCTCCCATGACTGGGTGGGAGGAATGACTGTCTCAGAGAACACGCCTACCCAATAGCCTCTCTCAAGGTCCTCACCATGGTTAGTAGGCTTATTTGAACAGAGATTATCTCATTTGCTAGATGCTCTTTGGACCATTTCCAGAAAGTTCAAATAATCACGGGTTAAAAAGATGTCCCTCTACTGTTACTCCACAGAGCTGCTCACTTCTGTAGAATCAAAACTTTCTTGTGTGTTCCTTCCCAAGGAAGAGCTTCGGGAGTGCAGATCATTATACTTAGATCACCTGTAGATCAGAAATCTGGAACTAGGACGTCAATATTAGGAAAGGTAGATGCCGAAATGCCACATGAAGAATTTTCATGAAGTGTTAGACCTGGTATATTCTAATGAGCTGTGACAAAGTCAAGTGAATGAACATCATGGAAGAAACGAAGACAGCAGGATAACTCATGCTATGTCAGAAACTAAATGGTGACAGCTGTGACTTTCTATGGTGTCAGTACTGAGTAGCAATAAACCCACAAACTCTATCAGTTTCGTTGATCAAGTAATTCTAATTTCCCTTGATATCTTGAAGGAAAACACAGGCTCTTTTATTCCCAATCTTAACTACTAATACTAACTCTCAGATCACACATTACACAGTAAATATCTGTCTAATCTACATATGTATATTTGTAGGTTACAAAATTATGTAAGAGGATTGAAGAGGTTATAACAGAGTTCAATGAGTTTCAAAGAGGCCTTGCCAAAAACCAGAGGCAGAGAACTGACACAGAATCAAAGACAATCTCTGTGGAAGTTAGATAACAAACTTTAAAAAAAAATCTTTTATTTATTATTTTTATTTTCTGTGCACCCATGCCATGCAATGCCTATGGAAATCAGAGGAGGGCCTCAGATCCCCTGGAACTGACATTAGGGGTGGTTGTTAGGTGCCATGTGGATACTAGGAATCAAACCCAGGTCCTCTGTAAGAGCAGCCAGTGCTCTTAACCACTGAGCCATCTCTCCAACCCCAATAACGAACTCTTTTAGAGATCTGCTAGAGCTGCTGTGGAGACAAGCCTCAGGGTCAGAGTTGAGCTGAGCCTCAGCACTGAGGAGAGTCTCTGGGTTGAGTTGAATACCAAGATTGAGTTGATCTGCAGAAGCAAGATGTGGAACTTGGAGGCTGAAGAGGCAACGTGCAGAACTGGGTATAGATGGCTGGCTGGCAGAAAGGTTGACGGCAATTTGAGTTGACAGCAGTGGGGACTAAGCTGAGCTGAAGGCCCTGAGCTGAGTTGTCCTCTTGATGCACACAGAGTGGTCAGATGGCAGGTTGGTGGGAACCACTGCCATAGCAGTGTCAGATACGGAGTTCTTTATGGAGCGCTCTTTCTGGTCTTTTCTCAGTATAGTGTGTCTATCAAGTTCTCAGGTCAGTTTTCCTGATAAGATTTTAATGTGTCCATATGCTCACATGCTGCCAGTTTACACTGACAAATTCGTAGAGCAGATTCTTTTCACTCTAGGAATTATGTAATTTATCAGTCCGTGCTTCAAGGGCAGTGACAGACAGATGATGTTGTTTAGATATACAGCAAGGTGCAGAGCAGGTCTGCCTCTGTGTTTGCATTCACAGGAGAGTTAAAAGCTACTTACAAATGGAGTCTGTCAGGGAAAGGCACAGCCTAAGAAACCACTGTTTAATAGAATATGAAATAACTTAGAGCACAAACTGACCTCAACAAGAATTGTTAGAACAGAAAAGTCAACAGCAAGAAGAAAACTTACAATTGAAGAACTATGTTTCTGCATCAACACCAGGTCTGTTGCTTGTGAGGTCTGGTTTGATACTGCTCCCCCAAAGAATTGCACTCTGGTGTTGGAGCTGCATGTTTAACACTTGTTGTCTTTTGATTGTTTATCTCAGGAATACATTTTGGGAAAATAAAGTTCGAATGTCCTAGCAATAAAGTAATTAGGAAATGCATGTGCAGGGTGAAAATGCAGTTCAAATAACTGGGAAAATTTCCCAGTATGGAAAACCTAGAAATGCTACAACATATATCAAATATGCTTGCATTTTATTTTTACCATAGTATCATGTATCCAGCATATGATTCTTCTTTCTCTTTTTTTCTTCTTTCCTTCCTTTCTTTACTTGCATTCTTTTGTGGTCCCAGTGAATCATGACCTGGAGGCTTCTAC
Source organism: Nannospalax galili (assembly GCF_000622305.1). Lineage (NCBI taxonomy): Eukaryota > Metazoa > Chordata > Mammalia > Rodentia > Spalacidae > Nannospalax > Nannospalax galili. Next base: position 437,463 of record NW_008329666.1, read on the forward strand.
CACTGAGCCACATTCCCAGCCTAATATTAATAATTTTAAGCATATAGTTAAGTGGTATTAAATATATGCACATTATCCAAACTGCCACCACCATCCAACTCTAGGACTCTTTTTTTATCTTCCAAAATAGAAACTCAGAATCAATTAAATAGTAACACTTCCCTCATTCTGACAACCACCCTTGCATCATCTGTCTCTCTGAAGTTGATTACTACAGGCAGTTCATGTGAATGAAATTATTCAATATTTGTTTTATTTTTATAAATGACTTATTTCATGTAACACCATTTCTTCATGAGTCATCCATTGCCCATCAGACGTCACAACCCCTCCGCATGTACATACCACCTTCTTAAAATGTTCTCATCCATAGACAGACCTATTATGACTAATACTGCTATAAACATTGATGCACAAATACTTGTTCCTTGCCTGATTTCCACATTTTGGGGGTATACTTACATGTGAAATCACTGAATCCTGTGGCGATTCATTGTTTAGTATGTGGAGGAAAAGCCATACTGCTTTCTGAAGTGCTGTACCACTTTATGCTCCTACCAGCAAGCAATGTGCTAGAGTTCCAATTTCTCCACAGCCTTTCTCGTATTTATTAGTGACTCTTTTGTAGTGATCATCCCAACAGGACTATACAATAAATACTGCTTTAAATCCATATCTAGCACTCAGGAAGATTAGAAAGCCACACATTCACAAGGAATGTGGAAACCAAAGTAGTAAAATATAGACAGGTTTAGGTTTTTAACTGTCACCAGGGAGAAGAGAAAAATGTTGATACTTTTTCAGATAAGAAACTGAATGAAGTGCTTAGATAAATCTCAAAGCCTGAAGCAACTAGGCCCTGTCAAAGGATCAAAAATCACCTCCCCCACTCCATCCTTGGAGATGAGCAGAGAAAGCTTACCCCCTCTGTCCTGCACTCCAGAGAGATCTCTAAGCATGGGTAAACAGAGATAGTTTTTAATTAGCAATTCAATTTTTCTTTCTTTCTTTCTTTATTTTTATTTTATGTGTGTATCTGTTTTGTCTGCATGTATGTAAGTGCATTGCTGTATGCAATGCCCACCGAGGCCCGAAGATGGCATCAGATGTCCTGGAACTGGCGTTACAAGCAGTTGTTCTCCCCCACGTGGATGCTGGGAACCAAACTTATGTCCTCTACAAGAGCAGCCATTGCTCTTAACTACTGAGCCATCTCTCCAGCCCCAGAGATATTTTCCTAAGCAGTTTTATCATCAAATGTGCATGACTATATGGCCTGGGAGTGCAGCTAGTGCATCAGTGTGATGGAGGATGCTGATCAGTGAGAGAATGTTCCTGGTAGAAGACAGCATCCAACAACTCAAGAGACTCATACTCTAACTTGGGCTCCACAGGTTTCTTTAAGCAAAGCCATCCTCACTTTTCAACAAAGCAGATGGCACCACATTATAAAACACGAGCGGAGATAAGCAGCTTGGGTTGAGTTGTTAAGTATAATAAACAGTACTTTATACTCCAAAGTAAACTGTGGAATCATCAGTTAAATAATAACTTTAAGATATCATCCCATATGAAGAAATAAATTTAAAATAAAGGATTATGGTACTTCCAAAACACACCAGGCTGATTTGTAGTCAGGAAGCAGAGGCAGGAGGATGTCTGTGAGACTGAGGACTGCCTGGTTTATATAGTGAGTTCCAGGTCAGCTGGAGTCACAGGGAAACCCTGTCTCAAGAAGATGAAAAAAAAAACTAACTAACTAACTAACTAAATAAATAATAAATAAATAAACAAAAGAATTTCCACAAAGTGCAAACATAATACAATATCAGGCACAGTTGAGAACGAAATTAATGAACACAATATTTCTAAAATATCTACTGAAATGCAGCACATATAAAATAGCAGGTAGGAAAACATAAAAAACATAGTTAAGGAAACATAAAGGGAAGAAGAAAAGTCAGTATGCTTACCATTTGCATCAGAGATGATAGAATGAAAGGCAATTACACGAGGAAGTGGCTGGCAATTTTCCAGGGCAATGGAAAGTATCGGTCATCAGATCCACAAATGCACTCAGCCATCGGCAAGATAAACCAGAGCAGATGACAACTGAGCACATGATAAACACAGTATGCTATATATAAAACAAACTTAATAGTGGCCAGAGAGAAAAAGAAAGGGACTTTAGAAAGCTTAGGAGAAAGAACAGCCTCAAAGTGCTAAAAATTCAGAATTTATAACAATAAAACCAAGCAAATCCAGAAAAACTACCTGACAAAAACAAGGACATAACAAGTGAAGATATATTTAAAGGAACATGGGTATTTTTTTTTCTTTTTAAAGTTCTATTTTATTTGTGTTTGTCTAGTCTACAGGCACATGAGCCAGGGTACACTTGTGGAGGTCAGAGGATAACTTTCAGGAGCTGGTTCTCTCTTTTCACTGTAGGTTCTGGACTCGAACTCAGGTCTCCAGGCCTGTACTGAAAGTGCCTTTACCGACTTGAGCTGCTCCACAGTCCCCTGATTTTCTGTTACTCATGAAATAAGAGAACATAGACACGAGTGTATACACACACACACACACACATGCACACACACACACACACACACAGGCACACACACACAGGCATGCACGCACGCACACTCTCCCATCTCTTGTGCACACAGTTATCTGCTACCTGTAATCATTGAGACATTGTAGGATAAAGTAAGGGTTGAATGACGACAAATAGTGTTCCAAGAAAGAAATGCATCTTCTGTAATAGAGAGCGAAAGAGAAACACGGCGGAGGTGGAGGTGGGGAGCAGGGCTGGAAACAGACAAAAGTAGAAAAGGAAGGCAGAGGAAGAACAGGAAAGCCAAGGACAGAAGACAAGGAAGGGCAAGTGCCGAGTCGGTCTCCCCAGATACACACATGCACACGTGCAATATAAGCACAAGGAAGACAGGACTGCTCAGACTTTGCAAAGAAATAGTAACACAACTGAAACTCTACCTAAGCATCACAAATACATCACATAAACAAACATAGGACGCTGGAGAGAAGGCTCAGGAGTTAAGAGCACTGGCTGCTCCTGCAGAGGACCTGGATTCTGTTCCCAGCACTTACATGGTGGCTAAAATCCAGCCACAACTCCAGTTCCAGAGGATCCAATGCCCTCTTCTGACCTCCGTGGGCATTGCATGATGTGCCTGCACCAACCTACCTGCCTGCATTACATTCATACTCATCAAATGAAAATAATAAATAAAATATTAAACAAACGAACAAACACTTCAGGCACTGGAATTCTATTATGTGTATCTTTCCTGGGGAACATTCCAGCATTATCTGCACACTGGTTATCTTTAAAATGTGGTAACACAGTGATATTATCATTAGCTAAGCTATACAGAAATATATCATATAATACTGGGGATATGTTTTGAGAAATATGTCATCAGAGAGTTTTGTCTGCAAATTAACTTTATAAAGTGTTCTTACACAAACCTTGGTTTTACAGTCTTTTATACACCTAGTTATATTATAACTTTATGGAAACTATGGTGTACACAATCCTTGACCAAAATGTCATTTTCTATTACTCTTTCCCTCTTTACACTGATTGTTGTTATTTGTAATAAACACAATATATGTATGTATTGTAATATGTCTTTCATCTAAATTTCGCTTGGGGTTACTTAGCTCAGAGTGCTTAAAATGACTTGATTGATGCTGCTCAGCTGGTAGGAAAAAGCGGGGCAGGATTCTGACCTTAAGCAATCTCGATGAGACACCATCTCTCTTCTTTTTATTACTTTTAAGTATTTAAATTTTTTATTTTATTTTTAACTGTGTGTGGAGTGAGAGGTATGTGCATGTGAGTGCAGGTGCCAATGGAACCCCCAAGAGGGCATCATGATGATCCCCTGGAGCTGGAGTTACAGGTGGTTGTGAGCCCCCTGATGAGAGTGTTGACAAATGCAACGGAACTCATGTCCTCTGAAAGAGTACGCACTCTCAACCACTCAGCCATCTTCCAGCCACAAGAGCCCATCTTTTGATCTGAACGAGCAATGTCTCTAGACTCACGATGGCAGAGACCACTCAGTAGAAGCAAGCAGGGCAGCAGGCTGGAAGCCCAAGATCACTTCCCACTTGTGGAGCAGCCTGTGTGTACTTTATGGGACAGATCACAGGTACAGAAGGGAGGAGGGAGGAGGCAAACCCTTCCCACTCCATTGTTACTACTTACAACCCTGGCTGATGGAACATAGAACATAGAACACAAGGACAGGCCTGTTTTGAAAGCCTGCTCAGCCCAATGGACCCTGCAAGGTATAAGGCTCTTTCCAAATACACCTCAGTATTCCTTAAAACCATGTGTCATGGATCTTTCTCCTTTTATGGAGCATTAAGCTAAATTTCAAAGAAGTTTAGTAAATAAATGAAATCTCGTTCTCTAGTGGAGTGCTCATCTGTTCCCATTCTGTCTGCTTTCAAGTTCCATTTCGATTCCATCACGTCTCACCAAAGCCCCTGTCTTTCTTTTGGTCTGTAATTCCGCCATTAAATCACACCCATTGGCACAGACAGCCCCTGCAGTGCCAGTTCTCAGGCTGTGAGACACGGTTATGGCTATCTGAGAGCCAGCCCAGTAACTCACCCAGGACCCCTGCAGACCGAGGACAGATGGAGCTCATTCTTCTGTCATGAAGGGAGCAAAGCTCAGTGCTAAGCATGCACCACGGCAGTTAACAAATATTAAAAATTTATACTTGACTTGAGAGACTCTCTGGGTAATTTTGCAGGACTTCCCTCCTTGTTGTTTTTCTTAAAGTCAAACTTTTGCCAACATTCCAAGGGCATTCATTCACGGGTGCACACAGCCTGGTAATGAGAGGGAGCGCCACTTTGGAGTCAAACTCTGCCAAGTTTAATTCTAAAAGTAGGTGAATGAGACTTGACGGCCTCCTAAATTGAATGCCTGTGGAACTTTTTGGACCTGAAACAGAGCCCAGAACAAGGTCTGTACAGTAACATTCAGTAGGTGTCAGTGTTTGACAAACTGTCTTGCCAGCATCATTAGGGAAATGTTCATTTTGGCACAAATTATCTGTGGAAAATGCAATTAGGAAAAAGTTGTGCAAGTAGCCATTAGAAACTGAATAACGTGCATTATTCCTTTTATCCAGATTACACTTGGCTCCTACACTGAAATAAAGCTTTACTGGCAACAGCTTGTAGATAACCACAGAGTCTCTGGAATACATTGTCTACATAGAGAAGAAAGAACAGGACAGGGTTTCTTTGGTGCTTAGCTTTTTCTGTCTCTGCAACCTTGCTCTTTTTCTAAACCCTGTTCTGTAGCTACAGTGATCATTAAGCACAGGCCTCCCTCCTCTGACATAGGCTAGTCCCAAGGCAAGGTAAGGAAAATTGCCTCTGAAGAGCTGCATGTTAAGATGAATTCTGCCTTGATCTGACCTACTCTGCAACTGAGCTAGCAAAGTCTGCCTCATTTGGTAAAGCTATTGGAAAAGTATCTAAGAAATTCATTTTTTCATTCATTTGCACTGAACAATCCTCTAGATTCATTAGAAATAAAAGCAAAAAATTCTGACTCACCCAGCATGGTGGAACACGTCTTGAATCTCAGCACTCCGGAAGAAAAGGCAGAAAGATTATCTGTGAGTCCCGGGCCAGCCAGGGCTGCATAATGAGACCCTGGAATCACCCCTGACCCTCCAATAAAAAAAAAATCAAAAGTAAAATTCTGAATTATAGGCTATTTGTACCTGAACTGAAAACTACCAGCAATGACAACAAAAATGAAAAAAGAAAGATAAATCCATACAAATACCAAAAGCACACAGACCACAAAATAGGACTGTAAAAGAAACTCCCCTTGGCATACGATAGTAAAAACACTAAATATACAGGAGAGAGGATATTGAAAGCTGAAAGAGGAAAAACAAGTTACGTATAAAAGATGACCCACCAGAATAACATCTGCAAACTTTAAAAGCCAGAAGAGCTTAGAGCAATGTATTCCAAGTTCTGAATGATCACAACATCAACCCAGCCATAAGCCGAAGTAGAAAGAAAAAGCATCCATCATATAAACTGGCTGAAAAATTTCATATCTACCAAACCAGCCTTACAGAGAATACTTGAAGCAATGCAATGAGCTAAAGAAAGGAATAACCACACTCAAGGGGCTACATTAAGAAATTAAATGAAGTTATAATTATGGAAATACAAAATAGAACTAAGAACACAATAAATTGACAGTAACCAACACATATTTTTCAATAATAACTTTAAGTATTAATGGCCTCAACTCCCCAATCAAAAGACACAGACTAGTTGAATGGATTAAGAAACAAAATCTATATTTTTTTGTCTATAAAAAATTTATCTCACCTTCAAGGATAGGCACCATCTCGGGGTGAAAGGATGGAAAAAAATATTCCAAGCAAATGTCACCAAGAAACAAGCAGCCATTGTATCCTAACATCTGACAAAGTAGACTTCAAACTAAAATTAATCAGAAGTGATAAAGAAGGTCACTTCATTCTGATCAAGGAAATAACCTACCAAGAAGACATTACAATCATAAATATAAATGCACCAGACACTGGTGCACCCACTCCTTTTCAATACAGTCCTTAAAGCCCTAGCTAGAGTAATGAGACAAGAGAAAGAAATTAAAGGGTAGTAATTGGAAAACAAGAAGTCACATTATCCCAGTTTGCAAATGATATGATATTATAAATAAGAGATCCCCAAAATTCCACCAGAAAAGTTCTAAAATGATCAACACTTTGAGCAAAATAACAGGATACAGAAATCAATTTATAAAAATCAGTAACCTTTTTAAGTACCAATACCAGCAGTCAGAGAAAAACATCATGGAATCATTCCAATTCGCAATAACCTAAAAAATAAATGAATAAACCTAACCAAAGACATACAACATATATGTGAGTGCATGTGTATAGGTGAAGGTCATATAAAAAAAAATCAGCGACAAGTAAAGCACTTGAGTTTTTTGTCAGGATAGTCCAAGAGACTCCCAAAATAATAAAAGCTACTACCACTGCTCTTGTTGGCCTCCAAGAGCTAGGATAGGAGTCTATTGCTGAAGACACAACATACTTTGGAAAAAGAACTTGGAGTAATTGAGCTAACTGGCCTTGGAGCTTCCTCCCCAAAGACCAGCACTCACGGTATCAGAAGACACTGAGCAAGCTGCCAAGGGGAAAAAAAAATCACTAGTCCTAACCACCTGTATGCCCTAAAACCACAACAATGACTAGCCCAGCAAACTCTCTCTATTGGTACAATGGCGTCACTTTTATCTTAGAAGTAATGAATAGCTGTCTAATTGGACTTCAGACCCACTCAGCAGGAGGGAATCCATGCATAGTACTGTAAACATAGCCCAATACACATGGTTGGAGAGGTCGTAAAAACTAGATAAGAACCAACTACTGTTACTTTCCTAGAGTAATGTAATTTCTTGCTATATTCCATACATGCATCCTTATATGCACAGACAACTGTACCTCTCACCACTCATCACAGAAGTTTCTTTTGGCAGTAGATTGAGACTATTATAAGGTACTATAATTGGTCAAACACAGAGACTAAATGACTATGAGGTGCCTGCCTTAAGTAACGCATCTACAATCACTAAGGCTCAGGGAACATTGTGGACTAGAGGGCTGAAAGACTGTAAGAGCCAGAGGGACAAAGCACCTGCTACTACATAATACATTCCAGACATGATAGGGAAGCTACAGTCAAGAAATCTCTATAGTATGGTAGTCTAAGCAGATCTGCATAATGGAAAACCCAGTTGATAGGCCAATTCTGATGGAGAAAATTTCATAGGATCCCAACACAAAATTGAAAAGGTACAGGCAATCAATGGAAGCTGAGGGAGGGAGAATCAATTTTCTCTGAGGACTAACTCCCTGAGAGGTTATCTAATCCCAAATGTGTGTCCTTAAACACAGGTGCACACAAACATAACTGAGTCAACTCAGTGCATTGTATCATATATATATATATATATATATGGGGGCACTAAGAGGGATAGAAATAATCAAATCCAATATTCTTGTATGAAATTCTCAAAACATTTTTTAAGTTAAAAAATGATTCTAGGGGCTGGAGAGATGGGTCAACAGTTAAGAGCACTAACTGCTCTTATAGAGGATCTGGGTTCAATTCCCAGTACCCACATGGCGACTAAAAACTATAACTCCAGTTCCAGGGGATCTGACACCCTCTTCTGACCTCCACAGGCAATATACAACCCAGATGCACTTACATACATGCAGGCAATACACTCACACACATAAGATAAAAATAATAAATAAAATATCTTTTTTTTTTAAAAAAAAAAGCTTCTGATACTTAGAAGTGTCATTTTAACTGCAAGGCTTATCTTTTATGCTATACTGATTTTGATGACGTTTTCTTCATTTATTACTTGAATAAATAATGGTTGAGATACCAAAGATAGAGATTACAGTAAACACTTAAAAAGGTAAGATACTCTGTATACTACATGGTCATGAGAAACATGAAGGAGAAGAAACAAATGTGTTCTCTGTGTGAAAAGTGGCTACAAGCTGTTTATGGTGGAGCAATTCACTGAGCAGCTGGTACAGAAATAAAAGCACAAAAGCCAGGAGAAAGCGCTACTCACCTTAGAAAACGCCATCAAGGCAGAGGAATCAGCAGATGAAAGCATTGTAAGGGTGAGTGTACCTAGTAGCGTCAAGAAGGAAGGAAGTTTAGCATCACTGGAGGACAGTGGGACCAAGATCAGCTCAGAGACACCAAGAGGTGTAGATGGGCACAGGCACAGGGGGCCTGGGGGACTTGTACAAATATTTTGACCAGAAGAATGAGTATGACTTAAGTTTAAAAGACATCTCTGTCGAGGACTCTCTCTAGAAGTGCAAAGGGAGAACAGAGACACAGCACTTCGAAAAACTAATATAATAGCTCAGGCATTAGGAAATGAAAGGATAGTGTATATATTTAGAATGTACAACCTAATGACTTAGCAATCAATTTTTCTGGAATATGTGAAGAAATATGAGTGAAATGTAATTCAAATGATTTCACGTGAGCACCTGGTACTATATTTTTCTGAGATGGATTTGATCTGGGGTGGAGAAAGCAGTGGGGAAGTAGGGCGAGGCAGAAACTTAGTTTGGGACTTACCAGTTTTCATACATCACTTAGACATCCAAAAATATCTACGATATGAGCATGCAATTTGATGTACAAGTGTAGATTTCGGGTGACTGAGGAAGATAATTACAAGAAATTAGAATCTTTTCTATCTTAATATGAGTGGTGATCTCCTTCTTTGTGACCCCAAATTTGTTTCTAACAACTTGTGAGCTTGCCCCAGGATTCTAGCCCACCTGACGAGTTGTCCACACCGGCTTCCCTCCCACAGCGTTTTGCAGTGACTTCTTGGTGCCAAGTCTTTGGTGCCTCCCTGGGTTGGTGAGGAGATGTAGGATTGTGAAGGTTTCTTGACAAGGTAGGGTTGGGGTGCGGAGGAGGGGGTGTTGGGGAACAAATACCCCAAGGGCCAGGCAGCTCTGTGTGCAGGTAAGGGGAAGGAGCACTGTGGAGACTGCAAACTGCTCCTTGGTGGGTCAGTCATCCTGGAGGCTGAAGAAGGTGAATGGGACACGGTTCTGACATGAAGCAAGTGTTGAGTTCTGCTCCACAGTTCTGTAGGTGCTCCTCAGAGCTTCGTATGGCTCTCCAGCTTTGTTCTGTCCTGCTTATTGCTAAGAAACACCAAATATAGGACTCCATCTTATGAGGGAATTTGAGATGGACAAAACTTTTGAAATCAAGATGCAAGAAGCCCCCATTATATGAAGGGTTGAGTCTCAGGCTAGTAGAGCATTTAAAATATCCATTACAACAAATAAACTCCCTCTCAGGAAGCCGGGATGGAAGACAATTTGGGTAAAAAGAGCTCTACAAAACATGTAATTAAAAATGGAGGCTTGGTAGTGCGGTTCTATCACTAAACAATGTTTAAAAATTATATTAGACATATAGAGTTTCAAATTTATATTCTAAGATATAATTACATATTTTTAGTTCATCTTATATGTAATGGTTACAGTGAAAAAGTGTCACTTAGGGCTAAATGTCTCACAGATAATTATCCTCTGTGTTTGACAGTTGTGGAACTCTGTTAGTAGTCTCCATCTGATGCAAAAGCTCTTTTGAAGAGTGGTGAGAGGCACACTTGTCTGTAAGTATGAGGTTGCACATTTAGAATACAGTAAAAAATTGCTTTGGTCTAGGGATGTGGCAAAAGTAGATTTTTCTCTAGGATCTATGATCTTTTTAGACATATGTATTTGGCTATTTTTACAGTAACATACATAAGTTCTCTCCCATTAAGCAGGTCTTGATTACAAATAGACAGCTGTTGATTACCCCCAAGATAAAAATACCACAACTGCACCAATAGTGATAGTTTGCTTGGCCACTCATTGTTGCTTATTAGACTTTACAGCTGAGTTGGACCATTGACTGGTTCTCCCTCCCTTGGCAGCTTGAATAGTGTTCTCTGATACTGTGAGAGCTAGTCTCCAGGGAGGAGGCTCCCGGGTCAGTTCCAGCTCAATTGGTACAAGTCCTGTGTCTGAAGTGTGGTGTGTCTTTAGTAACAGGGTCTCACCTTCAAGTCCTAGGAGGCAATCAAGGACTGTGGCAATAGCCTGTGTTATTTTTAGAGTCCCTTGGACTACCCTGACCAACAGCTTGGAGAGAGGTTTTCCTGCCTGGCACTGTGTTTTTTGGTATATAGTCTTCAGCTACCTATAAGCATTTGTATATATATTGTATATGTATTTTTAGTAGGACTTTGGGCTACTATATTTCCCCCTGGTTTTTCACACCATCTAATTGGACATATGAATTAAAAAAGTCCTGTCTCCCAAGAAATCAATTATGCTTTCTACTGGAAGAAAGGTCCCATAACCTTATTCTAAAAATATAAGATAAGATTAACCACAAAGACAAATAAGAACGTATATAAGGCCCTCTCACTTGTTTACTCCCATCCTGTAATCCAGGCGAGGTCCCTGGACCTGGTACAGCAGCTGTTGTTCCCGTTCCGTTTCTCTTCCTCAGCCATCTCAAGCTCTGCAGACTCAGTCAGACCCTGCGTCAGACCCAACCAATGTTGGCTCTCAGAGTAGATATCCACTCCTTGCTAAACTCCAAAGAGTTTTACATTGAGAATCTCCCATTCCACATCCCCAAAGAAACATGACCCCAACAACCAACTCAATGTACCCACTTAACTCCCCTAGGAGGAGGAGGAATTGGATTCAGAACTTTCTAGTTCTGAAGGTAAAAATCTTATAAAAGAACTTAAGCCTCTCCTAGGGGATGCTTTTAGGGTGGCAGACCAATTAAAACAGTTGTTGGGAACCCCAGCTTTATGCTTGGGCTAAATAAATGTCTAACCTGAGAATTCCATTCTTGGGAGAAAAAAATGATTGGAAGAGCTGCAGTGGTCAGCTGGGAATAAGAACACCCACTGGCCCTGGAGTCCCAGCACCAGAAGCTAAATTTCCTAGTTAAGAGTGCCAACTGGACAGTAAGATGTCCACTGAGAATAAGTAAGGGACCTAAGACAACCTGAGTGTCAGGGGAAATAAGAGATTCAGCCTGTTAACTCCAAACACCAACAAAGCATTCAATGTTCAGCAAGGGAAAGATGAAGGCATGGCCAAATTTCTAGATAGGTTAAAAGACCAGATGAGAAAGTATTATGAACTGGATTTGGAGGATCCCTTGTTTAGGAAGTGCTTGAATTGCATTTTGTAATGAATAATATTTTCAAGAAATGGCAAAAGATAGAAAACTAGAGAGATAAAGGGTTAGAAGAATTGCTGAGAAAATTGAAAAACATATGTAAGAAGGGGTGAAGAGAAGCAGAAACGAACAGCTCAAATCATGCTCTCCATCTTGGGGAAACTACCACAAGGAAGGGGATGAGTCTCTCTGTCCCAGTGACTCTGAGTATCCCTAAGGATGGGGCCTCATGGAGGCCCACCCTGAATGGGGTGTGGGGAGAAATAAAGAGAAGGGAAGAAAAGCAAAAGTTTCAGACATGGAAAGGTGGGACACTTTAAAAGGGAATGCCCAGAATGGAGAAAAGGAGAAAATATTTCTTCGTGAATTTTGATGAAGCATGGGGGAAGGGTGGCAAATCTGATTTTCTATCACTAAGACCTACCAGAAGCCTTTAGTAAACTTAAAGGTAGAGTCAAAGGAAGAAACCACATTCCTTCTTGGCTTGGGAGCATCTGCTCCTGCCTTTGTGTATGACTCCTGGGATTGTGTCAGTCCCCAGAATGATTGATGGTAGCTGGTAAAGGAACAGGGATTTTCGGCTCCCCTCTTTCAGAAAACCCCAATTAAATTCCAATGCCAGGAGACATTTGCACAATTTCTTTTGTTCAGGAAGCCAGAACTAACACATCAAAGTCCCTCTTAACTTTAAGCCTCTCTGGCCTTAGAGACAAATTAAGCCTCCTGTTTGGGCCTAGGAAGCTAATGGAGGTAGCATACAGATTTCCCCCTATCTAAAGAGGATTAAAACACACTGAAGAAACAGGAGGAGACCATATCCTGTCCCTCTGGAAGGGAGGTTAGAACTCAAACCAATCCTTGAGCGACCTATGAGAGACAGGCTTCTTGAACCCTGTGTGCCCTCCTTTAATACTCAGACTGTCAGTTAAGAAGCCAATGGTTCTTTCAGAGGAGTTCAAAACCTCTGGGCTAGTAATCAAAAGTTAAAAAGTAAGCACCCTGTGATCCCTAACCCATATATACTTTTTAGCAAAATTCCCCAGGACCTTCAGTGGTTTAGGTTACAGAAATAAAGATGCTTTCTGGGCCTGCCCTCCGGCCAGAGTCAACAGCAGCGACTCTATTGCCTTTGAATGGAAGGACACCTATTGGAAGGAGGCACCAGCACAGACCCACTGGTTTGCCTCAGGGCTTCACTCACTTACCTAATCTTTTTGACTAGGCTCTAAAAAATTTTAGGGAAATTCAGTCTCTCCACCCTTATCTGTCTACTTAAATATGTAGATGATTTAGTCTGATCAGGAGACCACCAAAGTGAAGTAGTTAGTACAACTATTGGTTTTATCAATTTTTTTTTTTTGGCAGTCAGGGACTGAGACTTTCCAAAAGAAAATTGCAACTTGTAGAAAAGGAGGTTAAATAATAGAAACATCTAATTAGTCAAGACCAAAGAAGAGAGGGGACAAAGGAACAAAAACTTCATTGGCTTGCTCCTACCCCAAATCAGAAAGGAACCTAGGAAATTTGGGGGACTGATAAGATACTGCCAGTTATGGATCAATTCCTATGCCTTAAGAACCCAAGGCTTTTGTCTCAAACTACTAGAAGAAGAACCTGATCCCCTGTTATGAAACCAGGAGAAATCAAATGAATGGAGGACTTTGCAAGCCCTAATTGCTGCCCCAGTGTCAGCCCCAGTCTCGGGAAAAGCCGTCTCCTTTATTTGTCAGTGTTAATAAGCAGGCAACACTTGAGGTCCTGGTCCAAGAATGCAAAGGACACTGACAGTGTGAAGCATGTTTATCCAAAGTATTCAAGTCAATTCCCCCAGGCAGGCCAGAATGGGTACAATCAGGGCCCTTACCTCTCTCTTTAACTGAAGTGCCCTAGTTTGTTTTTTCATTGCTGTGACAAAAACACTGAGCAATACCAACTTGGGGAAAAAAGGGTTTATTTAGCTTACATCTCCCAGGTCACAGTTCATCCAGGAGGCAGGATCTGGAGCACAGGCCATGGAGGAATGCTGCTCACTGGCTTGCTCCCCTGTCCCCTGCTCAGCTTGCTTTCTTATACAACATAGGCCCATCATCCCAGGGGTGGCATCACCCACAGTGGGCTGGGACCTCCCCCATCACTCAACAATCAAGACAATGCCCCACAGACACTGCCACAGGCCAGTCCTATGGAGGCAACTCCCCAACTGAGGTTCCACAACCCAGGTGTGTCAAGTTGACACTAAAGCTATCCAGCACATGAAGATAGCAAGAAATTAACCTTTGGGGGGTAAACTAACAGTTTACACACATATCCCCCATCAGATGCAAGTCATCCTGCATCAGAAAGTGGGAAAATGGCTCACAGCTTCTGGGATCCTGAAATATGAGGCTATCCTATTAGGAAGGGATGACTTGACCCTAACCAATGATGAGTTCCTGCATCTAGAAGAATTTTAGACTGGAGGTTATAGGACTACACAGGAAATTAAACACCATTGTTTGAACATCATAGAATATCGAACTAAGATCCAATCTGACTTAAGAGAACTCCCTTTAAAACCAAACTTAGGCTCTTTAGAGATGGATTTTCTGGGATGACTGATGGCAAGAGACATAACTGTACGCTACAGAGGGTGGGGAATGCCTTGACATTATAGAATCAAGGAGACTACCAAATAACTGGTCAACCCAGACTTGTGAATTATTTGTATAAATCAGGCTCTAAAATACCTTAATGATGATCAAGAGGAAACTGTATATACTGATTCCTTTGGTACAGTGCTTACATTTGGTAAGATCTTGGATGAATGAGGTCTATCTAATTAACAGTAAAGGACAGGCCTTGTCCATAAGGAACTTATCATTCTGATTGCAGACAATGCTTTCTGAGGAGATTGTAGTAGTACATGTCCTTGGGCATCAAAGGGGCATACCACTGAAGCTAAGGGTAACCACTGAACAGATGAAGTCACTAAGAGAGCTGCCATAGAAGAAGAGATTCCTCTTTTCCATCTCACACCTGTATCCCATCCAAATCCCCCATCATTTATACCCAAAGAAGAAAAACAATTGACAAAAGCAAGAACCCTCAAGAGAGCAGATAGAATACCATCTGCATCAAGGTAATCTCTGGGGCCCCCAAGCCATGTGCGATGGAATCCTTAGGGTTAATGGATGTATGTCCATTTATACGCTAGCTGAACAGGTTGTTTACTTGCTCTAAAGTAAATAAGCAAGCTTTGAGTTAACCACTTTCTAGAGGGAGGAATTCAAGATTAAGATCATTTCAAAATGTACAAGTTGACTACACAGAGATGCCAGAGATTGACTGCTTGAGATACTTACTAGGAAAAGTCGACCACTTGACTTACTAGGTCAAGGCAATGCCACGCTTACCTGGAGCTACTGCCAATAACAATCATTAAAGTAGTTGAAAACATTGACTTAGACAATAGAGCTGCTTCACCACACCCATTGTCAGGGGACTTACTGAAGCCTTTGAAATAAATTGGAATGCCACACCCCCTGGTATCCTCCCTCCTCTGGTAGAGTAGAAATGATGAATCAAACTGTAAAGATACACTTGGCCTGACTGATACTTGAAACTACCCTGGGACTTCCAATTGCCCTCTGGGAATTAAGACTACCTTTCAGAGGATGTGGATTGTTACCATATTAAACTCTCTGTGATTTTCCCTGTGCTGAGCCTTGCTGAAGGTAACTTCCTTTGAAACCAAGTACCATTTCCTTAACAACCATATACGAACCTGGGTTGTCTGCTACTCTGTCCACCCTTAGGCAACAGGGTCCTAACCATAGTCCAAATGCTACCACTCTAGTTTCCTGTACATCAGCAGCGTGGCAATTATGACATAATCAAATCCTAGAAGGAAGAGAAAGTTGAGCCTACCTAGGAGGGACTGTACTGAGTTCTGTTCATCACCAAGATAGTTGTGTGCACGGCTAAGAAGGGCTGGACACGCTACACTGGAGTCAAGAGGGCAGCTGTGGATAAGGGGACTCCGCCCTCCCCTTCCCACGGGCTGACGGAATCTGTTGGAGAACACAGAAAGTAGTCAACCAGACTCTAAACCCGATTGTGAAAACATAGACAACTATTGCCTGATGAGTTATCCTGAAATTTCTGCCCAGTGCCCTTCCTAGACTGCTGCCTATGTTCCTGTATTGTGCTTACTGTTAATATTCCTAATCACTGTTTCTGTTCATCCTTTGTCACCTTAGGCCAATCCCTTGGTGTTGGTCCCACCCAAAATACTCTAAAATGCTAAAGATCTAGTTCAGTTTAACCAGGCTTTGATGGATTCTTACTTCTTACATAGACCACTGATAGTATTTTTATTATTAATGTGACTAAAATTAATTTATTCCTAACTATCAACTTTGATGCTTGCCTCATACTCTTATGTGGAGAGCAAGATGTATACCATCAGAGACAGTTCCATCCAACATTATGGCATACACGTATGCCACACACACCTTTTCCCATCCTGTCATACAGAGTATACTGAACGAGCTGGGAGCACATGACCCTTTGACAGTATATGCATAAGTCCATTCAGCTCAGTCAGGGAGACCTCACTTCTGTCCTTTGCCTTAGGCATTCTTTGGTGACTGCGCACCCATATTCACCATATACACCCATATACAAATTATCTATAGGACTTCAGAGGTTGGCTACATGTACTTGAGACAAGTTCTGAGTGTTAATGTAGGGCATTCCTCTTCTGCTTCAATAGAGTGCTAATGTTTCAGCCTACTCCAGAGATGAGTCTTTAATGCACTGAGGATCCTCAAGATTTCAGAGACTAAAGTTTTAGTGTGAATGTGTTTGTATACATGCACATATACGTGTGTGTGTGTGTGTGTGTGTGTGTGTGTGTGTGTGGTGTGAGTGTATATGTATGTGTATGTATTACTAAAATTCCTTCTGGGAGGTATGCACAGCATCCATCCCCCTCCTCCCACCATCCTTAGGACAAAGCAAGGTATAATTTCTCCAGACTACCGTTTGGGGAACTAAAGAATGTTTTGGACTCCCATACAGATCAATGGGTGAGGGGGTTACTTACAGAAGTGTGGATATTGGTGGGCTCCCCTCTACATTGTGGCAAGGACCCTGTGACCTCCCAGCAGCTTCCCAAGATGGCAAAGCCACCCCCTTTCTCTGGCTTCCCCTGTCCCTTTCCTTAGTCCCTCCCCCATGTACCACTCAGGCTAGCTGGTTGGATGGAAGGCATGACTGACTCTCTCTACCCCTCCCTTCCTATGGAAAGTTTGTTTATGGTGATTGGAGCAAGCTGGTCTGAATCCCAGCTTGAGAAGGCATCCGTCCACTGTTTGCCCATCTAGCTTGTCAGGCCAAGGACAAGTCCATACAACTGTGTGTGTGTGTGTGTGTGTGTGTGTGTGTGTGCTAGAAATCAAGCCCAGGGATGTGAGCACACTAAGCCAGTACTGTACCCTGGAGCTACATTCCCAGTCCTTAGAGACCAAACAGTGAAAAATAATCATACAACCATGATTAAACTTCCTGTCTTCATGTGCGGTGGTACACGATTCCCAGACGCCTGACTAATCACAGTCTGCTGCTTAGCATCCATTTTAACTCAGAGTTGGACCTGAACTCCTCTGAGAACCTGTTCTTTCAGATTTCTTCTGGAACTGTGCTCTTGAACACAAGTCTTGCTTCTTTTTTGAAACTGCCATTTCTATAAAATGGAAAGAAAAAGCATACCCTTATCAGAGAAAGATTTTGCTCTTCCTGAGCCCTACTGACCTAGAACAGCACACACAAGCACAAACAGGTGTTATCAGTTGTAACCTGGAAGTTCCTGCCTCGGGAGGCAGGTCTAGACCCACGCTGAGCACACCGGGAACAAGAGTGAGCTGTCGCCATATTGAGCACAGGGAACGGAGCTGCTAAGTGCAGCCAGCGAAAAGCTGGGAGAGACGAAGGGAGGGACACGCTGATGGTGATGTTTCATGCTTCTGTAAGTCACTCCCCCTGCCTGGAGGTCATAAAGTACGAAAAACCCAATAGAATGTGTTATGTCAGTTTTGTCAGTCTGCATCAGGACCACAAGACCCTGACTGAGTGACCAGCGGAGAGGGGAAAATTTAGTGCAACATCAGTCTATTCCCACCTTGTGTTTGCAGCACGGGTGGGACAGTCTCATTGCTTCCAGCGATATCCACTGCTTGTGTGCATCACATACACACATTATTTTGCATCAAGGGCATGAGGGATTAAATCTATGTGTCTAGGATACAAGAGGAATCATGGGCCTAGTAATTTTTTTTTCTTATGTTGTAAACAACCTGGGATAGTGTTAAAGGAGCTCAAAACATCTTTGGTTACAAGGTTAAGTAGAAGTCATTTCCCAGAAATCATTCCCACAGCGGCTTATTATAAGTTATGTCGTTATTGCCTCACTACCTCCCTTCCTTCTCTGTCCCCTTTCTTTCCTCCTCCTTCTGGAAATATGACTGTGTTGGTTATCTTGACTGTCAAGCTGAGGGGATCTGGAATCATCTAGTAGACACACCTCTTAATATTTCTGTGAGGAGGTTTCCAGAGAGGAGTAACTGAACAGGAACACTTGTTCTCAGGGCACTCTTCAACCGCATCCAGAGCTAAAGAGGTCCAAGGAAGTGTCAGCTGACTTTACTGCCTCACGAGCAAGTTGTGTCTATTGCTGTCGTTGCTGCTACTGGACTCCATTTATTCAGCCTTTAAATGCAGACAGGCCACTGATAACTCTCCAGCAATCTTCCAAGCACCAGACTGGGACTGCTAAGGCATCCAGCTTCATGAACTAAGCAGCCACAGGGTTCTCAGCCTCTCCAGAGCACAGACAGTTCCTACTAATCAATCTACCTTCACAAAGTGTGTTCTGTCAGTTCTCCTCTAGAGAAGCCTGCCTCATGCAATGACCTAGTTTCTAGTAAAATTTTGAAACGATTATGGTAAATATATAAGCCGTCTAATTAAGGTTAGCATAAATGCATATTTACCACTTTTGTTCTTCTTTTATCCACTGAGAGAAATCCAGTTGATTCCGTATCTTAGCTGTCGTAAATAGACAGGAGTGCAGCCACTTTTCCTCATCCTGTTCTTATTCCCATTCTGTATGTACACAGCAGTTGGATTGCTGGCTCACTGTAGCTCCATTTAATGAGTGTGCTAAAGGATGTTTGTGCAACATAGTTGATGAATCTGAGTAGTTGAATGAACCCCAAGTGTTCTCATCTTACAGAAGAAATAAGCATCAGAGCTTAAGAAGTTATTCTGGGGTCATCTTTAAGGTCAATTCCCCAAACAAATGAAAATACAGACATTTTTATGAATACAATGATCCTATTTGAGAAGAAAGAGTCTTATTATCTGTCAGTGAGAGAAGAGAATTTTGTTTACAGTGAAGAGTTTAGAAAAGACATCACAAAAAATATTTAACAAAATGTAGACAGGTTAATTGCACAGTGTCAGCAACTTTGTGATTGGTAACACCTTCACAACAGCTAATTTGGAAATAGCAGGTGAAGATGAAGAGGGAATTTGTTTTTCCCTGTCCCAGACATTGTTCTCACTTCAAGGAATTAGAATGTCTAAGCAAAGTTCTAACGGGTATGTTAAAATGCATGGTGTGATCACTGTGCCAGCTTCTTGTCGGTCATGCTCTAAGCTCTCCTCTCCCACTAAATCTCCCCCTCCATATCACAGTTCTTACCCGTCATATGTGCCTATTCCATAGCAACAACCCTTACCCAAAGATATGTTTGGCTGTGCATGGCACCTGTATAATCAGCCCAGCATCCCATTCAATTTGACTTCAAGATCACATTTTATAATTACTCCACTCAAGGCTATTTTTAGCATTCACAAAGTCACGATATTTAATGGTCTTCTTAATCTAATCTTCTGGCTTTCAGCTGGAAAATGACAAGACTTTGGCAATGCCTTCAATTCCTCAATTGAGTTGATGAATTATTTTCTATTTTGAGCACTCACTTTGGAAACATTTCTTAAAGACAATATGGCTATTTGTAAGAGCCCTCATCAAGAAACCCTCTGCTCTGTTTTTACTTATTCTTTTGTTCTGTGGATTCTGTGTTGTTTTTATAAAACAACTCTCCAAACATTGAAATTAAATGATAAACATTGCAATTAGATTTGGGATCATCTTTCTTTAATGGTATACATTGACTTAAACCTTTTGGCTATATGGAAGCAGTTCACACAGTTGGCTGCTGATATGGAAGTTAGAAGGTGCATTACCCAGGTACAGCTATTCAAACTGGATTAGAGAAGGAATGATTGAAAGATTGGCTTGAGAACTCTGCAAGCCAAAGCAGCATTTGTATGGAACAGATCTGGCCTAGATCTTCCAGCCAGTGGTTTGGCTGTTAGAAGATGTTGCTCACAAAAGTTCTAATGCTCATTTAACTCTTCCTTTCCTGACCTAACGAGTCAGCATTTACCAAGGTTCCAGTGAGAAAACAAGAGCCTGATGAATAACTTCTTACTCTGTCTGAACTAGAAATATTGCGGCCACTTGTATTAAAAGGCCAAGAATAGCCATTTTTGCATGGTATAACATGGACTACTAAATATTGTGTCATGGTCTGGAAAGGAATACAAATAGAAGACACATGTGCCCATTAAGGAATCAAAACAGCTGCATGGGGTGGGGGAGGAGCTATTTTAAGGAATTAGCTCACAGGGCTGTAGGGCCTAGAAAGCCCAAACTTTGCAGAGTAAATTGGAAGGGCTAAAAACCCTGGTGGACTGTGGTTGCAATTTTGAGTCCACATGCAAACTGGAGGCAGAATTCCTTCTTCCTTGGGTACTTTAGTCTTTTCTGTTAAGGCTTTCAACTTTCTCTTAAGCCTACCTCGTTATAGAGAGTAATTTTCCTTATTCTATATAATGATTTGAATGCTAATCACATCTAAAGAAGACCTCCACAGTTACATGTACACTGGTGTTTGACCAACATCTGGGCACCTTAGCCCAATCAGGTTCACAGACAAATGCACAATAACCTTTAATCTGGTTCTTTTATTTATCCATCTGAAAATATTTATTGAGTCTCTACCCTGTGACAGTTTCTCTCCCAGACACTCTTGACACACAATAGTGAAAGGCTGACCGAGTCCTTGTGCTCATGGAGTTGGGAGTCCAGCATATTTTTGCACCTGTAAAGTAAATATTCACCCTGGCTATGCATTTCTAGATAAAACATTAACCATTTAGTTGTACTAGGGGTAGTATCATGGGAAGGTTCTTAGTTGCTTTTTCTGACGCTGCTCATTCTATAATCAATAGCCCATACACTACACTCAGAGTCAGATGTACCAGGGTTTTCTGTGTGTTCAGAGTCTGCCTGTGGCAGTAAGTGTAAAATTGCCTGTGATAGGGATTCCCTAGGCACTAGCACACATTCCTTGACTCTGGTTCCTTTGTGGGCTACATCTTAGTTGCATAGTAGTGATACTGATTGATTTTACAAAAGGGAGGCAGATGGAAATTAATCCGATTTAGTAAGATTCTAGAGGTGCAGAAAACCAATTCTGAGATCAGACTGCTTAGGTTTTAAATATGATGGAGCTTTGTGACCTCAGATAAATGGCTTCACTTCTCTGTCATTCATTTTGCTGATCTGTAAATCAAAAACAACATGGTACCCATCACATTGGATTATTGCAAGTAAGTAAAATAATGAATTCTAAGAAACTAGCATAATTCAGGCACCGAGTAATTTCAATTAGTGTATAATATATACATATATAAACATATATTTGCATATATACAAGCATGAATGTAAATACAGATTGTGTGTATACCACATGCATGCATATATGTATATGGATGGGACAATACATCAAGATGTATCTACATAATGATTATGTAAAATATTTGGTGAAAATATTGTTATTAAAGAACTATTTCCTAGGATAATACGTCTTTCTTTCTGAACAAACTCCATTTCAAAAATTTTTTGTTCACTTTAAGCCTCAAACAAGCTTAAGTTAGAATATTGGGCTTTATTTTCCCAAAGTTATAAACATGATGATTGATCTCTTGTCTAGTCCAATCCTCTCCACCATCCAAATGTCAGTGTTCCCCTTTCTTACCTAAGCTATCTACTGTTCTGGCACACCTTCCAGAGTCTATCCTGGAGGAGTGAGAGCTAGAAGAAAGGGAAGCCTTCATGGAATACAGGTAGCATCTACCCTGCTAGGGCCTGCTGCTGCTGGACATCAGGAGTAATCTCTGTCACAGTCAGATCTAGTCTGCTTAGTTCACAGGACAAATCACAGATCCTGAAATGACATGAGCTATTTTCTTATATATTAATTCAGGTATTCTTAGAGAAATATGCACCCATAATTTTCATTTTGAGTTAGGAAAAAAAGCACGTTTTTCTACATGGAAGCTGCATCATTCTTAGAAAGGCAGTTTGGCAATTCCTCCTTTCCCTTATGTAAAAGAAAAATGAGAAAGGATGGAAAATGTTAAAGGAGACACTGATCTTAAGAATGAAGCATGTGGGGTTAGAGAGAACACTCAGTGGTTAAGAGAACTGGCTGCTCTTACAGAGGACCTGGGTTTGGTTTCTAGCACCCACTTGGCTGCCATCAACCATTCATAACTCCAGTTCCAGGGGATCCACTCTCCCCACTTCCAGCCTCCGTGGGCATTGCACAAGGTTGCACTTAACGTACGTGCAGACAGAACACTCATACACATAAATGAATAAATAAAGAAATAAATATAATTAATTAAAAGAATAAGCAGGTGAGAAAATTAATGAGACATAAATGTATCAATAGCCGGAATATGTGTAACAGTTTCAGAGTTTTTAATGCTTATCTAGAGTAGTGATAAAAGCAGAAATGACACAACTATCAAAACTTGCACTGAACATCTCTGAACTCAGCACTGTTTCCTGCTGGTTAAAGGAAACTGGTGATTCCTGTCTTTTTCTTGCTCCATTCGATGAGTCTAGAACCACCCATCCATTGGGATGACCGTGCTCTGCTTCCTAAGATCTTTCTAGTTCATCTCCAATTCTATCCATTCTATCCATGGTTTTGTGGGAATTTGCGGTGGGGAAAAAAAATCCTTGCACAAAGTTACTTGCAATCATAAAGAAGGCCAAGTAATTAATTTTGAACAGCTTTAGACCTTCTGGGGATTCCTTTCTTGTTCCTTCATTTTCTTCCTTTATTTCCTCCTTTCTTCCTTTTTCCTTCTTTCTTTCTTTCCTTCCTTGGTGCTTAAAACAAAACAGAAAGATTATAAGAACCGATTAAATGTGTTTCTTCTTTTTCACACCATTGCCTAACAGCATTAGAAGCACTTGAAGATGGCAGAGCTCTGGCGGCCATTTCCCCTTCACAGCCCAGACAGACGCTGCTACCTTGCAACTGTCACCCGCAGATCCTGCCTCACGTCACCATGTTCTTTGCACACATGCTCATCATAAATACTTCCCTTGTCACTCCACACTGACTGCCAAATATCTCATGAGGTACATGGGTTTTCCTTACCTAAAGTCAGCTACTTTTTTCATTGTTTATTAATGTCACACAAAACTAATGTGTGACACTTTTTTTCTAAAGGAATATACTCTCCCACCATCATCAAATCAAGTTGCCTAATATTGCGCTCTGACTCAGCAAACCAGACACTTGTGCTGTTATCAGTGTGCACCATCTGACTGACTCCTGTCAGACTATTTTAAGACTAATGATCCATACAACACCTAGGACTACGGAAGGAACTGCAGAAAGAAGTCACTTCTAATCTGGGATCCCTTAGACTTAATGAGGGGCCTCTTTGTTAAGTTTAAAGGTGAGGACGTGTGAAGGAAGTAAGGAGGATGGGCAGGCAGAGGCAGGTGGCGCAGTTTCATCAATACTTATGTCCTAGCTTGGGCTTCATGGAAAGTTGTGTGTTTTTTTTTTTTTAAAGGAATTGAGAGTATGTGCATCTTTGGGGGAAATAGCCAGAGTATGTTTATAGATAAAGATCACTCTGCTAAGTTCTTGGCAGGCTGAAAGGATCATAGCTGTCATCCTCGCCTAGCCTTCATGGTCTGGAGAACATGAATGATGATAATGTTACTCATCTACAAAGGATCAGTTTTCTCCATAAACACAGCTGTGTCACGAGTTGAGCAAAATATGTGAAAATTGGGATTGACTGAAAGATAAACAGAAGATGATTATTTGTACCATAAAAGAATTCTGCACTGTATAAAAGATGCATCGTGGGACCGTTTTGAATAGTGAGGTCTTTAATGATTCTGCAATCCAATTCTGCATGTGGGGATGTGATTGGCAGGTGATTTCAAAGGCTTCATCAACTGTACATAGAAAGGCACATGCACACTTCCAGCTCTCCATTCTTTCTTGAAAGGAGTTCTATTTGTCTTTCCAAGAACCAATCAGGTTTAAGTTATTATTTTATTTAAATACAAGTCAATTTCCCAAGTAACTTGAGTCTATATAATGGAATATTAATTTCTGTGATTTCAATGCTGGTTAAAGGTTTGGGGGTGCTTGTTTGTTTGAGACAGGACATCCCTGTAGCCCAAGCTGCCTGGAACTCCCTACAGAGACCAGGCTGGCCTCAATTTCATAGAAATCCACCTGCCTCTGCCTCCCAAGTGCTGGGATTAAAGGCCTGAGCCACCATACCCTGCTTAGTTGAATTACTTTTCCTCAAATGACCACCTCATTCTGGAAAATAATAGTAGAGACATGAATTTAACAAGAGTGTGTCTTGTAATCATAGCAAACATCAGCTGCATCTAAAAGAATAGTTCACACTCCTTTGCAGCTTGAGGAAGACTTGGGAAAAAATGAACTTTAGCATCAGAAAGAATTGAAGGGTTTCACCAGGCTGAGGCTTAAGTGTGCTTTCTGCCTTACAGGAGCCACAGCTGATGGGTGTAAACTCTGTGTCTGACTTACTTGTTTCCAGTGAATTTAAATCTGGACAAATTTGGGAGATGGAAGTAGGTGTGGAGCAGTGAGAGGAAATAGCCACATTCAACTCCGCAATGTGGGAGAGGCAACCAAGAGATGTGTGGAAATGGGGTTAGAAGGCAGTAGGGACCAAGGGGTTTAGGGGCATCAGTTTCAGTTCTGGCTACTTCCAACTGAAATTGGGGCATTGTGGGTGTTCAGGTTAAGGCCCCCCTCCGTCTTCGTCCTGTGCCAGGTAGTCAGTTGGCCATCCTTGAGTCAGGGGCTGGTATCTGCTCACCAAGAAATTGTTACTAGCATGGATCCATGTGGCATGCTTGAGTGTGGTCTGGATGTCACAACAATAACAACAGAGGCAACTTAAGGCTCTAAAGGAAAAAAAAAAAGAAACAAATAGCAACACACACACACACACACACACACACACACACACACAAAGGAAAAAACAGAAATGAGCGTAAATGTGAGTAAATCAGGCCTTTACCTGCAATAGTGGAGAAATCCTCAAATTATACATTAGGAGCACCATATTGGAACTTACCAGTGAAACTCTCAGGGAATCAAAACATGGTGGCAAAGTGGTTCTGTTGGGCAGAAAAGGATTGGACAAGAAGGGTGTACAGGGCCCTGTCTTTTTTTTGTTTGTTTGTTTTTTTTGTTTTTGTTTTTTTGAGACAGGCTCTCCCTGTGGCCCCAGCTGTCCTGGAACTCACTATGTAGACCAGGCTGGCCTTGAACTCACAGAGATCCACCTGCCTCTGCCTACCGAGTGCTGGGATTAAAGGCGTGCACTATCACGCCTGGCCCCCGCCCCGTCTTTTAACAGCATTCAATCCTTTACTTACAGACTTCATGTGTATTTTGCTTTGATTTTTAACAACACCATTGGCATGCATGAGCACATGCATGCAGTCAGGTCGGGCTCTCTGATGGGGCCTGTCACCATGATAGAGCAGTGCAAACTTGACAGGATGAGCAAATGACCCTTGAAGATTCTAGCACTGCTGACCAGTTTTAACATTGTCCTCACATTCAGTGCCTTCCTGTGGTCCAGACAGACAGGCTAAGCAACCTGAGCTCCTCCAAACTACCTTTTCTCTTCTCAGTATTCCGGGTTGTCGCCTATTTGTTATCTACCCATTTGCTTTCCCACACAGTTCCTGTCTTTTTCCTCCTCTGGTCAGAATCACAAAGAGCTGAAGTCTGCAAAAGCTGTTCCTAGACTCCAGGCCTGGACAGTGGTGGTCAGGGATGCCCTTCATGAAGCTGCAAAGCAGCAGTCAGGGACTTTGCTGCCACAGGCAGCTTGGTGGCAGGTGCCACCTCCCTTGTCTCATCTCTCCAACCCTCGGGAGCCTGCGTTACCTGTGGTGCCAATCTTGAATTCTTTTACCTTTTGCTGTTTGCTCTGTCATCTCTCCCAGAACATTTGCATCTACCTCTCCTCTAAATTCCTCATCTTGAACTGCACAGAGTGGGTCTGTTGCTCTGTTGACTGGTAGAGATGATTTGTCTATGAAGGGTAAGCTCTCTGTCCCCATCTTCAGGAATTCACGCTAGGGTAGTGTCATTCCTGTTTCTAGAGTCCTTAGAGGCAGCCCTAGGATAGTTCTTATGAATGTCTAAGACAGTGTTCTCTAAGAGAATTCTCTTCCACCTATATGTGACTCTCAAATATCTTCCACCACAACACCCAATTAAATGTACATCTTTTATAAGGACTCAGTACTTTGTATGTTTAAAAAATTATGCTTTTGTTTTGATGGCATGCACTTTTGTACACAAGACCTGGCACTTCCTATTCTGTTCTTTTTTTTTTTTTTGTCTTTTTGAGACAGGGTCTCCTTGTAGGCCCAGCTGTCTTGGAACTCACTATGTAGGCCTCGAACTCACAAAGATCCGCCTGCCTCTGCCTCCTGAGTGCTGGGATTAAAGGCATGCGCCGCCACACCTGGCTCCTTCTGTTCTTTTAAATGTATTCTGCTCTGTTTACCTTGAAAATGAAATTATAGGCCACTAAATCAACTTCAGCTCAATCTAGTAGTATTTAAATGTTTGGTTGCAAAGCTTTTCTGAGGTGAAAGAGACATGTCCCACTTCCACAGGGTTCTGTGGAAATGCAGAAAAATGATCTCTGATGTCCTTTAAAATCATTCGCTCCAGCAAATTACTGATGCCTGAAATCCTACAGTTGATTCTTAGTCACTTTATGTAAATATTCAATAACTATTATTAATGGTAATATTAATCATAATTACATTCTCTTCTGAATATGTAATGCTTTAAACTATTAGTACACTTGAAAAATAAGTAAGCGAATTTCCTGATTTGGATATGCATAGACATAAAAAGATAAAAGTTAAACTGAAGACAATCTACACACTTAGGAATTTACCTGGTACATTTGATTGAATGGCTTATATATGTTAATATTCTGATCCACAGGAACTTGTATACCTCTCCATTTATAGGCATACTTGAGAAGCTAATTTTAAAAATTATTTATTTTAGGTACAGGTGTGTGTGAGGGTGTGCATATGGACCACATGTGTGCAGGAGCCCAGGGAGATCAGAAGAGGGCATTGTATCCTCTGGAACTAGAGTTACAGGTGGTTGTGAGTAGCTTTGTGGGAATGGGAACTAAACCTGGGTTCTCTGTAAGATCAGGAAGTGCTCTTAACTGCTAAGCCATCTCTCCAGCCCCTGTAGCTGATTTTTTAAAACAGAATTGTATCATATTAAAAATTTGAAAACATTCACAACCTTGACTGGAATACATGAAACAGGCTTCAAAGAATAAAAATACATGGCCTAATTGTTCAAATATTTTTTGGACAAGACTTTTCATTAGAATTTCTTGACTAGATTGGCATGGCACTAATTAATCACTCTTTTCTAGTGTATGTATTATAATTATATATTCATGCATATATATAACAATTTTCTTTTGAAACAACAGATCATCACTAAGCTACATGTGAGCAATTACATCTAAAGTAAATAAGCCAAGTTCAGGATCAAAACCACATAATAGAGACTGGAGAGATGGCTCAGTGATTAATAGTACTTACAGAGGAACACGGCAGCTCACAACCATCAATAACTCCAGTTCCAGGGGATCCAGTGCCCTCTTGTAGTTTCCATGGGCACTGCATGCATAAGGCATGCATACATATATGCAGGTAAAATACACATACACGTAAAATATAAATAAATAAATAAATGTCAGGAAAACTACATAATAAATGGGTCAAGGTCAAAGTCTATATCCTGAATACAGAGGTAACTATGACTCAAAGGAATATGCATTCTCACGGTCAGCTTCTAGGGACTATCTACTTGGGGCTGACTGCTGGTGGAATGTGGAGAGAGAAATGTACGTATGGTTTATTCATCTGCTTGGCTTGCAAAAGTGGGTATATCCCTGTATTGAGCTACTTTTTGGCATTATTAAAGGACCTCGTGATTTGTAGTATAACAAATAGAATAATTTTCACTGTGCTAGAAAAAATTCAATTATTAGAAAACCAGAGCCCACCACCCCCGCAGTCTGCCTGTATAAATCCCTCATATTTGCCAGTAATAGTCTATTAGGCAGAGGTTAAGTAGAGACAAAGGAATAAAGACAAAAAAGGAGAGCCCCCAGAGCATGTGTTGACAGGGCTAAGGGTCTTTCTATAGTTCAAGCCTAATTAAAGACAAATGGGATTATGTTTCAGATCAGATCTTTCTCAGAGCTTAGTTTCTTACTGATGACTAGTTTTCCTTAAAAGGGATACTAACTATTATGGTTTGAATTGTGCCCTTAAAATTTCAAATATCAAAGCCCTAATCCCCAGTACCTCAGAATGTGACCTTATTTGGAAACAGGTCCACTGCAGTTACAGATAGCTCACTTGAGCTGAGGTTATACTGGGCCTGCTGTTCCTATAAAAAGGGGCTTGGAAATAGAAGCAGACACATACAGAGGATAGGAGATCTGAAGAGCAGGGATACTGCAGCCACCTGCAAATCTGCAAGAGACCCTTAGCACTCAGAAGAAACCCAGCAAGACCAAGCATCCTTACTTCAAACTTCCTGTTTCCAAAAGTGTAAAGATGCTTATGCTGGATAAGCTGTCTCATCTCCCGAACTTTATTAGGGAGCAGATTTTTACTCATTTTCTTAATATTTAGATGACCTAGCACACTGAGCATTATATTAAGACAGTGACAGACATTCCTCAGGGTCTATTACCAGGAACTAAGAGCCACAGTTTCATGGTCAAAAGTAAGCTGAGGGCCAGAGAGATGGCTCAGTGGGTAAAGGGACTTGCCACCAAGCCTGACCACCTGAGTTAGATCCCTATGCCCACATGGGGGAAGGAAAGAACGAATATGCACAAGCTGTTTTCTGACTTCCCCAGGTGTACTGCGTCACAGGCACATGTGCATACACACAGGATGAACACCATTGCCCTGCTTGTAAAGAAAAAAAGTAAAGGAAGGAAAGCAAAGTAAGTTGAACAGAACACCGCAAAAGGGCATACAGCTTTTCTCCATGTGGCAGTGAGCAAACAGTTTCACTTGCAGTTTAAAGTTTGCAGGGTTGTGCATTGCAGGGTGAGTGGAACACTAAAGCCCATTTGTTTCTGTTTCTTGGTCGTTTCCATTCTTCACCCTGTTTATATGTATTTTATTCTTCACTCGTTATGACTGTACATCTGCAAGGTGTTATAAATGGTGGGCTCCGGCACAAATAATAGGGAAATTTCTCAGAATCGTGTAGAGAAAAGAGATAAGGGCAAAGCTGAAGTCCATGGGGATTAAGAAGCATCCATTAGGATTACCAGTAAATGTGTCTGAAGTGGAAAGAACCTGTTGAACTATTTCTTTAGAATAAATATTTGGTTTATTTCCATCATTAACTGAGCTGTCTCCCATTTTTACTTTTCGGTGTGAGAAATGGTTAACAGTGTTTGAAACTGTGTCATCTAAGTAGACCAGCTGGGACTGTACAGACTGCCTGCTTTTTGTTGCTTAAGTTTTACAATAGGATTCCAATGACGTTGCATGCAAGATTCGTAGTCGAGAGATGATTGTTATGGGAATAAATCGCTTCTGAAGAATCTTGACTCTGAACATTATATTATAGTATACACTATAAACAATCATTTGCACTTATCATAAGCCCATGCTAACATACATGACAGGGACTTTAGCATAGAAAGCAATTTCCTTTTGTAGAAGGTATTGACCAAGTATTTATCCACTAGAGGGCAGTGTTTCATAAATTTTCATTCAGTTTTTCACCTGGAAATTCTAATTCTTTGACATCATGTTTGGTGTGTGTTGGGGGCAGGGAAGAGG
Organism: Nannospalax galili; assembly: GCF_000622305.1. NCBI lineage: Eukaryota > Metazoa > Chordata > Mammalia > Rodentia > Spalacidae > Nannospalax > Nannospalax galili. Next base: position 467,695 of record NW_008329666.1, read on the forward strand.
GAATGGGAGAGAGAGGCTTAGAAATTTTCATTACTTCAACAAATGTTTAACTTGGAATTTCGAAGATAATGCCCGTGAAGTGTTTATTTAGAACGCAGATTTTAAGAACATATTGGATACATTTGTTCATTTACAGGGCACCTGGATGTAAATGATCACACATGTAGAAAATATGTGTAGCATCAAGCTGGCACTGATATGGCTGCGATGGAATGTTAGAGATTTGTGTCACTTTTTCTGATTCAGAAGCTCCATGTAGTCTTAATTTTTTTCTGCAGCCCATCTAACTGCCTCATCTCTGTATATTCCCCCATATTCTAGGCACAAAAGAGCAGACTAAAACTCTTTGCACTATTGGCAAACCAAAGAAAACTAATGTATAAAGAAAGTTCTAGAAGGAAATTCAATGGCTGCAATGGTTCTCTCTGGACAGGAGTCCACTGAGGAAAGCGGGGAAATTTTTCATTATTAACTTCATTTTTGTACAGTTGAATTTGATTCATGAAGAATGATATTATAAATTGTATGCTTTCATAAAATTATATGCTGTGTGCCATCTTCCATTTCAAAAACGTACTGCTTGGGTTGCATTTTATAGTTCTTTGCAGTTCACAGAATTTTTTATAAAGGTACTTTGGGGAAAATATTTTGTTTCCAACCACAGAAGCTAGATTTAGAAGCAAAAGGCAAAGAATAAGGTAAAACTTAGGACTCTGCACTTTATTCTGTTGGTGTAGTTAGAGTGTGGGGAGAGTTTCTAATCTGAGGTTTACATGTCCAGTGAGTAGATAATTTCACCACTCACTTTTTACACATGAGTATTTTACAGCCTAGAATTAACTTAATCATCAAGGTAGATTTTTTTTTAAGAATTAATGGAAAATATATTCAAAGGATGAAAGTGAAAATAGTAACAAATTTAGGTTTGTCTTTTCTGTTCATGGAAGCTAAGCTGCTCATGGCCGAGTGCTCTTTCTTCACTGTCTGTTAAAATAGAACATCACCTGGAAAGATAGTTAGTTCTTACAAACCACTGAATTCCGAATTCCGTGATGTAAAGTCAAAGCAAGCATCCTGTAGACCCCACTGCTACGTCCCTATTTTCCAAAGCTGCTTCTTTCTTACGAATGCCCTTAGCCATCTTAGTTTTATGAGCTGTTAGGAAGCTCACCATCTGGTATCATCTGCTTCCCATGTTGTGTTCCTGAACTTCAAAGATGGGGTGTTAAGCGTTGGAAGGAAAGCAGCTCTAGCTCACCTTACCCCTTCTCAGAAGTTTCCTTTTCTAACTGAAGTATTTGACAACTGGTAGAGCTCTGAAATAACATGATTCCAGAATCTTTATTTCATGTGACCAAAGGCCTTAGCTATTTGGAACACCTACAAATGGTCATCTGAATTACCTCTAAGAAATGAATAAATACAATAAGATTCTTTTCCATATACCATAGTTACCACATTTTAATTTTTCTTTTGACCTTTATGTCTTGAATCTATGAGTGGTGTATAGTTTGTTTGCTGAGACAAAACTGGTGAGTGAAAATGGCCAAGAGGGAAATCTGTGACTTAGGAAATTCTACGAGCTTGATGGCTTAAAAGCAGTGTGAGATAGCAAGTCTAGACTGCATAAATTGAATTACTATCATATGCTTTAGAATGATGGGAAGATCTGGAAAATATATTTACCTATTCATTTCAGCTAGTGCAAATTCCAAAAAAACAGATCTGCAGGATCCTAAAGCATGTGAATTGTTGCTGTCACTGCTGGACAGTTGAGTATTCAGTTGCATTTTTATACCCCTTTGGATGATCTACTTACAGTCCACTAAAAATGATCTTCATTTTGTCGTTCTTAGGTGGGCTAACTTGAGCCAAGTAAGGGAAGGTGGCCTCTGTTACTGGTTTCACTGACCTGAGTTTGAAATCAAAACAGCCAGGGTTGGAGCCATCTGTAAAGGAAAAGAGAAATCTTACTGTGTGCCGAACCTCAAGAAGGGGCGCAAAGAGCGTACCAACACAGCACATCTTGGAAAACATACAGACACTTCAGAACTGAACAAGGAGGAAGCTGAAGCCATTCTAGGCTGACAGGCGACTAGGCTGCCTCCAAAGTTCCTGTTCCCACAGAGTCTCTTAAAACTATACCTGCTCTCAAACCATCGGCATGTTCTGTGTGACACACACACATACACACACACACACACACACACAAATCAACAAATTTTTAAAAAATGTATTACATTTAAGGAGGAAGCATGGAAATTTACGTCATGCTAATTAGTAGAGGTGCTAAACATTACCACTGAAATCTACCCGATGACTTTATAGACATACACAGGCACCAAGGATCCAAGTGCAACCGATTATACTAGTAATAATCAGATACATACAGATTAGAGATGCATGCATCAACATCTCAGTGTTAGTAGCAAAAAGATGAGTCTTTCTGCAAAGAACAATATTTTCTAAAATGAAATGGAGATCTTTTTTAAAGGTTAAAAACTCATTCAATTTTATGTCTTACAGGGCTTATACTGAGTTCAATATTGTATAACTGTGTTAATTCAACTGTGAACCTAGAAACTTGCAGCCACTTGTGAAAGAGATGTACTCTTGCTCTGGAGTGTGTTACTGAATATGTTAAAGCTGTAATGAAATGCTTCTTCTAATCGTGTAGTTATTAAAAAATTTTAAATAAAATACATCATGTTAAATAGTAGAGGTGATAAACATTACCAGTGAAATCTACCCGATAAGTGTTAGTAGCATTAAAAAATGTAGGAAACAGCATATCTTAAAATGGAGATCTTCTTTAAAGGGTAAAAACTCATTCAATTTTATGTCTTACAGGGCTTATACTGAGTTCAATATTGTATAACTGTGTTAATTCAACTGTGAACCTAGAAACTTACAGCCACTTGTGAAAGAGATGTACTCTTGCTCTGGAGTGTGTTACTGAATATGTTAAAGCTGTAATGAAATGCTTCTTCTAATCATGTAGTTATTAAAAATTGTAAAAAGAAATAATGATTAAAAAAAACTATACCTACTCTCAAATTCCCCTAGATTTGCCATCTTTCTCTCGAAAGAAAAGGCCTCACTCTTCCTAGTCTTCCTATCCTTGTAACCGTGGGAACAGTTTTGCTGATGAGTTCCTTCAAGCTGCCCCCTTCTTTCTACAAACAATACATTTGTTAAGTCTTATTTCCTTTTAAAAAAGAAAACTCCCTCCACCACTTATCACTTAAAATGTGATTTATTTCCTTTGTCCCTTGAATTTTTGCTAGTGTATATTAATTTTATAAAATAACGGGTTTCGTTGTGACATTTTGCATACATGTGGATAACACACGTTGATCACCTTCACTCTAACTGCCTCCTCTTCAGGAGCTCCCCTTCTACTTTTCATGCCTTTTTAAAAACCTAGATTTGTAATTTGATCTTTATCCCCTCAGAATCTTCCCTTCTCAGCTAGCATCTTGCTTTCTTGTAACAAATTACACTCAAAATCTTCCCTTCAAAATGAAGCAAAGCTTTCTTTGGTGATTCTTATCCTCGGTGTGTCATCAGCATATACCAGTGTCTTGCTCTAACAAACTCCCTGCATGTGCAACTGGCACGATCATTCTGCTCCCTTGACTTTGGTCATTGTTACACCAATGCTTGGTTATACCATTGGCTGTGGCCTGCTTCTGATTCTTTTGCTGAAGACTTGCCTCCCAGGGCCTGTGCTGTACAGACACGGTGGCTCTTGTGTGTCTTCCCCATAGTTGGAAATTCTCCCCTGTCTGAATAGGACTTTGAGTCTCCCTCACACAAAAGAAAAAGAAATCAGTCCTCCAGCATCAAATCATCATATTCCACTGACCCTCTATTTCATTTGCAGGTTGGCTATTTTTTCCTTTTGATACAACCTGTGAGTGTTTTCTGACTTGAAGGTACATGAGAAGCCACTGGATAAAATGTTTCTGGATTCTGTACAACAGCTTTTTACTGACTCAGTGTAGGGCAGGGTCAGAGAGCTTAAAATTCCCAGTGCCTCTCTGAGGCTGAGTTCCTGTATTCCAAGGCCCACACTGTACACCCACTGCCCCACAGGGACATGATCTACACTTTTTACCTATTTGCTTCTATTTTGCATTCTTTTAGTAAGAGAATTCACTTGTCCCCACGTTTTGTTGCTTGCTATCAGCAACCCAGTCACTCCCACTACTAAACACCTCCCAGGCCGACTCCCAGGAAACATGTCACCTCTGCTATGTGTGATAGAACCACACAACATCAGTCTACCCAGAATGGAACTCATTTGTCCCCCTCCAGATGGCCCTCCATCTGTATACTCATTCTCATTTGTCGTGTGAGAATCAGTTCACCTGCACAAGCAAGAAACGTGTGGTCCACATTGACTCCCTTGAATCCCATCCTTGCACCACATATAATGGCTGCAGGCAGGCCCTATGAGCCGTATCTCCAATGAATGCGCCTGCTCTTACTTCCTCTAATTTCTCTTGTCTGTTCTGTCACAGAATTGTCCAAACTTCTTATCTACCAAGTTCTAAAATTCATCTTTCTAAAATTTATGTTTGATATTTCACTTATCCGCTCTCCCTTTTTGTAAAAAACAAAATAACAAAAAACAAAGTTTCTCATGGGGGTGTATGGTCCACAGTATCAAGATATAGTATCTCTACATGACGTTTGTGATCTGGCCCCTTAACTTCACCTTATGATCTTTGTTTCTGAGTACATGGTTAATGACCACTTACCATGTCCAGAAGCCACTACTCCATCACTGGCTTCTCTTTCTCTGCCTCATCATCCCTACTCACCAACTCTCGACAATTTTCTAACTTGCGGTACAAGTAAATGCCATCTCTTGGTCTCTTCTGTCATTTTGTCCCCTACTCTCAAAGTTCTTTCCACCTGGAATTATGGGCCTTGTATATACATCAGGGCACCTTGCCAGGGTTGACACTCCATGAAGGGTTGAGCTGTTTATCAGTAATATCCCCAACCCTAGTAATACATAATTCTTTTTTAAATATTTTATTATTTTTATTTTTTGCATATGTATGTATTACCAACATGCATGCATGCATGTAAGTGGACCTGTGTTATGCAATGCCCATGGAGGACAGAAGAGGTCATCAGATCCCCTGGAACTGGAGCTACGAACGGTTGTTAGCTGCCATATGAGTGCTGGGATTCGAGCCCAGGTCTTCTGCAAGAACAGCCAGCGCTCTTAACTACTGAGCCATCTCTCCAGCCCAGTAATACACAATTCTTGGCAGCTATAAAATGTTTGAATTAAAATTAATGAACTTCAAAAAAATAGAAAGTTCAGATACCCATGAGACCTGGCCCTCCATACTCCATGGCAGCCATCTTGGGCTTCTGTTTCTTCTTCCTTAGCCTTACCAGAGTTAGGTTCATGTCCACCTGACACTGGTGTGTCCTAACGTGGATTGCTATGGACAGGCTCGAGGAGCAAGATTTCACCTAGTGTGGAACACATTTTCTGAATCCCTAAGATCTCAAGCTGGGTTTTTTTGTTTTTCTTTCTTTTCTTTTCTTTTTTTTTCTGTTTAGATAAACACTTGCCTTTTGGTGGAACCAGGAAGTTCCACGTCTTTCAAAATCCACAAGTCTACAGTGGAGCCCATCCCAGACTTCCATTCTACATTTCTCAAGTGACGTAACCTGTCTGCACCTTGGTCTCCTCCTTTCTAAAACTGATACAACAAGTAGCCACCTCAGAGTCCCTAGCCCAGGCTTTTAAAGTCTGCCCCTCAACTAGACTCTGTCTTTAGTCTCTCCAAATCCTTCTTGCAAACTATTTAAAAATGAATTAAAGTGTTATGTGTATAACTGTGACCCTTAAACAGTAACTAAATTTTAATGTTGGCTTTCTTCTAAACCATTTCAAAGAACTACAGTAGAACTCCCAAAGATTAAAGTGCTGTGTGTGTGTGTGTGTGTGTGTGTTCATTAGATCATGATCTTTCTAGTTGTTGTTGTTTGACCCTGCTCACCTTTCTTTTTGTGACTAGACTCCAGAGTTTGCTTTACTAAACTTGACATCATACATCTCTAATGCAAAGATAGTCTTTTTTTTTTTCCTGAAATCTAAGGCATGAATCATGCTATGAGTTTTGAGTTGGAGTTGCTGAAAAGATCTTCAACTAACTCTTTATATATAATTCACTCATGTAAACTGACTTTTGATCATATTGAAGGATGTTCACTTTGCTGGTACGTTTGTATATATAACAGGAGAGGGCTGTGTGCCTGTATCATTTCTTCATAATGAACGTGAAAGTGACCAAAGGAGCTTTACAAAACTTGAGTTGGCTCTACTTTTTCTCCATATTAATAAGAACTATGTTTTTCCTTACCCACAAATATATTACATTGTCATTGGGAAAGGAAAAAAAAGAGTGATTTAATATCAAAATCTAAACTCGCTCAAAATCCTTTATTAACCTCACACACAGTTCTTAGTCAAAATATTTTGCTATTAAAATTTTATTTTTATTCTACACTTAGGAAATATTCATTCTTTTAACATTCCTGGATATTAGAAAGATAATTCCAAAAGCTAGCCTCACTTCACCCCCTGAAATTTGATATTCTAAAGGGATTGTGAGCCAACAAGAGGTTAAAATGGCTTTCTCAGGACCACACACCATGTCAGGGTCAGAGCTGAGGTTAGAGATGGCAAGTTTCTCCATTTCTTCCCAAAGTGGTTCACAGGACTATGCTTCCTCTCTATTTATTTAGGTGGAGTAACTGTGCCAGTGGCTGTCAGTGGGGTTTCTTGGTGTGACAATAAGATATTTAAAAGATGACCTTTTAAGAAAGCATTTTGTGTCCTTTGTTTAAAATAACACAGGTCCTCTTGAAATAAATCTTCCCCTCCATTTGTCTAGTTCTGGAAATCTGTGTATTTTAACATAGCAGGCAGTCAGTGACAGGGCATACGGGCATTTTGCTGGGCTTTCAGGAAAATCCTTTTTCCATGGGCATTATGTTTGACAATTTGGTAAGACAACTACAATGCATCTTCCAAATCAAACCCTGGAAAATAAGATGGAAATGCTTATTTAGAGTTACAGCATACAACATTTGAAATAGCTTCCGTCAGAATGAGAAACAAACTGCAACCAAGCCTGTCAGATTGGTTGGTGGCTTAGGACCAGTCTTTCTGAATACAGTCTACGTGACTGGGCTTGTACTGTACACAGCATGTGCAGCCCACGGTGCAGACCTGCTGACAAAGCAGAGGGCTTTGTTCACGTGCAGTATAATTCCATTTTTGTCCACCTGCTTGGCCAATGAAATGTAAACACACTGATTGATATGAGCCAATAGAATAATTTTAAAAGACTGTATGTAGAAACAATTGGAGTTTGCTTTTGGATGTCTCTGCCTTCATCTTGTCTAGTTATTGTTTCTGACAACAACCCGTTTTTCTGTTTTGTTTCTTATTATCATAGTGTCCTTATTTACCAGTCACATTTTATGTCATTTTATTATTAGATTTTTCTTTTACTTTTATCTCTGCATTTGAAGGGGGGTAAAATGTGACTGCATGCTATTGTAGTTCAAAACAATAAACATAAATGGCAGTGTACATTAATATGTTAAACACCATTCAGTCCACTTCTCCTAGCCATGACTATACAAAGTTGTCACTTGAGTAACTTGATTTTACTCAGATTTAACTATTATAGCTCTTCCTGAATTAGTCTCTTTCAACCTTTTCTTCTTTCTGTTTTTTTCACTTCCTTATTTCTTACTGGAGTTTGATACAAGCATAGGAAGTACTGATCCATGGCAACCTGGCCCTCATTCAAGTGCCCCTACGGTCGTGATCCTATATTTATGTGTCTCCATGTTCCACTGCATCCTCTGAAGTTTCGAGGAGGGATCAAACAATCCCCCGTGCCTCTCAGTGTTAAAGACTGATGTGTAAATGAATGCTTCTGTTTGCTTGTTTACAACACTGATGCACAGCAAATGTTTTATGATTTAAGGAATGTTGTCTTACATCTTTTAGGCTCCACGTTGACCAATTTAAGCTACAGCCTTTTGAAAATCAGAGACACAATCATCACCCAGAAAGGCAGGGTAGGAGCTGAAAGGTGTGGAGGTTAGTAAGTGGCCAAGCAGCTGATCCCTTCATTGTTACAGTTCTGAGCTTGGTGGTGTTCATTCTGTCTTTATTAGCTGTGACACATTGCCATGAACTCTGAGTTTCTATTCTGCACAGTGAGATGACATGTAACTCGTAGTGCTCTCTGAGGCTGAAATGAGAATTATACATGTGGAAACTTCTGTCAGAGGAGGCATCTACCACTTGTTAATATTGTGTAGTAGTTTTGCCAACTCAGAGTGAAAAAAACTAATGTGTGGGTCAAAGTTTTATTTAGAAAGACTAAGTTTAAAAATACTGGCTTTAATGGGAGGACGACATTGCTGTAGTTGTAAATAAGAATGTGATTTAGCTGATTCATTAGTAAGCAGTTAAGTGGAGGCTGAGACTTTGGGTCTGAGTGGTGTCTGACCTTTCTGTCTCGTGTGACATTGCATCACAGGGTGCGTAGGGCATCCTAGCAGAACTTAAAGTTGACATGGAAACAGGAAGCATGAAATGACCAATTATTGTATCTATTTCTCGACATTTGAAATATGACCACAAAGGCAGTTAAGTCATCAAAATGAATGATAGTAGCTCTAGATATATTTTAAAACATTTTTGTTTGCACTTGTTAAACAAATACGAAGGATAACCTGACAAAGAAAACTACATTTACAAAGGAAACATTAAGGAAAATCACCAGCTTTATAGATTTCTAAGGAGATAAATAGGTCACAGGTTATGTTCTAACTTAAAATTTAACAAAAAGTTTATGGTCAACAAAAAACTTAAAGGCTTTGCAGTCCTTTCTCTAGCTAAGACGGCTGAGATGTACTGAAACCACAACGATAAATTACAGATGTTATTTTAAAAAACTCAGAGTTAAAGTTTAGGAGAGCAAGTTTCAGGAACTTTCTATTCTTTAATCTGCTATGAGGTACTACCTTTTACTAAAGAGCACATGGGCTAATGAGGTGGCTCAGTGGCTAATGGCTCTTGACACCTAGGTTGAAGTCCTGAGTTTAATCCCCGAAACTCATATGGAGAGAACTGACTCTTGCAAGTTGTCCTCTGACCTCCTCCACATGGGTGCTGTGGCATGACCACACACACATACTCACAGAGAAGAAAAACAAAGAATATAAAAGTTATTGTTTTCTAAAGCACCTGCCAGTATCAATTGCCATCTTTTCGGTTACAATTAACACTTAGCACAGAGTGCCTCAGAAGGAAATGGGAAAACGCTGGCCTACTTTATGGAAAACCATGTAGGCTTCAGATTTGATCTTTGATGACAATGAAACATTGATTTCTCACTCCCTGTCCACAAGCATATCTCTTGACAGTGGCTGTATTCTCCAGTTTTGTCTCCCTTGTATACCAAGAACCATCTGCAAGTTCCTAAGAACCTCCTTGTGTAGAAAATCGACATTTTTCCTGGATATCTTCATCACAATCACCCGAATCAAGTCTGAGCTCTCACTGGCCTGCTTGTGTGACATGCGCACCCCCAAACCAATGACAGGAACAAACACTATGAGAATTGGCCTGTCACTCAGGACTACCTGGAGTTGGGGTTTGATAAATTGCTGGTAAACCATATGGAAACTCGTATTAGGTTGGGAAACGAGGGCAGAAGATAAAGGCACGTCACTAATATCTGCACAGTGGCTCACTCAATCTTATAATCCAGTAAATTCAATAAAAGAAGCATTTCCTTTTCCCCTTTCCCTTCCTCCTTCCCCTTCTCTCTTCTCTCTATACATGATCTTGTTTCTTTCTTAAATGCAACAAACCGCATTTCAGAAAGTGATTCTGATGATTTACTCACTCGAAATGCTCATTAATTCACTCAACAAATGTGCTTGGCACACTCCTGGCTGGGGTGTTCTTATCAGAGTTGTACCAAAGTTTACTGCTGTCACAACCACCTCCTGAAAGGCCAGGTGGTCCTGGTTTGTTCTGAGATTTTGCTTTGCTTTAGGTGTTTCTTTTGCTGTGTTTTTTGGGTCTTGCACACACTAGGGAAGGTCTTTACCTCAGCCTGTAAGTACTGTGCTGCTATTTAGCTTATCTCTTTCTACTGTCCAAATCTAGGCTTGCATTCTAGATGAAGAAAGCTGAGAGAGTGGAAATGATGCTTTCAGTCAGTCGCTTTCATTGCTGTTGCAGCCCTATTGTTGTTTCTTTTTCATTCTGTTTGCAATTCAAAATTACTTAATAAATGGAAATGGTTCTTACTTAGAAGCATTTTAAGAATACTATATTACAAGTTCATACTTACATATCAATTTCAAAGGGGCAAGGGATCACACGGAAGTGAACTGAAAATAAATTACATAGATATGACACAGAGTACCAAACTTCCTGAGCCACTTTTGATTTTCCTTTTATTTAATCAACAGGAGGTAGGCTTTGGCAGGTGAGTGAAACTCATTTCTGGATGACCTTGCTGGATGATTATGCTGTCCACATTGTTCATAGAGAGGTAAGTAAGGCAGGTAGCAATCTTAAAAATCAAATGTTCTGTTTACTAGCTATCTAAACTTGGGCAGGTCCCTTACATTTTAAGGCCTTAGAGTGCTGTGAAACTGCAATTATAATAGAATCCTCTGGGATTTTGCGATGAGAGGGGAAACCATGCACACAGGAGTTCAAGAAGGGTCCAGCAGAGGAAGAGGCCACTGACAGTCAACTGTCCCTATGGGCATCCATTGATCTCCAAAACCTCTTCCTAGAGAAGTTTTTTCTTTTGATTCCATGGTAATAAAGCTCCTACATGACCACAAACCTTTGAAACTTGACCAGTATTGTTCTAGAACAATATGGACCATGATTATTGGTGCTGTTTCTGCTAATTCTGCCTAATGATCGTACACTGAACCTAACTGAAGTGAGCATTTACTTGTGAAATTGGTTGAATAATTCAGGGCAGATGGCAGTGTTCAGTTCAAGGATCCGAATAGCCACCAAGCCTTTGCTTAGCACTCATCATAGATAAGAGAGACTTGAACAAACTAGAGATACTCAGTGCCGAATACTCAGAATGCAAACGGTTTTGGTTAAATTATGGCAGCGTGGTGTGGATCTTCAAATCTCCGTAAAGATCATGAATATTTTGGTGTCCTGACCAGTGCAAATAGCTTTGTAGTACTCTTTTTTTGGTAAAGAAATGAATCTTCCTTCCCAATAAATGACATCATTTGGCTGTCCATGAAATCCCTGGATCTTTCTTTCCTCATACCCAGTCCTATCAATCTTTCACACACATTCATAGCATTCACAGGGGCAAGGAAAAGAATAATTAAAATTCAAATAGATTCACCTATTCTAAAGGGGAGTTAAGAACTATAGAAAATAGAAACATGAATAGGTCCCAAACTATTAGTTCATATTTTCTATAAAAGGCTAACACTTATTTGTAAATATCTTTTTATTTTATTTTTATTTTGAGACAGGGTCTTCCTGTAGCCCCAGCTAACCTGGAATTTGCTAGATAGACCAGGCTAGTTTTGATCTCATAGAGCTCCTTCTGCCTCTGCCTCTGCCTCCTGCATGGTAGGATTAAAGACCACCAGGCTCAGATAATACCAAATGATTCTAACCCTCCTTTCACATTGAACTGAGAAGAAATTATATTACCAGGGACAACGGATATAATATTTACTAAGCTGAGCAGCAAATTCAAAGTTTGTAACAAACTGTATTCAGCAGAAGCAGGAACAATATTGCCATTTTAAAGAGTCATTTCTCAGACTGGAAAAGTAGCTCAGTGGTAGAGTACTGCCTGGTATCCAGATGTCCTGGGTTCAAACTGAGCACCTGAAAAGAACCATATCTCCCTATCCAGTGTTGTGGATAAGTAAATATAATATTGTTCAAATTGTTGAATATGTTATGTTTTGTTTTACAGATTTAGAGGCTAGCTTTCCTTCTAGAATCTTCAGTATAGAGCTAATTTATTTTAATGATAACTTATTGACTGCCTTAAACTGATGTCACAATGTTATTAAAAATATGAAAAAAAACTGCTGTAGTACTGTTTCCAAGATGTTGCCGAATATTAAGACATAGTGTCGTGTTCATCTAAAAGTGCATTATTTTTTTCCTAGAAAATTCCATCATTTCTAAACATCCTTCATAGCAATTAATGAAGTATTGGAAGATGCTGTCTTTAAACATTAGGATTCACTTAACATTTCCAGCTGTGTGCATTGTAGACTTCTCAGACCTTCTGGGACATTTCCTCCCATCACCAAACTCTTCAGTTCCTACAGTCTTGATGAATGAAGTCTAGCGGTTTCTCAAACCTTGGTTGATGCCTGTCTAGTTAGGAACTTTTTGTCAATTTTCTTGCTCTAATATGCTAAACTTGCCAAGGAGAGATGAATAATTTGCTCACATTAAAAAGCTTGTGGAAGGGGCTGGAGGGATGACTTAGCAATGAAGTGCCTGTACTGCTCTTACAGAGGCCCTGGGTTCGGTTCCCACCACTCATGTTAGGTGGCTCACAACCATCCATAACTCCATTATGGAGAAGCAGTCAAATTTCTCCCTGGTAATCTGGATCAATTGACTTAAGGGCAACAGAAGCCCGGAGTGGCCAGGGGAAGACTTGGTTTCCAGCTCTTTCCCAAAATGATTTGGGAACTTTTTTTTTAATAATAGCAATCAAAAAAATCAAGGAATATTTTAGATATCAGTGTGATAGCTTGATTGTCACCTTGACAAGATCAGAAATCACCTTAGAAACAAATCTCTGAGAAAATATGTGGGAAGTTTTCTAGATTAGCTTAATTGATGTAGAAAGACTCACCCTTAGTATGAGTGGAGCCATTCTGTGAGTGGGAGCCCCAGACTAATAAAAAGGAGACAAAGAGTTGAACAGGAGTATTTATTTCTCTGCTTCCAGACTCCAGATGCAGTGTGGCCACACGCCTCAGGCTCTTGGCTCCATGACTGCCCCATCACGATGGACTTCTCAACGTGTGAACCAAATAAACCACTCTTCCTTAACCTGCTTTGGTCAAGTATTTTATTGCAGCAACCAGGAAAGTAATTAATACAACCTGTACTTACTCTGACAACTTTCAAACATGTCAAAGATATTCCTCCAATATAATCCAATACCCAATAATTAAATATTTATACTATATTAAAGTGACCAAATAGCACAATTCCTGTGGTCCAAGTAGGTGAGCTCTTTTCTAATTTCCACAGAGGAGCTGTATAGATAGACTCAGGTATGTCTGCTCTGCAGTCCTCTGTGTTCTGTGTAGTCTCAGCCATAGGTCTCTGGGACACTCCAAGTTCAAGTCCACTCCTGGACATTTGCATGCGCTGTTGACCCTGGGGGAACTGCTGGAATGTTCAGTATTTTTGCTGACTTCCTTCTCGTTATTCATCTCAATTTCAGTGTTACTGCCTTAAAGAAGCATCCTGTGGATCTGCGGGGATAGCTCACTTGGTAATGTGCTTACCAAGCAAGAAGTGAACCTGAGCTCAGTCCCTAGCACCCACATTAACAAAAATGCCAGGAGCTCCTGTGAGTGCCTATAGTCCTAGTGCTGGGAGGTAGAGACAGGATTCCTGGGGCTTTCTGGCTAGCCAGTCTAGAGAAATTGGTGAGCCACAGGTTGAACAAAAACAGCCTCAAAAAACTAAGGGGAGGGGAGTGATTGATAAAGATGTCTGATGTCAGTCTTTGAGCTAAGTGCGCGTACGCGTGCACACACACAGATCCTCTGGCCAGACTACCAAAAATAGTCCCCACTTAATATTTTCCTCAGCATTTCTACAGTCCTTAAAAATAGTTTTCTTTTCCTTTTTAATTAGCCTCTTCTCCCATCCTCACCAGTGTTTTAGCTCCTTACAACAGAGATCTATTCTTCATAATATCTGCAGCACCAGGAACAATTGTGTGGCACACAGCCAGTGCTTTACAAGTATTTCTGCTGAGCAAACATGCAGATGAATGGATGTTTATGGAGAAATTTTCTTAAAGATAAACAGTCAGTGACTGAAATGCAACCTTGGATCCACAAGGCCACCAGTGGTCTGTTTTCTCAGATGACACCTTAGGGTTCCTTTTATGGACCTTTCTACTGGAGAGACTTCGTGGATGTGTGTTAAAGAATGCTACTGGAACATCCCTGCAAAAACCATTGCCATCTTCGTAACAAGAATGATACTGAACATATTTTTCTCCAAATCAGCACATTTCCTTCACGGGGACTCATAGAAAAATACTCATAGCTGTCTGTGTCAGGAAAAGATAACTTCTCATAAGCAGCTGCTTCACCTCTCTCAACTTTGAAACTCAAACAGTCCTACCCTCGCTTTTGACTTGTTCGCTAAGACATTCAAGGACAAACTACAGCAACTCTGTGGTGAATACATGGCATACATTTATTGTATTAGGCATATGAAGTTCATGTTTTATTCCCCTACCCTCATTTTCTGTTCAATTTTCATTCAGTTGCCTGCCCAATTACTCTCTGGGTTCTTATTTATTTGCTTTCTTGTGCTGTATGAGTCTTTGTAATCATGCTGTTTGGAACAGGCAAGATGGAAATACATTTTAAAATGAGATAATGTTCCAAGAAGCAGTGTTATTTTTGGATCTTGTATTTTGAGAATTTAGGTAGAGCTCTGAGTGACACAGAGCCCTTGGGACATAAGCAGGTGTGCTGTAAAGCTAAACGGGAAAACCTCCTCTTTTAGTGACTTGTTTTTTGGCTTAAGTATTTTAGATGTACCATATGCTTGGACAAAATTGTCTTCCTAAGGAAAACATAAAAGTTACTTTCTGGACATTCATGGAGTCAAAAGAAAAAGTCAAACTTCTTTGAAGGGCTAGCCTTCAGTGCAGGACACGTGGACACAGCCCTAGATGGCAGATATCTCAACCCAGCAATGGGAAGAAACACTAATCTTTCTTTACCCTTTACAGAAAATATTTTGCAAAGAGAAAGCAAAGAATGTTGATGTTCCACCAGTGAAGAATCAAGCCAAACAAGTCCCAAAACATCAGAATTCCTTGCAGTATCCTTCTGAGCACCATGTAGTGACAAACATCTGGCACTGCAGTTTTGAGTGTTCAGAACTTATGACCCTAGGACCATCGAGGAAGTAGGAAGTGTTTGCTTACAATGCAGATCCATTCCAGCTTTTGTTCTAAGTTGTGAATACCTAGTTTACATTGTCATCATTGCTATTTTTTTAAACCAAGGGAAAGAATATGTAAACCTACACATACACACACAGAGAGAGTAAGAGATAGTGAGAGAGAAAGAGATAGAGAGTGAGAGAGGGAGAGAGCATGAACCAGTTTTGCTGCCATCTACATGCTTAATTTTTCTTCACATGCTATTTTTAGATCATAGAACTATCTTCTATCCTGGATATTTGTTTGATGATGAGAAAATACTATTAATAGAGAGCTCCCTATTCTGAAAACTAAAAACTAAAGCAATCATTTGGATTTTTGTTGCCAAACTAAGCATCTTTTCTTACTTTCTTTATAAATCAAAGGAAAAGACAGTAAACCACATGCTTAATAAAACATCAAAGACAGACTCAGGTGGGAGTGACTACCAATACCAGTTCCATCATATCTGTCAAAAGAGGTCTGTTGTTCAGACAGGCTGGGAGAGACCAAAGGCAGGAGGGCACTCCATGAATCACAGCACAGTCACACTCCAGCAAGATCCCAGCAAACAAGGGAAGATGAGGTGAGCATGTTCCACAAACAGTTCACAACAGGATGGACGTATTGCTTTAGACCTCAGACTGGAACACATTAAACTACATTTCAGAGACCCTCTAGCCTTTCATCCTTGAAAAGCTGCTTTCTTCCCATATCCAAAATGTAGGAATTTTAACTAAAGACTGAAGAAAAAGTGAGGTGCTAGGCTGCTGCAAATCAACTTATCAAACTGGGACCTTTGAATACAAGATCAAAGAAACTGAGTGGTGACAAGAACAGTGTGTAGTCCAGGCACATGGAAAGATTAGAAGAGACTCTACAGCACACCAAAATTTTGTCACTGACCTCCTGGTGAGAAGAAAATCTTAGGCTTACGAATAATGCAGGGGACTGGGGTGCTGGCCTCTTGAAATGTGGCAGAAATATGAAGCAGGCCCAGTAGAAGTCTTAACTGAAGAACTAAAGCTAATGAAAACAATTAGAAGAGAAAAGAAAAGAACACGGCTTTGAGATTATTCTAACATTTATGCTCTTTTGGATAAGTTGACATACAACCATAGAGCACACTGAAACTAAGGTTTTTCTATTTTTTACTTGTCCAGTAAGAACAGTTGTGCTTCTAGACATGCGTGCCACTTTGTGCAGCTTTTCATGAGCTAGTCAATTATTAGGACAACAGTAACATGTCGTTAGAGCTGAATTTCTTCTCTAGCCCTCTCATCTATCATCTACCCTGTTAGCTGACTATTGCTTTTCCCAAAACTATGCCTTTGTGAGCTGCCAAGCCAAGTATGAAGTACGCACACAGGAACTGAAACAGAGTGAATTGACTCACATGGGTCAGACCTAGAAGTAGCTTGACGTAATACCACCAGAGACCTGTTAACAAGCCATGTGAACCAGAACCGCATAGACACATGATTACATTTAGCACCCTAACTTCCTATTTAGTTTTGGGGATAGAAGTTTCATGGTTTTTGTTTGAATACCATTCAATCTAGGACGAGATTACATTCACAACTGAAAGTATTGGATCCTTAAATAGGATAGAAATTGTACACACACTAAGTACAAATGTCATTGTGTATTTATTTTGTCTGTAACAAAAAAACCTAGCTTAAGTACTAAATAGTATATTAACCTCTAAGTAACATGAAACAGGAGGGAAGATGGCATGGATTCTAAATCTGATTCTCGGTCTTCATCAAACACATTCTCTGGTACCTTGTGGGCCATTATACAGAATACATGTCTTGAAATATCAGTATATTGTAAGATAATACTGGCATTTTAGGACTATTTCTTAATGGAACTACTTCCTCCCCCAGTTTATTCTCTAGGAGATTTATTAAATTAACTTTTTATTTATTTATTTATTTATTTATTTATTTATTTATTTATTTGTGTGTGCTTTGCCTGCATGTATGTAATTTCATCCACATCCTTCAGTGCCTGCAGAGGACAGAGGAGGGTATCAGAGCCTATAGACCTGGAGTTGTGGACAATTGGTAGCCACCATGTGGGTGGTTCGAATTGAACCTGGGTCCTTTGCAAGAGCAGTGCTCTTAACTGCTGAGTCATCTCTCCAGCGCCCCATCTTTCAGACCCCACTCCTGTCTGCACCCTCCCACTGTCCCTTTTTTATAACCATGATTTATTGAAGGAACCAGTACAATGATTTCCAAATAATGTCAAACTCTAATTTGTCTAATTGCTTAGACAAATGTATTATCTTTTGTTTTGATCCATTGGCCTGTTTTCTGTAAATTATATAGCTAAAGATTTATTAAATTAAAATTAAATATTTTTGCTAGAATGTATCATAGGTATATTCTGTACTTAATGTTTATCACATTAAATAACACACAAATCTGGTTGACCCACATAACATGAATTTGAATCCTGGATTATTTATTTATTTATTTATTTATTTATTTATTTATTTTTGTCTCTTTGAGACAAGGTCTCCCTGTAGCCGCAGCTGGTCTAGAACTCACTGTGTAGACCAGGCTGGCCTTGGACTCACAGAGATCCACCTGCCTCTGCCTCCTAAGTGCTGGGATTAAAGGCATGTGCCACCATACTTAATAATGATTGCATTTATTTTGCCACTTAAACTATGTGCTAGCAGGTTATACATTGTTGGTATCATATTGTTGGACCTATGTAACAAAACAAAAAGTATGAATTATTGTAAAAACCAAAGAAAGTGTATCATGGCAATGGAATGAGTATAGGAAAGGGATCAATTTTTAACTCTTTATACAAACATTCTAGAGCTCCTTTCATAAGTAAGCTAATTTTATGGCACGTCAACTTTATACTGGAACAAAAAACATCACTTTCAGTATAAGATTTGGGGATTTTGGTTTCATCTGGTATTGCCCCCCATCCTGATGGTCTCATGGAAGACAACCTCTGACTTCCTGTACCACACTTCCTCTGCACAGAGACCTCCAGCCCATTGCTGGTTCCACCAAAAAGGCCTTTGTCTAATGATGGCTGCAGTAGAGGTGGAAGTCCACAGCCAGAAGCCATGTTGACATACTTGGACCCTAGCCAAAGAAATTTTTTTTTTTTCTCTTCATCCACAGCATCTTTCAAACCAGTCTGCTAACTGGGAGCGGTGGATTCCTTGGAACTCGGGATGAGATTTGGCAGTTGAGGCTACGGGAATTTTCTACTTTTTACAGAATTGTTTTAATGCTTTAATAGAGAAGAAGCACTCTGTTTATGTTGGTAGAGTTTCAAACACTTTTGTTTCATGGGCTTTTTATTGTGTTTGGAAAGCAATAACTCTCTCCCTGGAGTCACTTTTATGGATGACAGAACTTCAGCTGATTCTGTGCAGAGATTGCTAATATTGTCTTTATTTGAAAAGGTAAAGTATTTGACCAAACTTTAATTTTGTGTCTGTGATTAGAATTGCAGAATCCTAAAGATTAAGAGGTAATACTGCCGTGTTTTACGTTTATAGTAACAAGGATCCAAAGCAGTTAAAGTGCTTCATTCAAAATCAGAGTGAAAACCAGAATTCGACCTCTGTAAGGCTCACTTCATTGCTAGCTCCTCTTCCTCCCAGCTCTGCTTCTTACCTTGTGCCACTTACATGTGTGACATTGCCTCTCCTGTCCCTCCATCTGTGTCCTATCAAAAACTCTAACTTGATTGGTCTGCCCTGAAAAGAGTTTGGATCCAAAATAAAGGGCATATAAACATATTTAATTATGACCATATCAACACATGCTCCTTTGCCACACTTAAAATTCTTCCATGTACTTTTTGTAAAGTTTGGGTAAAGTCCAAAGTCTTGAATGGGGAACTCCAGACTCCAGCTTTGTTCCCTCTCCAAGGACATTTCTGCTTTCCACTTCCTCTGCAAACTCTATGGCTACTTCTTCCTTTGCTGATTCTCTGGGAGAAATAGCTTTCAGCCACAAAACCCATCCTCTGACACTCTCCCCACATCCCTGCTCTGTGAACCCCTGACACTCTCCCCACATCCCTGCTCTATGAGCCCCTGACACTCTCCCCACATCCCTGCTCTATGAATCCCTGACACTCTCCTCACATCCCTGCTCTGTGAACCCTGACACTCTCCCCACATCCCTGCTCTATGAATCCCTGACACGCTCCCCACATCCCTGCTCTGTGAACCCCTGACACTCTCCCCACATCCCTGCTCTATGAATCCCTAACACTCTCCCCACATCCCTGCTCTATGAATCCCTGATACACTCCCCACATCCCTGCTCTATGAGCCCTGACACTCTCCCCACATCCCTGCTCTATGAATCCCTAACACTCTCCCCACATCCCTGCTCTGTGAACCCCTGACACTCTCCCCACATCCCTGCTCTATGAATCCCTAACACTCTCCCCACATCCCTGCTCTATGAATCCCTGATACACTCCCCACATCCCTGCTCTGCCCTGACACTCTCCCCACATCCCTGCTCTATGAATCCCTGACACTCTCCCCACATCCCTGCTCGGTGAGCCCTGACACTCTCCCCCCATCCCTGCTCTATGAGCTCTCCCCACATCCCGGCTCTATGAATCCCTGCCACGCTCCCCACATCTCTGCTCTATGAATCCTTGACACTCTCCCCACCTCCCTGCTCTATGAGCTCTCCCCACATCCCGGCTCTATGAATCCCTGCCACGCTCCCCACATCTCTGCTCTATGAATCCTTGACACTCTCCCCACCTCCCTGCTCTATGAGCTCTCCCCACATCCCGGCTCTATGAATCCCTGCCACGCTCCCCACATCTCTGCTCTATGAATCCTTGACACTCTCCCCACCTCCCTGCTCTATGAGCTCTCCCCACATCCCGGCTCTATGAATCCCTGCCACGCTCCCCACATCTCTGCTCTATGAATCCTTGACACTCTCCCCACCTCCCTGCTCTATGAGCTCTCCCCACATCCCGGCTCTATGAATCCCTGCCACGCTCCCCACATCTCTGCTCTATGAATCCTTGACACTCTCCCCACCTCCCTGCTCTATGAGCTCTCCCCACATCCCGGCTCTATGAATCCCTGCCACGCTCCCCACATCTCTGCTCTATGAATCCTTGACACTCTCCCCACCTCCCTGCTCTATGAGCTCTCCCCACATCCCGGCTCTATGAATCCCTGCCACGCTCCCCACATCTCTGCTCTATGAATCCTTGACACTCTCCCCACCTCCCTGCTCTATGAGCTCTCCCCACATCCCGGCTCTATGAATCCCTGCCACGCTCCCCACATCTCTGCTCTATGAATCCTTGACACTCTCCCCACCTCCCTGCTCTATGAGCTCTCCCCACATCCCGGCTCTATGAATCCCTGCCACGCTCCCCACATCTCTGCTCTATGAATCCTTGACACTCTCCCCACCTCCCTGCTCTATGAGCTCTCCCCACATCCCGGCTCTATGAATCCCTGCCACGCTCCCCACATCTCTGCTCTATGAATCCTTGACACTCTCCCCACCTCCCTGCTCTATGAGCTCTCCCCACATCCCGGCTCTATGAATCCCTGCCACGCTCCCCACATCTCTGCTCTATGAATCCTTGACACTCTCCCCACCTCCCTGCTCTATGAGCTCTCCCCACATCCCGGCTCTATGAATCCCTGCCACGCTCCCCACATCTCTGCTCTATGAATCCTTGACACTCTCCCCACCTCCCTGCTCTATGAGCTCTCCCCACATCCCGGCTCTATGAATCCCTGCCACGCTCCCCACATCTCTGCTCTATGAATCCTTGACACTCTCCCCACCTCCCTGCTCTATGAGCTCTCCCCACATCCCGGCTCTATGAATCCCTGCCACGCTCCCCACATCTCTGCTCTATGAATCCTTGACACTCTCCCCACCTCCCTGCTCTATGAGCTCTCCCCACATCCCGGCTCTATGAATCCCTGCCACGCTCCCCACATCTCTGCTCTATGAATCCTTGACACTCTCCCCACCTCCCTGCTCTATGAGCTCTCCCCACATCCCGGCTCTATGAATCCCTGCCACGCTCCCCACATCTCTGCTCTATGAATCCTTGACACTCTCCCCACCTCCCTGCTCTATGAGCTCTCCCCACATCCCGGCTCTATGAATCCCTGCCACGCTCCCCACATCTCTGCTCTATGAATCCTTGACACTCTCCCCACCTCCCTGCTCTATGAGCTCTCCCCACATCCCGGCTCTATGAATCCCTGCCACGCTCCCCACATCTCTGCTCTATGAATCCTTGACACTCTCCCCACCTCCCTGCTCTATGAGCTCTCCCCACATCCCGGCTCTATGAATCCCTGCCACGCTCCCCACATCTCTGCTCTATGAATCCTTGACACTCTCCCCACCTCCCTGCTCTATGAGCTCTCCCCACATCCCGGCTCTATGAATCCCTGCCACGCTCCCCACATCTCTGCTCTATGAATCCTTGACACTCTCCCCACCTCCCTGCTCTATGAGCTCTCCCCACATCCCGGCTCTATGAATCCCTGCCACGCTCCCCACATCTCTGCTCTATGAATCCTTGACACTCTCCCCACCTCCCTGCTCTATGAGCTCTCCCCACATCCCGGCTCTATGAATCCCTGCCACGCTCCCCACATCTCTGCTCTATGAATCCTTGACACTCTCCCCACCTCCCTGCTCTATGAGCTCTCCCCACATCCCGGCTCTATGAATCCCTGCCACGCTCCCCACATCTCTGCTCTATGAATCCTTGACACTCTCCCCACCTCCCTGCTCTATGAGCTCTCCCCACATCCCGGCTCTATGAATCCCTGCCACGCTCCCCACATCTCTGCTCTATGAATCCTTGACACTCTCCCCACCTCCCTGCTCTATGAGCTCTCCCCACATCCCGGCTCTATGAATCCCTGCCACGCTCCCCACATCTCTGCTCTATGAATCCTTGACACTCTCCCCACCTCCCTGCTCTATGAGCTCTCCCCACATCCCGGCTCTATGAATCCCTGCCACGCTCCCCACATCTCTGCTCTATGAATCCTTGACACTCTCCCCACCTCCCTGCTCTATGAGCCCTGACACTCTCCCCACATCCCTGCTCTATGAATCCCTGACATGCTCCCCACATCCCTGCTCTATGAACCCCTGACACGCTCCCCACATCCCTGCTCTGTGAGCCTCTGACACTCTCCGCACATCCCTGCTCTGTGAGCCCCTGACACTCTCCCCACATCCCTGCTCTATGAGCCCTGACACTCTCCCCACATCCCTGCTCTATGAGCCCTGACACTCTCCCCACATCCCTGCTCTATGAGCCCTGACACTCTCCCCACATCCCTGCTCTATGAGCCCTGACACTCTCCCCACATCCCTGCTCTATGAGCCCTGACACTCTCCCCACATCCCTGCTCTATGAGCCCTGACACTCTCCCCACATCCCTGCTCTATGAGCCCTGACACTCTCCCCACATCCCTGCTCTATGAGCCCTGACACTCTCCCCACATCCCTGCTCTATGAGCCCTGACACTCTCCCCACATCCCTGCTCTATGAGCCCTGACACTCTCCCCACATCCCTGCTCTATGAGCCCTGACACTCTCCCCACATCCCTGCTCTATGAGCCCTGACACTCTCCCCACATCCCTGCTCTATGAGCCCTGACACTCTCCCCACATCCCTGCTCTATGAGCCCTGACACTCTCCCCACATCCCTGCTCTATGAGCCCTGACACTCTCCCCACATCCCTGCTCTATGAGCCCTGACACTCTCCCCACATCCCTGCTCTATGAGCCCTGACACTCTCCCCACATCCCTGCTCTATGAGCCCTGACACTCTCCCCACATCCCTGCTCTATGAGCCCTGACACTCTCCCCACATCCCTGCTCTATGAGCCCTGACACTCTCCCCACATCCCTGCTCTATGAGCCCTGACACTCTCCCCACATCCCTGCTCTATGAGCCCTGACACTCTCCCCACATCCCTGCTCTATGAGCCCTGACACTCTCCCCACATCCCTGCTCTATGAGCCCTGACACTCTCCCCACATCCCTGCTCTATGAGCCCTGACACTCTCCCCACATCCCTGCTCTATGAGCCCTGACACTCTCCCCACATCCCTGCTCTATGAGCCCTGACACTCTCCCCACATCCCTGCTCTATGAGCCCTGACACTCTCCCCACATCCCTGCTCTATGAGCCCTGACACTCTCCCCACATCCCTGCTCTATGAGCCCTGACACTCTCCCCACATCCCTGCTCTATGAGCCCTGACACTCTCCCCACATCCCTGCTCTATGAGCCCTGACACTCTCCCCACATCCCTGCTCTATGAGCCCTGACACTCTCCCCACATCCCTGCTCTATGAGCCCTGACACTCTCCCCACATCCCTGCTCTATGAGCCCTGACACTCTCCCCACATCCCTGCTCTATGAGCCCTGACACTCTCCCCACATCCCTGCTCTATGAGCCCTGACACTCTCCCCACATCCCTGCTCTATGAGCCCTGACACTCTCCCCACATCCCTGCTCTATGAGCCCTGACACTCTCCCCACATCCCTGCTCTATGAGCCCTGACACTCTCCCCACATCCCTGCTCTATGAGCCCTGACACTCTCCCCACATCCCTGCTCTATGAGCCCTGACACTCTCCCCACATCCCTGCTCTATGAGCCCTGACACTCTCCCCACATCCCTGCTCTATGAGCCCTGACACTCTCCCCACATCCCTGCTCTATGAGCCCTGACACTCTCCCCACATCCCTGCTCTATGAGCCCTGACACTCTCCCCACATCCCTGCTCTATGAGCCCTGACACTCTCCCCACATCCCTGCTCTATGAGCCCTGACACTCTCCCCACATCCCTGCTCTATGAGCCCTGACACTCTCCCCACATCCCTGCTCTATGAGCCCTGACACTCTCCCCACATCCCTGCTCTATGAGCCCTGACACTCTCCCCACATCCCTGCTCTATGAGCCCTGACACTCTCCCCACATCCCTGCTCTATGAGCCCCTGACACTCTCCCCACATCCCTGCTCTATGAGCCCTGACAAGCTCCCCACATCCCTGCTCTGTGAACCCCTGACACGCTCCCCACATCCCTGCTCTATGAATCCCTGACACGCTCCCCACATCCCTGCTCTATGAATCCCTGACACGCTCCCCACATCCCTGCTCTATGAATCCCTGACACGCTCCCCACATCCCTGCTCTATGAATCCCTGACACGCTCCCCACATCCCTGCTCTATGAATCCCTGACACGCTCCCCACATCCCTGCTCTATGAATCCCTGACACGCTCCCCACATCCCTGCTCTATGAATCCCTGACACGCTCCCCACATCCCTGCTCTATGAATCCCTGACACGCTCCCCACATCCCTGCTCTATGAATCCCTGACACGCTCCCCACATCCCTGCTCTATGAATCCCTGACACGCTCCCCACATCCCTGCTCTATGAATCCCTGACACGCTCCCCACATCCCTGCTCTATGAATCCCTGACACGCTCCCCACATCCCTGCTCTATGAATCCCTGACACGCTCCCCACATCCCTGCTCTATGAATCCCTGACACGCTCCCCACATCCCTGCTCTATGAATCCCTGACACGCTCCCCACATCCCTGCTCTATGAATCCCTGACACGCTCCCCACATCCCTGCTCTATGAATCCCTGACACGCTCCCCACATCCCTGCTCTATGAATCCCTGACACGCTCCCCACATCCCTGCTCTATGAATCCCTGACACGCTCCCCACATCCCTGCTCTATGAATCCCTGACACGCTCCCCACATCCCTGCTCTATGAATCCCTGACACGCTCCCCACATCCCTGCTCTATGAATCCCTGACACGCTCCCCACATCCCTGCTCTATGAATCCCTGACACGCTCCCCACATCCCTGCTCTATGAATCCCTGACACGCTCCCCACATCCCTGCTCTATGAATCCCTGACACGCTCCCCACATCCCTGCTCTATGAATCCCTGACACGCTCCCCACATCCCTGCTCTATGAATCCCTGACACGCTCCCCACATCCCTGCTCTATGAATCCCTGACACGCTCCCCACATCCCTGCTCTATGAATCCCTGACACGCTCCCCACATCCCTGCTCTATGAATCCCTGACACGCTCCCCACATCCCTGCTCTATGAATCCCTGACACGCTCCCCACATCCCTGCTCTATGAATCCCTGACACGCTCCCCACATCCCTGCTCTATGAATCCCTGACACGCTCCCCACATCCCTGCTCTATGAATCCCTGACACGCTCCCCACATCCCTGCTCTATGAATCCCTGACACGCTCCCCACATCCCTGCTCTATGAATCCCTGACACGCTCCCCACATCCCTGCTCTATGAATCCCTGACACGCTCCCCACATCCCTGCTCTATGAATCCCTGACACGCTCCCCACATCCCTGCTCTATGAATCCCTGACACGCTCCCCACATCCCTGCTCTATGAATCCCTGACACGCTCCCCACATCCCTGCTCTATGAATCCCTGACACGCTCCCCACATCCCTGCTCTATGAATCCCTGACACGCTCCCCACATCCCTGCTCTATGAATCCCTGACACGCTCCCCACATCCCTGCTCTATGAATCCCTGACACGCTCCCCACATCCCTGCTCTATGAATCCCTGACACGCTCCCCACATCCCTGCTCTATGAATCCCTGACACGCTCCCCACATCCCTGCTCTATGAATCCCTGACACGCTCCCCACATCCCTGCTCTATGAATCCCTGACACGCTCCCCACATCCCTGCTCTATGAATCCCTGACACGCTCCCCACATCCCTGCTCTATGAATCCCTGACACGCTCCCCACATCCCTGCTCTATGAATCCCTGACACGCTCCCCACATCCCTGCTCTATGAATCCCTGACACGCTCCCCACATCCCTGCTCTATGAATCCCTGACACGCTCCCCACATCCCTGCTCTATGAATCCCTGACACGCTCCCCACATCCCTGCTCTATGAATCCCTGACACGCTCCCCACATCCCTGCTCTATGAATCCCTGACACTCTCCCCACATCCCTGCTCTATGAGCCCTGACACTCTCCCCACATCCCTGCTCTATGAGCCCCTGACACCTTCACTTCTTCTCTTCAAAGATGCAAGTTTCCAAAATGCCAAAATTCCTCTAGGCAGGAACCCTATTTCACTTACTTTTGTGTTCTCAGGACATGATACCCTGATCTCTGAACCAAAGTGATCAATCCTGAATCCGTGTTTAAAATTGAGAGATCATGTAGTTTAGCAGAGAACAGGACAGAATCTAGTCTGAGATTCTCAACTAAGTCTTAGCTCCACTGCTTTGCAGTTTGTGGTATGTAGCTGAACTTTACATGCTTAGTTTCCTCCTGTGTCAGACCACTTCATGGACTGTGCTGAAAGAATGCCTTGGTGCTATGAATTATTACTATTTTATCATCATAATGATCACCTCGTCATCTTCACCCCTGCTGTAGAATGTCAGTGTCTTCTCAACATCATTTATTAAACTTCAGAGAGCTACTATGGAGGATGTATTTTCATAAAGCAACAGGAAGTATAAGCAAATCAAATTCCCAAGAAAGATTCTATTTAACAAATATTTCAAATATGTGAAAAAAAGAAAAGCCACTAGATTGTGCTCGGGAAGGTAACAAGCGATAAATTAAGAGCTTTATCTTCTGGCTCCCAAGTAATGGAAAATACAGACACATGCACTCAGAAGAATAACACTTTGAAACCAAATGGAGACCACCCAGATGAGAAAAGGCAAAGGCTATTTGTTCAGAGCTTGGTACAGCAAGGGAGTTAGCCACCATCACTTGTGTTTAGCAAACACACAGAGACCAGCAGAGTGGGGAAGTTTTATAGTGAGAAAAGGGAAGGCTCAAGTGTGCCCAAGTAAAGGGATGCAGTAGGGAAGAGAAGTAGAAGCAGAAGCGGTACACCCGTGTGCTGGGTTAGGGGAACGCATTAACCTTTCTCTGATTGATCACAAGTTGCAAGTAGGAACAAAATTAGGGAAACTACCAGGTATTTATTCAGCTGGCAAATTTTAGGTTGATTGTTATAGGGGCTGTTGTATGGCTTCCTGTGTCAGTAACTAGAGAGAGCCTTCTGAATTCTTATAGGGTCCTACAGACAGCACACTGGCTATCTATATTTAGAAAATGGGCTGGTTTCCTATACTGTTTTCTAAAGGTGGTGGGTGGCAGTCTTATTTTTTACATATATTCTGACATTTATCTATTTGTACAGTGTTCTGTTTCTTACTGTTTTTACTAGGGATCAGTGTATCCATGAAAACCTAGGTCAATTCAACGCGAACCCCTCATCCTGATCTTTAGGAGTATATTTTTCAAGAACACAATTCAAAATTCCAAGAGCTGATATGCCTGTTGGTTTCTAGTGCCGTCTAAGTTCTCTGACTCCCCTCCACCTCAAGCATTACTGCATCAGCACATATCCCTCAGGAATGATGATTAAGAAAGAAACCTCTGTGGCAAGACAGGTCATAGGCCATAGGGGAGAACCTACTGCTGAATGGACATAGTGTTAAAGTGGCTCTTGATGACTTACTGTTATACCAACAGACTAGTGTATCTATTAACTCTCACCAGAGGAGCTTCTTCTGGAACCAGATGGTGATCATTGTGGAGACCCACACATGCAGAGAATAAAAGACTTCAGAGTGCAGCCCTAAATGGAATACCTCTATCACACCCTGTCCTCCCAATGCTCAGGGGTCATTGCAGAAGAGGCAGAAAGACTGTAAGGGCCAGAAGTGGTAGATGAAAGAATACAAGGAAACCATGCTTTCCATACACAACAGGACAGTTACATATATGAATCCACAGCACTTGTGACAGCATGCACAAGACCTGCAGAAGCTCAGGACAGACAACAGCCCAGCACGGAGGGCAAGAAACCCTAACCCTAGCTGAGGAACTGGCAATTGGTGGTTGTTGGAAGACAGTTTTCTTTAAGCATGTGACACTGGGTAGGATGTCCAGGGGATGGACCCACACCCAAGAGCATTTGAGGAACACAACTTAGACTCAATGGGCCTCTAAAAACAAAAAAATAATGATAAAGAGGTCATGAAGCTGGAGAGAAGGGTAGTAGGGTGAGGAAGGATGGGGGAGGGAGTCTGAATATAATAAAATTCTCAAAGACTCAATGAAAATTTTTTCAAAAGAAGAAAGAAACCTGTTTCTTTGTTCCCAATTGTAGCTACCTTGTAATAATAATCATACAAATAAACCCAGGCAGTTGTTGAACCTTTCAGTGCCTCCATTTCCTTATCTGTAAAGGAATACAGTGACAGCATCCTGTAGTGGGAGGAGAGAAGAGCTGTGAAGACTGGCAAGTGGCACTACTTTTAGACAGTAAGTGTCTGGTAACTGGTAACTTTGGTAATTGCTGCATCTTTGTATCAGCAGACACCTCCTCACAGGAAAGTCCTTCTTGAATCCTCTTTCCTCTTCTCCCTCCCCTCTCCCTCACGCTGAGGAAGATTTGGTCATATGCAAAAGATCATATACTTATGACCTGAAGAACAGGTCGTTTGATACACCCATTCTTAACAAGTTTTCCAGCTGCTTCTGGTAACTCCAGAGTTGGCCCAACCCTCGTTTTGCTCTTCAGTCTTCCTCTAGCTCTGTTTATACTTTTTTTTTTTTTTTTTTTTTTGCTGAAAGAAGGGATCACTCTCTTTCCTCAGATGATTTATTGGTAATTTTTTTAAAGATAGTTCTTTCACTAAGAAGAAATATACCATAAAAATTAAAATATCTTTTAAAACAGAAAGAATAATCACATTTTCTGAGCATAAGACACTGATAAGGGAAATCAGTAACAACACAATGAGTTAATAACAATACTAGAAAGGTGATCTCATCATTTGAACTCTTAGTGCAGGATATTCAGACAAATAAATGTAATCCCAGCACTTGGGAGGCCAAGATAGGAGCATTGATGATTCCAGGCTAGCCTTGACGATATGGGCAGAATCTGTGAGAAAGAGGGGGAGCTAGAGAAATAAAGGGAGGGAGGGGGAAGTGGGAGAGAGAGAAAAAGAGAGAGAGAGACAGAAAGACAGAAATCAATCTTCTTACTCAGCAAGGTATATCAATATCAATGGGGGAAACAGCCATGCACATGAATAAAGTCCTACAAAAAATAATTAAAAAGACATTGTTTATGAGAACCTAGAATTTAGCTAAGTCAATCATCTAAAGAAAATAGATACAGTAAATATCTGATGCAGAATTTAAAAAACAAAAAAGTAAAACAAAAGATAAAAGAAGCAAGAAATCAATATGAAGGGGAAATACAAGGAATGGAATAGAAAATGACAGAACTGCTGTGCAACTGAAGATGCTTTTATTTTACTTTATTTATTATTTGTGCGTGTGTGTGATGGTGGGGGCATGGCTGTACTGTGGCACATGTGGAGGTCAGAGGGCAACTTCATGGAGCAGGTTCTCTCCTACTTTTATATGGGTTCCTGGGATAAAAATCAGGCTGTCAGGCTTGTACCATAAATGGTCCAACCCAGTGAACCACCTCTCCAGTTAAGAGATTTTTAAAAATTTGTTTTTTATTGAATTTTTGTGTATTTCATATAAAACATCTCAATCAGTCTTAACCATCTTTATGCCCCTGTCCCCACCTGTACCCTCCCATAACCACCCCCCCCAAATCCATAGACTCTATCATCTGTGTTAAGGCCCACTGTGTCAAGTCAGTGTCTCCAGTTGTTTCCCAGTGCAAGTTCATTCACAGAGGTCTAGTCAGCCTACCTAGAGTCCTTTGTTTTAGGAAGATCAGCTCTTCCTCACCTAGCAGTAATCAGTTGCCAGTATTTCTTCAGCTAAAATTGGGGTCTGCTGTTCATTTCCCCAGTTCTATGCTGGGTTTGTGTCTGCCTGAGTTTGCATAGGACATGTGTATGCTGACATCATTGCCGTAGAACCATATGAGCAAGGTCCCAGGCGCTTGTAGGACTCTGTTTCCATATAGTCATGCACCTCCTCCCTGGCTCTTACAATCTTTCTGCCCCGACTTCCACAGTGGTCCCTGAGCTCTGGGTAGGTAAAACTTAATATAAGAGCCCTGTCCAAGGACCAGCATTCTGCAGAATATTAATGTCTACATTTCAGCCATTTGTGATCTTTTGTGTTCCTGGCCCTCTATTGTATGAGGGAGCTTCATTAATGAAAATTGAGAGATTCATTAGTGTGGTCTTCTGTGTTCATCAAGTGGCTGCTCTCCTCCAGCTATGGCCACTCTCCTGCTCTCTTAGTTCCCCTGATCAGTCATCTGGTCTGGACCCCAGGGCTGGTGAGGAGACTGTGTCAGCGGAGCCGCATTCAGACACAGGAGACCAGGTTCAGTGATGCAGATCTGGTTTATTGCAGGAAGGCACAAGCTTATATAGGGGTAGTGGTCCAATCACAGCACAGCAAGTAGTTTAAAGGTGAGGTATCCAAGGGTGGTGATTAGGGAGTGGCGAGCTCTAGGCATCAGTCTCATGATCTGCCAATGGGAGCAAAATGTCACGAGGCGTTCCTTGTGGCTCCAGCGGTTGGGCCGTTCCTCAGGCCTGCTATATGGCTGTCAATAAGACTGCCTCAGGCCTGCTGTATGGCTGTTAATAAGACTTTCACCCTAGGCTCAAGCCTGTCTCCCACAGTCTTCATTACCCCTGTTCTATGTTCTGTGAGCCTTAGGCGTAGAGGTAGCATTGTAGATGTGTCACTTAGGCCTGGGGAATTCATGGACAATGTTTGTGTGTGACCAGTTATGGTACATGGTAATAGTCTCAGACTAGTGCAAAATAATCTTCCTTGATTAGTGGGCACTGGGATATTTGTCTGTAAATATAAGGATACATATGTTGTACAAGAAATTACATTAGTCTAGGGATGTGACAGTCTTGGGGCTTTCTCTAAAATTGTGACCTCTCCAGCCATGTGTATTTGGCTATGTTTATAGTACCACACATGAGTTTCTTCCCACTGAGTGGGCTTTTAATCTAATTAGGCAGCTGTTGATTGTCTCCAAGATAAAAATGCCACTACTACACCAATGTCGTCTGCTGTACTGGCCATAGATGTGGTTATTTGGTTTAGAAGCTGGTGTTGGACCATTGATTTATGGCACCTTCATAGCATTCTCCAAAGCTATGAGAGCTAGCCTTCAGAGGAAGTAGTTTCAGGTCAGTTCCAGTGCCATTGCTCCAAATCCTGTGTCCAAAATATGTTCTGTCTTCTGCAGTAGGGTCTTAGCTTCAAGTTCTGGGAGACAATCAAGGACTGTGGCAATAGCCTGTGTAAATTTTGGAGTCTCTTGGACCACCCCGACCAACAACTCAGAGGAAGGTTTCTCCTGTCTGGCACTGTTTCTTGTTATGTAGCCTTTAGCTATGCACATGGACTCATGTAGAGATAGTGTATATGTAATTTGTCATTAGGTTGTTGGATTAATATGATTCCTGCTGGTTTTTTAAAACTAGCTGAGCATTTTTTTTCTCTCCTTTTTCCTTGTCTAACCCTTCTGCCATGGCTTCCCCATTTAAAGTATCCCCATTTTCCCTAGTTCCCCTTGATAATACCAGTCTCCTAACATCCCAGCTCTCTTACTAAGGGAGAAATGCATAAAAGTGGGGGCATTTAAATGGGAGGGGGGAGGGAGGGTTATACAAGGAACCTTGGGAATAAAGGGAAAGAAGGAGCTCAACAAGAAAATTTTAAAAAGCATTTTTTTAATTTTATGTATATGAGTGTATTGCCTGCACGGATATAAGTGCACTCATATCATGCAATGCCCACAGAAGTCAGAAGAAGGTGTAGACCCCTGGAAGTGGAGTTACAGACAATTGTTAGTGGCCATTTGGATGCTGGGAATCAAGCCCAGGTCCTCTACAAAAGCAGCCAGTGTTAACTGTCGAGCCAACTCTTCAGCCCACAGGAAGAGACATTTTTAAAGCAAACAAAATCAAATTAAAATAAGAAATGTACAACACCTTATATAGTCTAGAAAAACAAAAGAGTATAAATATAAATGTTGGAGATAATAATTGAAATATCTATGAATATGGAGATATCAAATAATTATACAATCACATTCTGCTCACATTCATGCTAATAAATGCAAAGATCCAACTCTATAAAACAAGCATGTCTAAAATTGAACTCATACAAACCATACAAAACTAAAACATAAGTTATCATAAAGGAAATAGAAAACATTGTTAAAAGAAAATTCTCAAGGAAAGAAAGTGGCAATTCAATTTTAAAGGGCACATTTTGTTAGCTGCAAGAACCAAAAAATGATATTTAAACAATTTAAGAGAATGCAAAGACAAATTCCTCTTTACTAAGTCAGTACAACATCAGACAGAAATCGGACAAAGAAACAAAAGACTATAGAGTACCCAGCTATTAAAATCCATGCAAAATCTGATGAAAGAATGTCTGCTATTATTGCAGTGTGTGTGTGTGTGTGTTTGTGTGTGTGTATGCACACGTGTTACATGTGTGCA
Source organism: Nannospalax galili (assembly GCF_000622305.1). NCBI lineage: Eukaryota > Metazoa > Chordata > Mammalia > Rodentia > Spalacidae > Nannospalax > Nannospalax galili. Next base: position 500,572 of record NW_008329666.1, read on the forward strand.
GTGTGTGTGCCAGTGCTCACCAAATTCATCAGTTTATCAGTGTGGATGCTAGCCAGAAAGCTCCAGGGGTCCACTTGTCTCTGCCTCCCAGTCCAAGGGTGACAGTGTGCACCACCATGCCCAGTTTTTTATGTGGACGCTGGAGGTCCAAATTCAGGTCCTCCTGCTTGTATAACAAGCACTTTACCAACCGAGCCATCTCTCTGGACCTGTATTGCAATGATTTTAAGAACTAATGAAAATTAAGTAACAATATTTTCCATATAATCAAATAACCACTTACTAGTTTGAACCACTTGAAATTGACAAAATTACTTCATCTTAACCTTCAATTTCATATAATGAAATTTAGTATTTAGTGTTATATAATATTTTAATGAAAATGAAATGGAAGAAAAGGTCCAACAACAAAGCGAAAATATTGAAGCCTAATGTCTGCAACACTTAAGAAATATAGACTTTACCTAGATATAATTTTTAAAGGACCTGAATACACAAAAAGTTGTCTTCTATGACAGGAAGAGAATAAAGAGTCAGTTTTCTCTGAAGCCAACGCTGCCATATGATAGCAACACTTAAGAGTCTGCTGGTGCTTATATGGTTCCTGTTAGTTTTCCTGCTTGGAAATGGGATGAGGTTGTTCTGAAGATCTCATAAAAATAAGAATAAGTAAGTGAATATAGCTCCAAATACCGGGAAAAAAGAGAAATAACAGTCTCTTACTTTCTTGATTCAGAGAGATGCAAAGCTACAGGGAAGGAGAGGTCACAAACAGCAAGAAGGTTAAGCAGGCCACGAAGAGATGAACAGGTCACAAAACGGACCTCCAGAACTGCACAGACTTACTGCACTTTAGATGCTTAAATGGGTGGAAACAGGACAATCACCTCACTGGGAATAATAGGGATAAGGGCCTGACGACCTGGAAGCCATGAGGCTGGCTTAAGATTTCAACTGGAATTTCAAATAAATAGGTCAAAGTTTTAATCATGACGAACAAAGTTTTAAAAGTTCTGGAAGATGAAATAAGCGCAGTCAGGAAAGATGAGTATTGTTTGCTCTCATTTGATGAATATAAACTCATTTTTGAAACAAAGACTTGAAAGCAGATGAGAGGTCTATCTGGGAAGAGGAGGGAGAGCAGTGGGAATGGGAAGGGGAAGGAAGACGTAAATGGGAGGATGGTGGATGGGAGTAACGTACAGGATACACACCTGTGGGGGATTTGTAATGACTATATGCCAGTAAAAATCCGTATGAAAATCGTACCATTAAAATATTTAAACAAAGGTCATCAATCTGTCTATTGAAGAAACAGAAGACTATATAGAGAGGATTACCTTGTAACACATCTTTGTAAGAAAGATGCAAATCAAGAAAATCATAAAGGGGCTGGAGAGAGAGCTCAGCAGTGGAATGCTTCCTGTTTTTGCAGAGACCCAAATTCAGTTCCCAGCACCTGGGTGGGCAGCTCACAACCAGCTGTAACTCCAGCTCCAGGGGATCTGACTGCCTCTTTTGGCCTCCTTGGGCACCTGTTCTCATATGTGTACATCCCTTCACAGACACACACATACAATAAAAATCAAAAAAAATCTTAAAATATAAAAAGGAAAATTATAAAAACTGTCAATAGACAACACATATATGAAAAATTTTAATGAGGTCTAAAACTGCCATAAATAAAATTTGGAACATTTCACCAACTAGGTTAAAACAGTTACAATACACACCAATCAATGTGTTACTTATGTAGAAGTACCACTTCAGTTGCAGTCAATAAAGAAAAGCTATTAATTCAGCAGCAAAGTAAATACGCCCATCAGTAGTTAGGAGATAGTACAATGAAAGAGTTAGAAGCTTATAATCATATGAAAACATTCTCACTTTAAACAGAGCTACTTTTCACTTTGCAAATAAATTACAGTTTTCTTGAAATATAATTCATACACTATTCATTTTATCCATCTAAACTGTACAATTGTTGACTTTTAGTGTCATCACACAATTTTAAAATATTTTTATCACCTTCTAAAGAAGCACTGTGCCCAATAGCACCATGCTCCATTAATTCCCACTCATATGTATCAGTTCAAGGTAACTAGTAATGTGCTTTCTGCTTTAACAGACTTTCGATGTGGTCACCTCATGGGAATGGAATTACATCTATTTAAATGATCACAAAATGATCTTTTGTGTCTAGTATCTTTTACCTAGCACAGTATTTTCAAGGTTCATCCATTCTGCAGCATGTAAATTCTTTTATGCCCAATAATACTTCATGTGTTATGTCAGCTTATGGGTGTTAATTGTTTCTACTTTTTGACTATGATAGTGATGCTATGAAGATTCACAAACAAGTTTTTGGTGGATGTATTTCTACTGGCTGTAGGCACAAAAGTGGAACCACCAGGCTGGAGATATGGCATAGTGGTTAAGAGCACTGGCTGTCCTTGCAGAAGACCTAGGTTGAATCCCAGCACCCACATGGTGGCTAACAGCCACCTGTAACTCCAGTTCCAGGGGATCTGATGTGGGCACTGCACAACACAGGTGCAATTACACACATGCAGGCATTAACACTCATACACATAAAAGAAAAATAAATAATGTTTTTAAAAAGTGGAACCATCGGCCTGTTTGCTATCTGAGGAATAACTAAACATTTTCCAAAGCAGCTTTAAGTTTTCCCGTTCCCACCAGTGTGCATGAGTGTTCCATTTTTTTTTTACATATTAACCAGAAATTTAAGATATTTTAGATCTTAGGCAACAAATACTTGTTGAAATAAATTGTTATAGCCAGGCACAGAAGAACATACCAGCAATCCCAGAATTCTAGAGGCAAAAGATGGCTAGCATATGGCTTAGCCTCAAGAAACCAAACCAAACCAAACAAACCCATTGCCACTTTTTCAGCTGGGTTGTCTTTTTATCACTGAATTCAAAGAGTTCTTGATAGAATTTTGTCACAGGTCCCTTGTTGTACAAACAATTTACAGGTATTTCCCCTTATTTTGTGAGTTGTCTTTCCATTTTTTATAGTGTCTGTTGAAGCACACTTTTAATTTTGGTGACATCTAATGTATTTTTCTTTTTTATTTGTGCTTTGATGTCTAAGTTGGGTTTTCCTATACCTGACTTATAAATATTTGCTCATGTTTTTTCTAAGAGTTTCATAGTTTCACCTTTAATCAATTTTTATTTGATTTTAAAGTAAATATTAGTAAGGAATTTGATTTCTTTCTTTGCACTTGGACTACCAGTTACTCTAGTACCAGCTGTTGAAATACAATTCTCTATCAGTTTTTTTTCTTAAAATCTTTTTCAAAAGCCAATGTTTTAAATCTAATTTTACTACCTACGAGTTTGTCTATAAGGACAGCAATGCCACCTTCCTTAATTACTGATAGTTGTCAATTTTGAAATCAGGGAGATTTTGTTTTCAAACTTTATTTTAGCCATAATAATTTTTTTTTTCTTTCGGTGCTTATATTTTCACACAAATATTCTAATCTGCTAGTGGATTTCTCAAAAGAATCCAGCTGGGATTTTGAGATGCGTAGTAGTTCACAGGTGGATCAGGTTTGAGAGCTTATCCTCTAACAATATTGAGCTGTCAGTTAACAGTGTTTTATTTCTTTTAGTCTTCATTTAGCTCAACAATGTTTTTCATGTTTAGTTAAAAAAAAAAATTCTTCTTCTCAGGGCTGGAGAGATAGCTCAGCGGTTAAGAGCCCTGACTGCTCTCGCAGAGGACCTGGGTTTGATTCCCAGCACCCATATAGTGGCTACGAACTTTCCTTAACCCCAGTTTCAGGGGAATCCAAAGCCCTCTTCTGACATCCATGGCATTGCATGACACGGGTGCACTCACATGCACGCAGGCAGTACACTCATACACATAAAATAAAAATGATAAATAAAATATTTTTTTAAAAAAAAACTTATACTGGGCCGGGCGTGGGCGCACATCTTTAATCCCAGCACTCGGGAGGCAGAGGCAGGTGGATCTCT
>NW_008329666.1:504688-549824 GCF_000622305.1 Nannospalax galili
AAGCCAAACCAGAAAACCCTTCTACTTTAGTTGAATATATTTTAAGTATTTCGTTATTTTTTTATATAATTGTACTGTATTTTCTTAATTTCATTTTTAGAATTTTATTGCTAGTACATGGAAATTCAATTGACCTATTATATCATAACTTTTGAAATTATTTTTACATACAGTTTTTATAGGCGTTTTAAAAGTTTCTGCCTGCAAGATCATGGGATGCATGCACACAACGTTTGACTTTTTCTTCCCAATCTCTATGTCCGCTTTTTTTTTTTCATTTTCTTCTTTCTGTGACTAGTATCGCCAACACAATGTCAGATACAAGTGGCAAAAAATACAAGTTCTTGTTTTATTCTTAGTCTGAAGATGAGACTTTTCAGTCTTTATCACTAAACATGTTCATAACTAGATTTTTTTTACTTTTTAAATTAAATTATTATGAATTTCATATATTTTTACCATATTTAGACCCCCTCTGCTATCTATACTCCTTTCATAACCCCCACCAGATTTCATGTGCTCTGTCATATGTGTTAAGGATTATGAAGCCAAGTCTGTGTCCCCAAAGGGAATTTAGTGTGTGCATACCCACTGGAGTCTGGTTAACCAATCTAGTGTCACATCCTTAGAGAAAACCCACTCTCTTTCTCACAGAGGTTATCTATTGCTAGTAGTTCCTCAACTAAGTTTGGGCTTCTTACCCGTCTCCTCACTTCTATGCTGGAATTTTGTCTAGTATGATTTGCTTGGGTCTTGGGCATGCTGTTACCATTTCTGTGAGTTCACATGAGTAACTTTCCAGATGTCTGGAAAACTCTGTTTCCTTGGGGTCATGCTCTACCTCGGGCTCTTGTAGTCTTTCTGCCCCCTCTTCTGCAGTGGTCCCTGAGTCTTAGGTGGCAGAGTTTTGATATAGGTGGGATAAGCACTCTGCAGTCTCCAATTCTCTTCACTTTGGCCAGTTATGGCTTTCTGTGTTGACCACCATCTGCAGTATAAGAAGCTTCACTGATGAGAATTGAGAAGTGCATTAATGTTTCCAGGCAGGAAAATTTTGCTACCTCATTAACACACTAGGTATTTCGCCCATCTATTTAGCATAACTTAAAGTGAACCTGCCTTCCTAGAGGTGGTTCTATCACATTGACCAGTGAGATTGGAAAGGTGGGTCCTCCAACAGATTAGGGATTTTATAGTCTTGACCAGTTAAATTTATGGGGCTTTTTGCTACTCTAACAGGAGGGAATCAGTTTTAAGAGAAAAGAATTTTAGCTATCAATTATTATATTTGATGATTAGTTAGATTAGTTCCAGAGACAGAAATACAACCAGCCAGATGGAAATTCAGAATTATCATCTGTGAAAGAATATTTTGGAGATCTGTACATGACCAATAGCTGTTGCTCACCATGATCAAATAAAAATGTTTTAGTTTTGACAACTGGGTGTAAGAGAAAAAAATAAATGTAGTGTATAAAATCTAGAAACCTATCAACAATTAAGAAATAGAAAAACAATAGAAAAAGGAAAGGAATTAATAGTGGAATCTTAACAGGAACACACAAAGATAAAGGGGGACTCAGGAAAGGCATTACACAGAGGCAGTAGGTGAGTGTGGAGAGGAGAGGGTCAGAGGGTAGGCTGCTCATGCTATCAGAGTGACGGCTAGAAAGAAGCTAGTGCCAACGGTTAGGCTTTTGAAGAAGGGGTTGGTGTATAAGAAATTAATCATAAAAGTTTTCAACAAATTACTTGCTTCAAATTATACTAGATAGTAAAACTGACTTAGCAGACATACGCTCAAATACTTGAATGTACAATTCTTTCCAATTCTAACATATCATTTCTAGTGACTACATTTTTATGTTAAGACAAAATTCTGTTTTTTTCAGTAGCCGGAGGAAATTGTTTATATGATTTGGCAAATGTTTATAAATCATTATACATATTAGCTAATTGGTTCCAGAACTTATAAGAAAATCAAACAGATCCCTAAAACTAAGATGAAATGTTTCCAACCAAAAAGTAATAAATATTGGTGACTGAAGCTTATCTTGGGATAAACTGTATTCTGTAAGTAGAGAGTTGACCCTTAGTCTGTTAAAAAAAAAAATTATTTTAAGGCTACATTATCCCCTAAATAGCAACTGTCTGCATGCCTGACCAGAATGTATTCCATCTGGTCCGTGGTTTAGGCAAGCAGAGACATAATATAAGTTGTAGCAAATTAGGAACATTAAGCCACATAAAAATGTCATTTTGAAACTGTTAGGACGTTTTCAGAAAGCTGTGATTCAGTGAAATATGATGTGGAAGTGCTCCTCCTCAGGGAGTGGGAGAGCAGGGCTTCCTCCCCGAAGCCGAAGCCATGCTGCTGGAAGCCAAGCACACCAACTGCAGTTCCTGCCTCCTCTCTGTCCCGTCAAGGGCCGATCACCAGTCCAGAAGCCATGTGCCTGTCAGCAGACCTGAACACCTGACGCTGTGAAGGCAAGGCCAGATCCCCAGGCAGTGCTTAGCCCCAGCCCCTAGGCCCTGTATTCCTGAAATTCAATCCCACCGGTTGCTCCAAAGGGCTGGAGATAGGGTTAATGGCACCATTCTGTGGAGCCGAATGGATCCTTGGAAGTCTCAGCTGTAAAGTAATTTTCATGAATAAGGTAGATTCACATTCTACTGAAAGTTTAAAATACATAACCGAAAACTAATTTGCTTTGCTACAAATAAATGAAAACTGCTTCATACCTTCATGTTGTTCTATTCATGTGTTCTATTTTTTTCCTAATATTAACTGGCAGATAAATAACAAAAACTGCTGGTCAAGTTTGATTACTTTTGTTTGTTTACCTGCCTAAGCAATATTTCACATTAAAAAAAAAATACTTAGAAATAACTCTGAGCACATTTAAAACCTCATGATAACCCATTTTCCGGTTGCTCCCAGATTCAATGGATCAGGATCTAGAGGACTCGTTCCAAGATGAGAGCTGCATTTCTGAGCAAACCAGACCCCTGTGGTCTGCACACACTCCCCCTGGCTCTTTGCCCTTCATTTCTACTGCCCATAGAAATGCATCAGATACTTCAGTTGAGTGCAAGATAGCAAATCTCTATACAGAATGGCAGGGCAAGAACCCACAAAGGTACACAACATCCTATGAGTTGGATGACATTCCTCAGGTGGGGCAGAGACCCTTGCCTTTGGCGGTACTGCTCTCAATGGTAGATTTTCATGTATTCCAGGAGCCTAGGCATCAGACATCAGAAGACACTAACGGGAGCACCTGCTGTCACTTTCCAAGTGGCACCATGCAAATACCTACTTGAGGCACCTTTCAGTTGTACAACCAAGAGATTTAGCAACTCCCTACGACAATAAAGTACATTGTCCTTTGAGGGCATTTCTAATCTTTGAGGAAGTATGGTTCATTTACAGCATTTAAGAGAAAAAGTAGAGAAAATGTAGATAAGGATTGTGTAAAGAATGTCATGAGTTAAGAGGAAGGAAAAACATTATGCCTTGCAATAACGTGTGTGGTTTTGAGGGAAACAGTTTGCCACTTGATTTTGTTCAGTGCTGTGGTCTTTCTTGTGTGAAGGCGTGTATACGTGCTCAGAGACTGTGCCAAGCGTACACAGTTGCAGCTGTAACTGCCTTGTGCTGGGAATGGTGCTGGTCCTGAAGATCCATTCTTGGCATTTTTAGCCTTCCATCCCATTTGCACTCTCACCACATGCTGCCCTGAACTCAATACGTTAAAATCATAGTGCTTAAAACCAAGTATTCCATGGCAGTTCACTGTATTCATCACACAGAAAGAGCTTGAGGTTTACATAGCAAACAATGTCTGAGAGGAAAGAAGGGAAAGGATCCAGACAGACCTTCAAAATCAGGTGAGTGTTCAAAGGCACACAACTTTCCCTGTCTATTGTAGAAAGAGGCAGCAGTTGCTTGGAAAGTTGGAAGAGTCCATCTTGGAACAAACTCTGCTTTAAGGTTAGATTTTTAACTGAACCATTCTTAAGGTTAATTATAGACTTTCTCTTTTGGCAATTTGCTGAATGCTTTTCTTTCTAAATCAGTTATAACAAGAAATATGTTCATTGTTTCACTTTGTAAAGTATCAATAATTGACAGAAGTTAAATTAAGAACTCTGATAACCGCCCACAAACTAATGAACCCCACATTCTATCACGCTGTCTGTTTCATTAACTCCTCACCAAGGCACCTTGTCACCATTGCCAAGGACTGCAGGAAGCTTTTGATAGACAATCAATAAATATGTGATGATTCACTATGCACAAGAGTTCTCTAAATTAAAAGAGGCATGTTTGCCACCTTTTCAAAGTTTATAGCTATTTACACAGAGAAATCCAAAGCAAAACCAAGATGGAGGGTGCCTGTGTACTCATGAAAAGGTGTGGCTATTCTTGGTGCCAAAAATAAATAATAGCAATGAATTATAGCCAAGAAAGCAGAGAAAATCCATCCATAAGTGTAGTTTTACAAATATTTAAAGAAGTATGTGACTGGTAAGCAAGGGAAATACTATTGTTCTTTTTAAAATAGAACCCTTAACTGCTGGCAAGAGGCCTCGATGAAGTTACTGAGTGGTTCATTTATAATCATCTTAGCCATAACTGATTCAGGCAGTACTTACTAATGAAGACTGAAAAACACTGAACCTAGTGGATGAAAAGCTTGATATTTGATGAATATTTTACTTTCAAATTTTATCACTTCAAATTATTAATTATATTTACAAAATTACAGTGGAAAACTTGGCCGGCACCAACTCAACCAAACACTCAAAACTAGCATTCCCATTAAAAGTATAAAGCCATGTTCACCATGTGGGTGGTAACGCACAGAAAAAGACACTTCTATTCTTTCTAAAAATACATAATTATGAGCACATTTGTCAAGACATATCAGAAAAATGTAATTTTAAGGACAGTCTATAAAATGGAATGGACTATACTGTCTAACAGCATCAATGTCAGGAAAGACTAACCAACAGCAAGAGCAAGATGCAAAAGTGTCCCGCAGTTAAGGAGACCAGAGGGAAAGTTAGCAACAACTGAGTGTGAACTATCATCTGGAATTAGAGCCTGGACACACACACAAACCATGTATTATTAGGACAACTGATTATACTTCAAATATCAACTGTGATTAGATATTACTGTCTCAATGTTACCTTTCAGTCACAGTTAGGAACTACACACTGTGGCGTTTGCAAGGAAAAGAGCTTCAACTAGTCCAAGTGTGTGACTTGTCCCTATGTTCAGCTGAAATTTAGCAACTCTAGGAACAATCTCTGAACTTGCACTCTTAGTTAAATTTATAAATTCTAGAAAGCAAAAAGTGGAGAATAATACAAAAGGATGTATCGAGTGAGTTGACTTTGTGTGTTTGTATTGGTGTTATTTTTAAAAATTTGTTTCTAAATAAATCCCAAATTGGTCTCCATAGCTATTATATATATTGAAACTAAAATTTTGTTCCATAAAAGGAGATGGAGAGAGGAAGAATGTGGGTGACCTAAGTGAACAGGCAATATATCCAGACAATCTATCAATAGGAATTACTGATAGCAATAAAAGAGAAGTAAAGTCCTTGTCCTTTCAAAATATGTAGGAATCAGTATGGAGATCTAGTCTGCATATCCATCCAAAGAAACATCTGTGTGTCTTTTCTAAGATGCATTTTGTTGAGCCACCTTTATCCCAAAGCTAGGTTCTTAAGAAAATGGAACTGATTCTTTCTTTTCCTTTACCTCCCTGGTTCCCTTTCATTATCTTTGTTCCTGAAGTTATGTCTGGACACATACTCACTTAATAAGGATTTGGTGCTAGTATCCACATATGAGGGAGAACATACATCTTTTTTTTTTTCTGAGTTACTTCACATAGTATAACAGTTTCTAGTTCCATCTATTTACCTGCAAATTTCATGATTTCATCTTTCTTTACTGCTGATAAAACTCCATTGTATAAATGAACCACATTTTCATTATCCACTCGTCAGATGAGGGGCACATAGGTTGATTCCATCTCTTAGCTATTGTGAAAAGAGCAGCAACAAACATGGATGTACAAGTGTCTCTGCAATAGGAAGAGTTCTTTGGGTATATGCCAAGGAGTGGTATAACTGGGTCAAATGGTAGGTTCATTTGTAGTTTTTTTTTTAATTATTTTTATTTTATATGTATGAGTGTATTGCCTGCATGTACGTGAGTGCGCCCGTGTTGTGCAATGCCATGGAGGTCAGAAAAGGGCGTCAGATCCCCCTGGTATTGGAGTTAGGATGGTTAGGAGCTGCCATGTGGGTGCTAAAAGTTGAAACCAGGTCCTCTGCAAGAGCAGTCAGTACTCTTAACTGCTGAGTCTTCTCTCCAGCCCCCCATTTTCAGTTTTTTAAAAGTTCTCCACACTGCTTTCTATAAGGGTTGAACACGTTTGCATCCCACCAGCTGTGGATGAGCATTCCCCTTTCCCCACATCCTCTCCAACATTGGTATCATTTGTTCTCTTGATCTTAGCCAGTCTGACTGGGGTAAGATGAAATCTTTAAATGGTTTTAATTTGCATTTCCCTAATTACTAATGATGTTGAACACCTTTTAAAATGCTTCTTAACCATCTTTATTTCTTCTTTTGAGAACTCTCTGTTCAGCTCCTTAGCCCATCTTTTAATTGGGTTACTTCCTTTCTTTGTTTGTTTGTTTGTTTTTGAGTTTCTTATCTATTCTGGATGTTAAACCTCTGCCAGATGTGTTGCTGGTAAATATTTTCTCCCATTCTGTGGGTTTTCTCTTCACTTCTTTGGTTGGTTCTTTTGATGTACAGAAGCTTTTTAATTTAATGAGGTCCCATTTGTTTCTTGACCTTGTTTCCTGAGTAATTGATGTCCGGTTTAGAAAATTCTTTCCTGCACCTATATCTTATAGGTTATTGGCAGTATTTTCTTCTAACAGTTTCAGAGTTTCAGGCTTCACATTGAGGTCTTTAATCTATTTGGAGTTGGCTTTTGTGCAAGGTGAAAGATAGGGGTTTAGTTTCATTCTTCTACAGGTGGAGATCCGGTTTTGCCATCACCATTTTGATGAACATGTTCTTTCCCACAGTGAATGTTCTTGGCCCCTTTGTCAAATATCAGGTGGCTGAAATTGCAATTTGTTCATATTTGGGTCTTCAATTTTGTTGGTCTATGGGTCTCTTTTTGTGCCAGTACCATGTTGTTTTTATGACTGTAGCTCTGTTATAGAGCTTAAAATCTGGTATAGTAATCCCCCCAGCATTGCTCTTAGTTCTCAGGGTTGTTTTGGCTATCCGGGGTCCCTTGTGCTTCCATTTGAATCTTAGGATAGTTTTTTTTTTTCCAATTCTGTGAAAAATGCCATGGGGATTTTGATTGGCATTGCACTGAATCTATAAATAGCTTTCGGTAGGATGGTCATTTTCACAATATTAATTCTTCCAATCCAAGAGACCACTTTGAAAGTGGTATAATTAATGTTCTGGATTAATTTAGCTTTCCTATCTTGGTGTATAGTTTCTCTCTTTCTCACTGGATTCTGTTATGGCCAGAGTATAGAAACTCAGAATAGACTCTCCACTGTGAAAGAAAATTCCCAGAAAGAACTCCTGTATCCTGAACTGAATTTCAAGCAAGCCAGACCAACTGATTTAACACTTCAATGACTGTGGAGGGTTTGGAATGTTGCAGATCCAGAGCCTATTTGCAAATTATCTGGGGACATATTTAACCCCAAATAGCCAAACCTTGCCTACCTCTGTTTCTGAATTAACAGTCTTGTGGCTAATAAAATTTATTAACTTAGCAGAGCACCAGATCCCACCAATCTAAAAGCTAAGAATGTCATCAGATAGCATCTGAGACCTATAGTAGAACCCTTTCTTGCTATGACCCGCCTACTGAATGTATCCTCCAATGTATTTGAAAAGTGTCTTGATTTATAACTTTTCTTTGTTCTGTTACTATAAAAACATAATGTAACTGTTACCACATTGGAACATGGAATTTGGGGTAACCTGAATCTGTGATCCTGGGCCATGGTCACTCATATTTGGCTCCAGAATAAACTATCTCTTATCCCCTTTAAGGTGAGAGTTATGCTTTTGCATTGATACCCCGTTATGTGTTGCATGATTTTTTTTAAAATGTATGTGTAAAAGAAAAGAAAGACTGAAATAATAATTACATCCCACTGAAAATGTATCTCTTACTGTTTTGTTACTACCATAGTGAAATGTCTATTTAATACTTCGCTGAGCAAGACCTGGTCTGTTTGGCAGCTTTAGATGTGGTTAACCACTGGCTGAAAGTATTTAAAGGTGAAATCAGAACTTTCCTTTTCTTCTTGCTTGGGAGTGACACACTGGGGAGACTCCACGTTGACATTTCTTGACTTCAGCATTCTCCTGTAACTTTTTGCATCTGAATCAGAGGTGTTGTTTTCTTTCCATTGTGGTTTTGAAATTACAGAGTTTACTAAATTAAAATTATTCTCTTCATATCTTTATTGGTCACTCAGGCTTTCCATTCTAACAGTTATTTGCTCATGTCTTTGGTCTCCATTTTTCTAATTGATTGTTTTACTTTGATTTTTATATATGCGATCTAAGAATTTCATTGGCTGTTTTTAATCCTAATAGTTGTTCTTGGTTAAACTGTCATAGTGCCATAAATTGAAAGTATAAGCCAATTTTAATATCTGTGTGTACAAGAGTGTCAGAGCCTGTTCTCACTACACAGCTTTGCCTAACTGTTCTCCTTACCTGAGACAGTGGTCTCTCTGATATTTCTTTGAATCACCTTTAGTCACTCAGATCTCAGTATAAACAACCCCATCTGAGTGTTCTGACCTACCCCATAATACACAGCAGCCATTGTGTTGCTGATCTTCATCTCATTCCCTTCTTCTTATGTGTTTTACTTTCGTGTTTCTTCCAGTTAAAATGATCACAGAATGTTTTTTGTCACCGGTTTGTATAGGGCCTGCGTGTTTTGTTTTTCATTGTTTTCTCTTTTTACTCTCCATCCTTGAGCCCATTCCTTATCCTAGTAGCCATTCATTCCCATTCATTTAACCTTTGCCCTCTCCACCATCATTGCACCATTTATTTTTCTATAATTGAACTAATGAAAAATATATTTATGTATTTTAATTTAAATAAATGGTATTGCAATACGAATGTCACTGTCTTTTCATTTTTTAACTCAGTGATGCATATTGAGGAAGATTTAGTGGAACTGAGGATGCCTGGGAGAAAGGGGCCTTTTAACAAATTGGCCTTTTCTTGTTCCCAGGGCTGCTTCTGACTCCCCATTTTGGACTTTTTGCAACTGTTACTTTTATGAACTGTCAGGAACAGCTGGAAGAATTGTTGACAATCACCAAGTAGAATTTAAAAGCCCCCAGGGAGGAGAAAAAGAATCCCCACAAGAGAGGGTACCCTGAACAACACCAGTGGGACTGGGGGCGGTGAATTAGGGAAGGGAAGGGCCCTCAGGGAGCCTATAAAAGGCCTGACCCAGAGCTTCCCAGGGGGACTCCCAGTTCTGGGGGCCCCTCCCAACCCAATGGGAACTGTTGAGCTGCAACAATAAAGTTTGTCCTTTTGCTTTTTAATTTTCTCTCTTGAGTCAATGCTAACCTATTCTGAGTGTCTATAACTCTCTTGGGTCTGACCTCTACCCTCTGCTGCCTATTTTAGCACCTTCCTGCCTGAGAATCTCTTACATAGCTACTCGCTATCTCCCTCCTGAGACTATTATTTCCAATCTTAGAGAGCTTGACCTCTATACTGAGGCTTCTGTGATTGCCAGGGGCAGCCACTTCTCAGCCCTGGTGGACTTCTTTGAACGGTAGCTTCCCAGCCCTCTCTCTTCCATCTCTCCTTCATTTTCTCTCTCTCCTTCCTTCCCTCCTTCCCTTCCCCCCTTCCTCTCTCTCCTCATGCCTCTCAACCCTATTTCTCTTACTAGCTTTCCCTTTAGCAATGAGCACCTACTCTCACTGGCCTGTCAAGCTGCCAGTGATCCCTCTCCCCACTTCCACCTACTCACCCTTTTTTCATCTCCTGGGATTGGGTCTTCTGTCTTTCCCTGACCTCCATTTTTTTGTTCCAAGGAATGAACTGGAGTCCACCTCTCACCCTAAACCCTGAAACTGTATTCAAATTTAATACGATGTCAGAATATATTACATCCCATACACATGTTATCTATCCATTAGCTACCTGTGCATGCTTCTCTTTTGTAACTGTGTAGTCTCATTGACATCAGCTTGTTTAGCTGGGAGCACAGCATGTAAAGATATATTTTTGTGGGGCTGGAGAGATGACTCAGCAGTTAAGGTTTCAGAGGGCTTGAGTTGGGTGTCTAGAATCCGCATTGGGTGGCTCACAACCACCTGCAACTCCAGCTTGAGGGGATCCTGTGCCCTCTTTGGGACTCCTCATGCATTTGTACACATGTGACATACACTCATATGGACACACGCACACACACACACAACACAAATCATAAATAAAAATAAAACTACACAACAAAGTATGTATCTTGTTATAGTTACTGATTCCTTATTGATTATATTATCGGCCTAGAATGTGGAGACTATGAGTGTACAAATCATCTTATGCAAAAGAATATCAGGCATATGATAGAAATGCATTCTTACCTGTGAAACAGATCAAAGTTTTGACACAAATTTGAATAAGCATTTAAAAATAGTCTAGAAATATGAGTATAGGCATCAAATGATGAGGGAAATCAGGAGAGGAGAATCTTCTGCTTTTTTATATACACTTTTCTGTTTGCATCATCTGCAATTAATGTGCATGCTGTGTTTATAGCAAATATTTTATTTAATGTTCATGAATGTATATATTGTGTTTGAAACCAGTCTACTCCCTATTCCTTTCCCTCCAATTCCTCTCCTATCTCCCCTTTCCCTCCCAACTTCATGTATTCTCTTTTTGTTTTATTAATTTTATTTAGTACATCCTGAGTCCATTTAGTGATGTGTGAATGTGCTCGGGTATGGGACCATCTACTGGAGCATGGGTAGCCTCTCAGGGCCCTATTCCTGAAGAAAAGTGACTCTCCCTATCCCTGTAGCCAGCAGTTGCCCATAGCTCCTGAGACAAGGATAGAACTTCACAAGCCCTTCCCTGCCCTGTGCTGGGATTTTGGATGGCTTGGTCTTGTGCAGGTCTTGTGCAGCCAGTCCCAGCTGGTATGAGTTCATGTGTACAACTGTGTCATGCCCAGAAAATACTGTTTCACTGCAGACATACATCCCCTCTGGCTCTAGTGACCTTTCTGCCCCTTCTTCCCTAATGATCCTTGAACCTCTGGAGGAAGGGGGAAGTGCCCCATGTAGAACTAAGCTCTTCACTGTCTCTTACTCTTTGCACATTGACTGGTTGTTGGTCAATTAATTGCCATCTACTTTGAAAAGAAACTTCTCTGTTGAAGGTCGAGAGATGCGCTAATCCTTGGGCATAAAAACTGAAAAGGACAGTTTATTACTATTATTATTATTGAGCAAAATAATAGCACTAGGCTTTCCTCTAGTGCCTATGACTTAGCCAGTCCCAGGGTTTTGGCTTAGTTAATGTTACTGATTCAGGGAGAAAGAGTGTCCCTTAGAGGGTTCTTAGTCTCATTCATAAAAGAATTTAAGAATGGACCCAAACATAAGTTTTTAGGACATTTTATTAAAATTTTAAAGAAAAATCCTCAGGACAGGCAAGCTGGTAATCTTGGCAGTGGCCTTGAGGAGGAGAATGTTGGGGAGAAGGAAAGAAAGCCATGAAGCCATGCAGGTTTTGAACCTGCATGGAGGTCAGACACATGGCTGACTGGCAGCCATGTGGCTTGGAGAAGGAAGCTTTAGAGAAAAAGTAAAGAAATACAAGGTTCTAGGGCAGCACAAAGCCTTAAAGAAAGCATGTTTAGAAAAAGGACATGAAGAAGAAAAAGGAGATTCTGCTTTTTCTGAAAACTTCAGAAAAGCGGGCAGACTTATAGAGACCTACACATCCCTGGATGTAGAAGCTCTGTGCTAGGGGGCAGGATTCCAGGCAGGAAAAATTCACTATCTCATCAACACGCTAGGTATTATGCCCATTATTTAGGGTAACTTAAGGTGAACCTACCTTCCTAGGGGTGGTTCTGTGACCAGAAGATTGACCAGTGAAACTGGAAAGATGAGTCTTCTAACAGACTAGAGGATTTAT
Organism: Nannospalax galili; assembly: GCF_000622305.1. Classification (NCBI taxonomy): domain Eukaryota; kingdom Metazoa; phylum Chordata; class Mammalia; order Rodentia; family Spalacidae; genus Nannospalax; species Nannospalax galili. The sequence continues at coordinate 516,962 of NW_008329666.1, forward strand.
AGTCTTGAGCAGTTAAACTTACAGGGCTATTTACTATTCTAATAGTACCAGGCACTCAGTGTGTGCTGTATTTAATTATTCATTTTATACTTTATCCCACTGCCTAATGACATTTCAGATGTATAGAATGTAGAATGCATTATATTTTATAAAGTGTTTCAGTCATTCAGATTTGATGTCTCCATTCAACGTTTGATTAAGAGAGAACAAATATTTTATTTTTATTTTACTCAAAGTAACTACAAGCCTTGGAGAGGCTCTGTGGCCATACGGCTGGGTATGCTAGCTCAAACACTCAAATTCAGAACCACCCTCCTGTCCATCACTCACTATGCTGCTGTTGCCATTGCGTAAGGAGAAGCAATAGTTAACATTAATCCTTCTGGAAAATTATAACTTAACTCTGGGAATATCCAATATGATAAAATATCACTGAATCAACCAATGACTTTTACTGTTGACATTAAGAAGGGTCAAATATAATTTAAGACTGAATTATCTCTAACTCCACTGCAATGGTATAATTACAATGTATCAGATGGTTTACGACATGTAATTCACATTAGTGTTCGAATTATGGGTGACCACATATTTGTATCCTAGTGATCGAGTCTTATGTTTCCAAATTGCTTATATTATATTCATACTGTTATTATAACTTCTTCCTTCATCAAAGTTTTCCTTCCATTTAAGCCTGTACCCCTAGCTCCCTAGCTGATCTGAGTTCCTCATTCCCCACACCCCAATCTCATCTACTCATCCCTGTGCCAGTCCCATAGCCACAGTCTACCATATCTTCTAGCGTCTGCAATTTCACAGTTTATGTTTGCATGTTTTTCTGAGTATCTCTAATGTTTAACCATGTTGACACAGACATAAACAGAAAACTGTCCAGGATCAGAGCTTCATAAAGTAATAAGCATTACCACCATTCAGAATGAAGGTCCTGAGAATAGTCATACACAAGAAGTAGCAGTTACAGCCATTAACAGGACTTCTGCGGCACTGGCTGAGGAATTTTATTCCTGAAGAGACCCAAAAGCATGTAGAATTCCATTGCCAAAATAAGCAATAAAACTTACTAGGATTAGGCAACACTATATGCTTTCAAATACATGAGATCTTAAAGCAAAGCTAGATGTAGTGTGTATTATTTTTTGTGATTTCCTTCTTTCATTCAACATTATTTCTGATTTTCTTCCATGCTGGTTATTAATTTTTTTAATAAGTGGGACTGTCTGAGTCTGAGTAATTCTCAAACAACATCTATGTATTTTTCACAGTTTTGGAGTCTGCTAAGCCCAGGATCAAGGTGCTGGTAGTTGGTGCCCAGAGGACACCTTGCTGCATCTCAACACAGCAAAGCAGATGAAAGGGAAAAGGAGCTGAATGAAGCCCATGTTTGTGTTCTCACTGTTAGGAGGGAGGAAGAGAAGAAACCAGTCCCTCAAGCTCTTAATGAGAGCCCCAGTCCACACAGGAAGGCTCTACCTTGATGAGTTAATGAGCCCCTACAAGCCTGACCTAGAGCTATCACTGCATTGATGATCAAATTTTTCAACTCATGAATTGCGGGGGGGGGGGATGCAGACCATTAAAATGGATATGCTAGTTTTTCTAATTATTAATTATTATGCCATGCTACATGAGTATCCTTTTCTATGTAGCAGCACATATGTATGTGAGGTTCTGTAGGTTATTGAACTTCTAGTGCAATTGTCAGATTATATGTTATACATATTTTCACATTTGGAGACAATACTAAAAGGTTTTCTAAATCTATCCTGCAACTTTGCACTCCCACTACTAATATGTATTTGTAATCTCCTACATGCTTGCTAGCACTTAATATTATTTAATGTTTAATTTCGTCTTCAATCTGGTAGAAATATATGGCTTATCATTTTGGTTTTCATTTGTACTTTCTAGGTAACTAAACATTTTTTTTTAAATTGTATTTCTTATTTTTATTTTATGTGTATGAGTATATTGCCTGCATGTATGTAAGTGCATCCATGTCATGCAATGCCCACAGAGGACAGAAGAGGGCAGATTTTTCTGGAACTGGAGTTATGGATGGTTGGATGGTTGTTAGCAGCCGTGTGGGTGCTGGGAATTGAACCTGGGTTCTCTGGAAGAGCAGCCAGTGTTCTTAACCACTGCTCTCCAAGCCCCCTAAACATTTTTTATTTATTTTGGACATATGGATGTTTTTCTTTCTGTTAATGACTGTTGCTATTGAACATTCACAGATGTGTTTGCTGTCCATTTTTTTTTAAACAGAGCTACTCTTTGCTTTCCATGATTTGTTTCACTAAGATGTATCAAAATGTGGATTTGGGGGCTGGCAAGATAGCTCAGCAGTTAAAAGGATTGGCTGGCCTTGCAGAGGACCCAGGTTTGCTTCCCAGCATCTACATAGTAGCTTAACAACCATCCCTAACTCTAGTTCCAGGGGATCTGGTGCCCTCTTTTGCAGGCGTTGTATGCACATGGTACACTTAGACACCTGCAACAAAACACTCATATATATATAATAAAATAAATTTACATTAAAAAACTCATACTACTTTTATGTATGTAGGAATGTATATGTATGTATGCATGGATGGATGGATGGACAGATAGATGGACAGACGGACAGATAGATGGATGAACAACTGATTATGTTTTCGGAACACCTCTTTGCCATCATTTAAGATACATGCATACAAAACACAACATAAAAAATATGAATTTCTTCTCATTTAACTTGCTTTGTGTTTGTTTTGATTCTTAAATTTGGATGGTATTCTAGCTGCCTTCTGTTGCTGTGATAAAGGGTTTATTTTAGCATACAATGCCAGCCCATCACAGCCGGAAGTCAAGGAAGCAGGAACTTGAAGCAGCTAGCTGCATCCACAGTCAAAAGCAGCAGGAACCAATGTTTACATGTCTGTGCTCAGCCTACTTTTTCAACATCATACAGTCCAGGACCCAAAGCCAAGAGAATGGGACCACCCTTAGTAGACTTGTCTGCCTATATCAGTTAAAGTAACTACGGTAATCTCCACAGATACGCCAACAGGGCAACCTGATCTAGACAGTCCCTCACTGAGACTCCATTACTAGGTGATTCCAGATTGTGTCAGGTTGACAAAACTAACCATCCCAGATGCTGAGGTGAATTTTTCAAGTTTGGAAAATTCTTTGTCCTCTTTAAATTTCAGTCAGGAAAATGACTTCTCTCCAGTTCTCCATCTCATTTTCCTCAGTTCTTCGCAGTTTTCATTTCTGTGCCTATTTATTTTGTATTCTGGAATTTTCTTTCTTAAGTGTGTGTGTGTGTGTGTGTGTGTGTGTGTGTGTATGTTAATGTGGGTGATGCACATGTGCAGAGGGCTAGGGGACACTGGTGTCTGGAGTCCTGCTCCATGAAATGCATCAACAGGAAAAACAGGCCCTTTGAGTATGACCGTAGACTCCTCTTCTCAGCCAGGCTTAACTCAGGAGTTGGGGTGCCAGATGCTCATTGTCACAGAATTTCCACTGATTAATAGCTCCGGGTCCTTGTTTTGTGGACTCCAATGAAATTCACAGGCAATGCAACAAGGAAGGGTGAGTTTGCAAAGGAGATTTCATCATAGAAAGAAAGCTTAAAGAAGAATGATTAAAGACATGCTACAGAAATAAATCAAGCTCTGCAGGGGACCCCAGAGATGGTTTCTGGGCAAGTGGGATTAGAGCCTGTATGGGAGGATTCCCTGACAGGGGCAGCGGGTGGCTGTGAGTTGCCCTTAGCCTTTTTATAGGACTTGTGGCAGACTGGACAAAGAATGAGGAAATTTCTTTTGGGCTTGGTTAATTCTAGGGGCTTATCACAGGACAAAGCAGTTAGGGGGTCTCATGCTCTGCTTACATCATTCTAGTCCTACCAGGGAGATGATCACATACTGTGCACATTGTTCTCACCCAGTCAGGGGAGTGGTGATGCATTTAATCCAGACTATCTTGACCTTGGTTCACCCACAGGTCACTAACCCTGGCTGACTTTGCTAGTACCGACCTCACAGGTGCTGCTGATCTCTGACCTTTGCCAGGGTCTGCTAACTGTTCCTTAAATTATGTTTTCTTTGTTTCTAGATCTTGTGAGTGGTTTGTAGTTTTAGCATAGGCCTTTTTCCCCTCTTACTGTCTATGAAGTGTTAACTGTTATTACAGCTAAGATGTAGCTGCAGCATTTCTTGGTTATATATATGCTTATATGTAGTGCCTTGACAGGGACAATCTAGGGAGGTCTCCTTCCTGAAGGAGGAGGAGCTTCTTCCTACTGTAATACCATGAGCACCTCCATTTTGGGTAAGTTTAACTGGTCAATCATCTGGTCATAGGACCACCCCTAGGAAGGTGGGTCGTGCTAAACAGATGGGTGGAATACCTAGTGCAGTTAATGAGATAGTGAGTTCTTCCTGCCTGGAATCCCGCCAACGGGTGCAGAACTTCCTAGCGACAGCCATGCAGTATGCCAGTTGCCTGCTTCCCAGAATTCTTCAGGGAAGTGTAATTTCCCTTTGTCTTCATGCCTTTCTTACTAATCATGCTTTCTTTAAGACTTTGGGCTGCTCCTAGCATCTTGCATTTCTTTATTTTTTCTCTAAAGCTCCCTTCTGCCAGCCATGTGGCTGCCAGTCAGCCATGTGTCAGACCTCCCAGGCAGGCTCTAAACCTGCATGGCTTCATGGCTTGCTTTCTTTCTACATACCATTCACCTCCTCAAAGCAGTGACAAGATGACCAGCTCACTTGCCCTGAGGATTTCTTTTTCTTTAAAATTCTAATAAAATTGTAAAAGCTTAATTCAGCTAATTTGAACGTTTTGAGTTTGGGTAGTCTTTCCCCATGGTCCTGATCTCCATAACACTAGGAGCCTTCCTTACTGTTACAGTTAGCTGCCTTCCAAGTTATATGTGAAAGGGCAAAGTGCCTGGATCATTCGTTCTGTAGGGACTTCATGGCAGCCAGCCAGTCTGCCAACATTGGCTTTTCTGTAGGGAAGGGGTCTCCTTCTTCTTATTTATTTAGCTTGGTTATCACCTATTCAACTACAAACTCTTCTTTTTTTTTCAGTCCTACTGTTCCTGATCTAACATTCCATTTAGCCCTAATTTCTGTTTTTACCATAACACACTCTCTCTGCCTTATTACTTTGAAAAAGTTTATCTCACTGGACCTGGAGCTAGGCTGGCAGCCCAGCAAGCCCAGTGATCCTGATCCTGATCCTCCTAACTCTACCCCCACTTCCCATAGCACTGAGGTTACAGGCTCTTGTATAACCATTCCCAGATCTTTAAATTTTTTTCATTTATTATTTTTATTTTACATGTGTATTGCCTGCATGTATGTGGAGTGTACCCAGTCATGCAATGCCCACAGAGGTCAGAAGAGGGTGTCTTAGTCAAGTGGTAGATCTGGAAATAATATTAAAGTTGTTAGCTGCCACAAGGGTGCTGGGAATCGAACCTGGGTCCTCTGCAAGAGCAGCTAGTGCTCTTAACCTCTGAGTCATCTCTCCAGCCCCCATTCCCAGCTTTTTACATGGGTCATGGGGAGTCATTGCAGGTCCTCATGCCCATGTGGCAAGCAGTTTTAGCTAATGAAAATGTAATTAAATCTTTCTCTGTACAGATGCATTTTGCAGCTAAAAATGTTCTTTGTAGATTTTTATTTTGTTCTGAGACTTGTATATTCATCACTATATATATATGTATATATATATATACATATATATATACAGAGAGAGAGAGAGAGAGAAGAGAGGGAGATCAAGCTGGCCTCTTATTTCTCATAAGAGATCAGAGATCAAACATTGATAATTGTGTCTAATATGTTACTGTCCTTGAAATCCTCAGCTTCTGCTTCTGTTGGTTCTTCCTCATGATGTCCTGCTCCTTTCCACTGCAGGCTGCTCAGTTGCTTTAGGGTTTCTTATGGAACATCACTGAGGACAGACAGAAGATGGGTTCTTGAAGAGATCTGTGTTGGGTTCCACCAGGTGGTCTATGGGATGACAGTAATTTGAATTAAATTCTCAGCTTGATGTTTTTAGAATATCATGTGCTACATATTTAGGTTTCAACATGTGAGAGTTGGTTTATGTTACAAATATCAAAGTTTTGTTGTTTTATTCAGCACCTATTCAGATTACAACATGTAACAATGATAATACATGTTATTGGTTTATACTTTTGATACTGTAAGACATTATGCCAGTTATTCTGCCAGCAGCCTCCCACAATCTCCTTGGACAGCATTGCATAATTTTCTCTTCCACTTCATCTAATCTCATTGTTTGGCTCATCATGATCCCTGAGGAAACAAAGTCTCCTGCCAAGGGGCTCAGTCAAGCCTGGGCATGGTGGCAAATGCCTTTGATCTCAGCACTTTGAAGGCAGAGGCAGGCAGATCTCTTGAGTTTGAGGTCCACTTGGAGCTCAAGGCCAGTGAGAAACTGTCTCAAAAAAAAAACGAGTCTTAGTCAAGTGGTAGATCTGGAAATAATATTAAAATGATTAAGGATCACGGAGTAGGGGATCAGTGATGGTTATTACTTGCCAGTCAGGCATGTCACATTCCACTACAGCAGAATCTTCAGGAATTCTGATGTTCAAGACATATTTCTCAGTGTGTATCTCTTTGTTAAACCATACATGTCTGTGCTTACAGACACTTAAATTAATTTAGGCGTTAACCAGGCAAAGCTAGAGAAGGGATTAGGAAAAGAAGAACATTCCAGACAAAGAGAAGCGTGTATGGAGTCTTAGTGAAGCAGTGGAATGCTTTCAAGCATTAAGGAAGGCTGGGGGTGTGGAGTGGAGGAGGTAAAGGATGTGGTGGCCCATGGAGTTGGGTTGGCAGGGGCCAATGCATGAGACCTTTCAGATCTTGTGAAGGGGATATTTGAAAGTAGTCTTTTTGTATGCATGGGAAAGCTCAGTAGTAGAGGAAACCTCAGGCAGAGACACTAGTCTGCAAGCTGAGTGTCAGCTGATTCTGAAGCCAAGGCCCCATATACACAAAACACACAGTCTAAGAAGACAGGGGACCTTGACCAGGCTTACTGAAATCTAGTTATCTTTCATTTCAAATGGAAAAACAGGCTCAGAGACTTTGAATAACTTGACCAACTCTGTTACCATGCTTCTTATCACGTTCCCTTGGGAGCTTCAATGTGCAAGGAGGGCTCTGTTTAACATGGTTCAAGCATGATGAGATTAGTAAAGTTTTCCATCAGGGGAAAAATGTATTAGAAACAAATAGCCAAAAGAAAATGGTATCAAAAGCATAGCAAAATCCTTTCCTCAAAAATGAAAAGAAATCATAACAACGATTCATATTCCTAAGCAATTAAATAGCCTCTTCTGTTGTTAACTTTGGAAAGTCAAGGTTGATGGTTACAAGAGTTGAGAACAGCCTGAGACCTTATTCTGTGAGGAGTAGGGGGCTCATACACATGGGGCCTGTACTCAGTGCACATTCAAGGCAAGGGTTTTCAGCTAACAAATAGCCCATTAAACACCTAAAAACACCTTATGTTAGCAATTTATAAAAAACACCCCAAATGAAAAATCAGAATAAACATGCACTGATTTATAAACACTCAATTTAATGACATAAAGATACCTAAATTCACTTTCTGTTTATTTCCTCAATACTCAGAAAACATGAATATACTCAGGTATTTTAATCAATGCTTTGTTTTTACTGAGAATTTCGCTTTATCTTCATTTCATGCTCTCTAGACTCTTACACATCTTCATATCTGGAAATCACTATTTCTGGCTCTTTTGATGGGCACCTCCATTCTCTGGAAAGCCATTTACCATCTTCAATCCAACTCTGCCATGTGGTTGAATGTCCTGCCTACACCCTGAGCTATAACACCCATCTCCTCATTTCTGACAATACCACTTTCGGGCTTTGGCTCGGTAGTACCAAGAAACTGAATCTTTTTTCAGTAACACCTCAGGGACCCCCAGGTTTCTAGTGATTAAGTCTTGATTCTTAGTTCTCATCTCATTTCCTACATGAATGGTATTTGGCAGTGAAATACTCTTTCCCTGGCTTGCAGGATATCAGGTACATGTTTCTTTTACTGTCAGTCACTAGTCTCCTTTAGATGCAGTTCTTGCTTGTGGGCCTGACCTCTAGATGTTCGTGCTTCAGTTTGTGGCTTTGGGCTTCTAAGCCCCATTTTCTCCCTTGGTGACTCTCCAGTCATAGGACTTTCCAAATCTACCTAAGTGGACAACTCCCAACACACTCCGTCCCAGATGTTCTAGAATTTTAGATCATAAATCATGTGTTTAATTACTTAGTTGACAATTTAAAACAAGTGAGTTCTTGGTAATTTAAAATAAGTGAATTATTGATAGTTTCAAAATGAGAGGAGTATTTTAAAAATGAATAAACAACTAAAAAGTAAATAAGGGGCAAGATATGGTCTAGAAAGAACCAAAAGCTAAAGTGAGAATGTGGGAGAAAAGAAACAGGACACTTGGGGATCTGTTCAAGAAATGCAACTTTCTACTACTCAAAATTCTAGGGAGAGTGAAGAAATTAAGAAAACCATGTTTTACACAAAGGGAAATTAAAACGGTCTGGTGTGGTGCCACACAACTGCAGTCTCAGCACTTGGAGGACAGGGGCAGAGGCATCCGTAGTTGGAGTCTAGCCTGGGCTACATTAAGGTTCTGTCTAAAAAGAATAAAACAAATAATTTTCTATAATTATAATTCTAAGTCTGCATGGGCCTTCTGAACGTGCTGCAGAATTAATTTTACGCTTAGTCTAGAAAGCAATGTGATTTGAGTGTTTACAGTTGACGGGGCTCCAATAGGGAGCTTTAGGATAGCGGCAGGCTCAAGCCTGGAAGGAGCCCTAAAGAGCAGACTGCTGATAACTGCTAATGCAGAAGCAGCTAAAAAGAAACAAACTGATTCAAGGAAGTTCCCTTTGGAATGAGGTAGGCCACAGGAGCCCTGAGTTGGGGAAGCAGGCCACACCTACGATGACTCAGGAGCAGTCTTTGTGAAGAAAGGATCCCTCACTGAACCTGGAACTCACCAACTGGCTGGACAGCCCAGGGATCTGTCTGTCTACACCTACCAGCACTGGGACCACAGACACGTGCAAGCCTGGCTTTTTACATGGGTATTGGGAACTTGAACTCAGGTCCTCACGCTGTGTGGCAAGTACTTCACCCACTAGGTCATCTCTCAGCCCTGTGTTTTTCTCAGTTGCATTCATCTAGCACTCTTTTCTTTTTTCTCATTTTTCATCTTGTTATTTATCTTTTCTTCTTCTTACTGTTAGGTTAACCTGGGCCCCAAAATGGAGTCACTACTGACCAGAAATATGGTGATCACAACCCGGTGGGCAGCATTCTGGAAAACAGAAACTAAACCATCCCAGTTGTTCAGTGACCACCTGACCTTTGTTTTAACAATGCGCCCTAATCATAACAGCAATTTTCCATCTCAGCCAACTGAAAAATAACTCACTGAAATGCCCCCACCAAGGCACCTGCTTTAGACTCACCTTCCTGCTACAGTCTCACCTCCCCTACCCACAAAAGAAAGATCCTATAAAATCCAGCCTGCTGTGAAAAGAAACCACTGCTCCCTTTCCCCCATGGGAGCAGTCCAGCAGCTCATCCATCCCAATAAATTTCTTCTTTTCTCACCTCATAGTGTTTTCTAGTGGTCCTGGTCTTTTTACGAACCTAACACTTACCACACTGTTTTCCTAATTTAAAATCATTTAATTATTTTGGCCATTAGTAATTTTATAACGTTCAGTTTATATTACTGTGGCCTCTTTCCTTGCTAATGTTACTAATGCTGTAGTTATTTTTAATTATTTTTACTGCCTTTCTCTTTGTAATTAGTTTTGACGTATTGTTATAGAGATCTGATTATTGTTCTCTGAGCCATACTGGGGATCAATCTTTCAAGAGAACTCTGCTCTCTGAGAAGACCATCACATAAAGCCAGTCATGGGGGCTCATCCCTGTAAGCTTAGCATTTGGACGGGGAGGCAGGAGATCAGGTCATCCACATCATCTACACATTAAGTTTGAGGCCAGCCTGGGTGACATGAGATACTTTCTGGAAAAAAAATTTAAAAAGAAGACTTTCACATAAAAGTAGGAGAGATGTCATATCAGATATATAAATCTAAAATGGAGTGATAACTAATATGAAAATTAAATCAACACTTCTCTTAAAGCTCATGACTCTTCTTTCACTGAATTCAAAGATATCAAAGTAAATGAAACACTAGAGAAATAACTCAAAAGACTGGTTAAAAAATGATCAGTGACTTCAGACCACAGGTAATTAAGTAAAATAATGAATCAAGGAAGATCACAGAGGACATAAAAGCATATTTTAATAAATATTGCTAATATTTTTCTCATTCCTGAGTAGTTCTTTGAGAATTTTGTACAATTATTTTGATCACAGTCAACCCCCTTCCCCCATCTCCTTCCAAGTCCACTGCCCCTTCCTTACCCACTTAACTTTGTATTCTCTCTCATTTTTTAAAGATCAAGTTCAATTTGTGCTGCCTATATATACTCTTGGGTGTGGTGGAGTATATGTTCCCATATACTCTAGAGTCTAGTTGACCTACCAGGGACCACGCTCTTAAACAAAACTGACTTTCTTTCTCTTAGCGGCTAACAGGTGCCAATATCTCTTCAGGGCATCATGCTCACCTCCCCTCTACATGATGGGATTTTGTCTGGCTTGAGCTTGCACAGGTCTTATTCATACAGTCACAACCACTGTGAGTTCACATGTACAACTGCCCTGTTGTGTCTGGAAAATCTCTCCTTGTGGTCACCAATCACCTTCAGCTCTTACAATCTTCCTGCTCCATCTTCCACAATGATCTGTGAGCCTTGGGAGGAAAGGGTGTGATATAGGGCTCAGTCCCTTCAGGACTGAGCACTACATGGTCTCTTATTCTCTGCACCTTTACCAGCTGTGGGTCTCTGTGTTAATTGCCATCTACTGCAAAAAGAAGCTTTTCTGATAATGGTTGAAAGGTACACAAATTTATACATATAACAATAAGTCATTAGGAGTTGGCTTATTGCTATGTCCATTTAGCAGAATAATAGTAGTAAGTTCTTCCTAAGGCCTACAGCCTGTCTGGCCACAAATGCATGGCCCTGATAATGGTCTCAAGTATGGGTTTCATCTTGTGGGATGGATTTTAAATTCAATCAGGAAGTGGTTGCTTATTCCCACTATTGCACCAGTGGGCATGTCTTACATACCTGAGAAAGGTTGATGACTACTTTTCTCCTTTGTATTATACAGAACACCTTCCAGCACTATGAAAGTTAACCAAGAGGGATAAAGCCAGCTGAATGTCTCACCAACAGTTTCATCAGCAGAAAAAAGAACATCAGAACTTGAAGAAAGGGTTGATGAATCACCACAGTCAAATAGTAATAAAGAAAATTGAGACATCATAAAAAGAGCATACAGGAAAAGTTTACAAGAAGAAGCTGATGGCAAAGTAATGCCATTGAAAACCAGTTCAGTGACATAATAATAAAAATCTTTCTTTGGAAAACTGTGGATAGCCACAAAAAGGATGCATTTAGAGTCCCAAATAGAACTATAGTCTGAGAGAACCTCTCAGTGTAATATCATACTTAAATATTATAAGTCAAAATATTTCTATTTAAAGTTAAATATTATAATTAAATATCAAATATTAAGTATCACAATTGAAATATCAAAAGTAAAGAACAAGGAAAAGAAAGCTTCAAGAGAGAAGTACCAAGCCCCCTGTAAAAGCAAACTCATCAGAATAACATCAGACATCTCAACCGAAACTCTAAAGCCCCAGAGAGCATAGAATAATGTATCTTAGGCCATGAAAGAATATAACTGCCAGCTAAAATTACTATATTCAGCAAAACTATCCATTAAAATTGAAAGAGAAATAAAGAACTTCCAAGATAAATGTAAACTAAAAGAATTAATGACAACTTAGTCAGTGTTACAGAAGATACTGAAAGCTATCATACAATTGTAGCAGAAATAAAACAAACATGGTCACTAGGACCTGGGAAAGAATCAGTCTCACTGGAAACATAGAGAACAAATGAGAATCAGTAAAGTGTCAAACACAATTAATCTATAAATCATACAATCAGTAAACAAATCCAGATTATCCTCAGTAGTGACAAAACCCTTACAAAATGACAAGAACTAATATATACCTTTAAATAATAATCCTGAATATACATAGTCTTAATTCTCCAATTAATAGATGCAGATTGACTTATTACATTAATAAACAGGATCCAGCAATTTCCCACCTGAAAGAAACTCCTCTCCCTGGCACAGATATTCACTGATTAAAACTGAAATACCAGAAAGGGATATTCTGAGCAAATGTAACCCCAAAGCACACAGAAATATGTAGACACATATGCAGCAAAACAGTGTCTGAGCCATAATTGGTCAGTACATGTTGATAAAGAGAGAAATCCACCAAAAAGACATAGCAATTCTAAATATATGTGTACCAAACAACAGAGCACTTGATTATAGCAAACAAACACTACAGAGCATCAATGAAGACACAGACCCCCCCAAAATAATAATGGGTGACTTTAATATTCCACTCTCACTAATGAGTAAATCATCTAAGCAGAAAAACCAACAAAACAACACCAAAATTAAATTACATTATAGATCAAGTGGGCTTAATAGGTATCCAAACAATACTCCATCCAAGAATAACAGAATATGCATTCTTTTCATCAGCATATAGAATATTTCTAAGACACAACATGTTTTAAGCCATAAAGCAAATCTTAGGAAATATGAAAAATGAAAAAATTTATTGTCCCTCATCAGATCGTAGGAGAATGAAATTAGAAATTCTCCACCAAGATAAACTACTAAAAATTACACAAACACATGATTGAACAATACACTTTGAAATGAACAGCAGACTAAGGTTTTATGGTTCAAAGAAAAATGAAAACACAACCTACTGATTCCATGAAACACAGCAATGCACTAAGAGGGAGACTCATGCCCAGACATGTTTACAAGTTACAAAAATAAATAGATAAATGAAAGAAAGATCTCAAGTAGTCTAATTATTAATCTCAAGGCCTTAGGAAAGGGAGAAAAATCAACATCAAATTCAGTAGAAAGAATAATAGAAATCACAATGAAAATAAAATTAGGACTGAAAACTATAAACATTTAATGAAACAGGTTTGGTTCTTTGAAATTCTAAATAAATCCTCCAACTCCTGGACAAATTGATCAAGAGAAACAGAGAGAAAACTCAAATAAAATTAGGGAGAGGAAAGACAGATTACCACAGACACCACGGTAGTATATAGAATTGTTCATTGAGTATCTTGAAAACTTAAGGTCTAATAAATGGAAAAATCTAGAATATGTAAATTTCTAGAAAATATGAGCCATTGAAACTGAACCAACAGTTATAGAAAAATCTAGTAAGTCAATAGAAACAATGAAAATCTCTTCCAACTAAGAAAAGTCCCAAATTGGGCAGATTCACTGCTGAATTCTAACAGATATTTAAAGAGTTCATCTAAGGCTCCTTAAGCTATTCCACAAAACATAAAGGAAAAGAACTTTTCCAAATTCACTGTACAAAATATTCCCTGGACATCAAAACCAGAGAAGGCTACAACAGTAAAGAAAACTATAGGCTGATATCCTTGAAAAACATGAATGCAAAATCCCCATTTAAAGTCTCTTGGAAACTGAATTCAAGGACAAAGTAAAGAATATACATCATGATCAAGTTGCTTTCATTCTAGGGATGAATGAATGCTTTAACAAATAGAAATCAATAAACATAATAGAGTACACAACCAGATCCAAAGGTAAAATTCATATGAGCATGTCAATAGATGTAGGAAAAAACCATAAAATTTAACAGCCCTTCATGATCAATGAATAAATCTGACATAGATTTATTCTTCAACAGTCATAAAGGCTACACAGCAAATCAGAGACATATCATACTCAATATAGAAAAGCTGAAAACATTTTCTGAAAAATCAGAAACAAGTGTGCCTATTCTCTGTACTCCTGTTCAATACAGTACTTGAAAATGTTGCCAGAACAACCAGGTAAGAGAAAGAAATGAAAGTGATACAAAATGGGAATGGAAGAGGTCAAATGTGAGGTCCAGAAGCATACATGATCCTACACTTACAAAATCCCAAATAATCCACTGAGAGACTCTCAGAACTGATGAAGTCAGCAAAGAATCAGGTTACAGAGTAAATACACAAACAGCAGCTTTTGTCTACTCCAAAGATGAATTTACTGAGGAAGAAAACAGGAAAGTAATCTCACTCATAATAACCTAAAAACAAAGCCTAGGAATAAACTTAGTAAAAGGAGTGAAAAACTTCTACAATGAAGAGGTACAAACAGCAAGGAAAGGAATGCTCTTAGGCACAAACAGGTGGAAAGACCTCCTCTGTTCATTGATGGGCAGAGTTAAGATTATGAAAATGGTTGTACTAAGAGCAATCTATGAAGTTAATGCAATCCCTATGAAAAATCCAAAATTCTTCACAGGAAAAGAAAAATGATTCTAAAATTTTTACAGAAATGCAAAGAGCACTACCGAGCAGAAAGCAATGTTGATGGTATCATGATATCCAATTGAGAGATACCACCAAATCATAGTCACAGAAAAGCATAGCAACTATCATAAAAACAGACATGTACAGCAGTGGTGTAGAGAAGAAGACCGAGATACAAACCCACACAGCTGCATCGACCTGACTTCAACAAAGGTGCCAGAAAAATACATCAGAAAGAAAGAGGCTTCAAAAGATGCTGGAAAACTGTATGTCTACATGACGGAGACAGAAACTAGATCCCTACCTTGCCCTTTACAAAAATCATTTCAAATTGGATCAAAGATCTCAGTGCAAACTTGAAACTTCCAAACTACTAGGAAAGAAAAATCTTTAAGATGTTGATACAGGTGACAATTTACTAAATAATATTCTGAAAATTTAGGTAGTAAAAAAAGTAACGAGTCTATATCAACTTTAAAATCTTCTTTATAGAAAAGAAAATAATCAACAGAGTGTTGAGATACCATACAGAATAGGAAAGGATCTTTGGCAGGACACTGGTCAGGACAAATATACAGAATATGTAAAAAACTCTAAAATTTTAAGAAAAAAAAGCAATTCCATCAATACATGGAAAATGATTTGAACAGACACATCTCAAAGAAATGTATAATAGCAATATATATGAACATGTAAAAGTGGCCAAAAATATGAGGAAATATTCCATGAACATAGGAAGAATAAAAATCAAAGTTATATTAAAATTCTATCTCAACCTAGTCAAAATGGCTATTATCCAAATAATAAGACAAAAAAGAGAGAAAGAAAGAGAGAGAAATAAAGAATGAAAGAAAGAAAAAAGAAAGAAAAAAAGAGAATGAGAGAACATGAATGCTGGGAAAAGCAATTAACACATTTTCGGTAGGAATGAAAATTAGTACAGCCACCCTGGAAAACATTATTTCAGATGGTCTTTTAAATCATAAGAATAGAATTACCATATTATCCAGGTATGCCACTCCTTGGTATACAGGAAGAAAATTAAGACAGCATACTTAAAAGATACTCTAATACCCATGTTTACTTGACTACATTTATGATAGCCAAGCTTTGGGATCAACCCAGGTGCTCATCAACAGATGACTGGGTAAAGAAATTGTGGTATTGTAGCCCCCAAAATACTTATTTCTTGGAAAGGTGTAAGCCAGCCAGGAGCAGAGCCCACTGTGGAGAGTTAGCTGTGGAGAATTAGCTTGGGGGTTGGGGGGGATTGGAATGGAAAAAAGGAAGGGTGTGGGCTGCCTGGGGACCTTGGGCCCCCACACAGACAAAGCTAACCGAGACTGTGTGCCGGTAGTGGAAGTGATCAGAAAGGCCACTGCTGTTGCTGTGTAGCACCACGGGTCTCTTTGTAAGTCACCCCTCACTCCCTAGCATAAAGGAAACCCAAACTAAAATTGTCTTATGTTAGTCTGTGAGCCTTGAGGGGGCCACGTGTGGAGTCTCCAAGGAAGGGAAAAGGGAAGAAAATTTAGTGAAACAGGTATATACACACAGTTGAGAATTTTTAGCCATAAAGAATGAAATAATATTTTTAAGAAAATGGATAGAAATGGATGTCATGTTCATTGAAATAAATCAAGCAGATAAAGACAAGAATTTCATGTATTCACTCAGATGTGGAAGCTAGGCTAAAAGGTAAAAATTTTCATTGTAGACACCTTTGATGTCTTTGGTCAGGTTTATTTCAAGATTTTTTTTCCCCCTCTATTGTGAATGGGAGCATTTCCCTGTACTCTTTCTCCAATTGCATGCTATTGGTCTATAGAAAGGCAACCAATCTTTGTAGATTAATTTTGTAGCCTGCCACTTTACTGAAAGTGACAATCAATCAGTTCTAGGAGTTTTCTGGTGGAATTTTTGGGCTCTCTTAGGTATAGTAGCATATTGTCTGCAAAAAGGAATAATTTGACCTCTTCTTTTCCAATTAGTACTCCTTTAATTTCCTTCTCTTGTCTTATTGTTCTAGCAAGGGTTTCAAGCACTGTATTGGAAAGGGGTAGAGATAGTGGACATCCTTGTCTGGTTCCTGATTTTTAGTGGGAATGGTTCCAGTTTTTCTCCATTTAGAATGATGTGGGCTGTGGGTTTGTTGTGTATAGCTTTAATTATGTTGAGGTATGTTCCCTCCAGTCTAATTCCCTTTAGAACTTTTATCATGCATGCATGCTGAATTTTGTCAAAAGCCTTTTCTGCATTTATTGAAATGACAACATGGTTTTTGTCTTTGAGTCCATTTATATAATTGATGACATTTATTGGCTTGCATATATTGAAACATCCTTGCATCTATGGAATAAAGCCTACTTGATTATAGTAAATGATTTTCTGATGTGTGTCTGTATGAGGTTTGCAAGTATTTTGTTGATAATTTTTGCATCTATGTTCATTAAGGGAATGGGTCTATAGTTTTCTTTTTGGTTGTGTCTTTGCCTGGTTTGGGTGTTAGAGCGATGCTGGCTTCATAGAAGGAACTTGGGAGTTAGCTCTCTGTTTCTATCATTTTGAATAATTTAAGTACTATTGGTTGGAGGTCTTCTTTAAATGTTTGGTAGAATTCTGCTGTAAATCCATCTGGGCCTGGACTTCTTTTAGTTGGGAGGTTCTGTATTACTGTTTTGATTTTCTTATGGGTCTGTTTAAATGGTTTAAATTTGGTGGTTCCCATGATTTTAGATATCCATCCATTTCTTTTAGGTTTTCAAATTTAATAGAGTATAGGTTTTTAAAGTATTCTTTTATAATGTTCCAGATCTTTTGGGTGTCCCTTGTGATGTTTCCCCTTTCATTTCTGATTTTGTTGATTTGCATTTGCTCTTTCTTTTTTTGGTTAACTGGGCTAAGGGTCTGTCTATCTTGTTTAGCTTTTCAAAGAACCAACTCTGCGATTCATTGATTCCTTGTATTGTTTTCTTTGTTTCTACTTCATAAATTTATGCTCTGATTTTTGTTATTTTTTCTCTTCTGCTGGGTTTGGGTTTCATTTGTTCTTGCCTTTCTAGAGTCTTGAGTTGCAATGTTAAGTCATTTATTTGTGCTCTTTCTGATTTTTTAATGTAGGTACTTAGAGCTATAAACTTCCCTCTTAGGAATGCTTTTAAAGTGTCCCAGAGGTTTTGTTGTGTTGTATTGTCTTTTTTATTGAATTACAGGAATATTTTTATTTGTTTCTTAATTTCTCCTTTGACCCACTCATTCAGGAGTGTGTTATCTAATCTCCATGAGTTCATATAGTGACTAGGGCTTCTTCTGGTGTTAAGCTTTATTGCATTGTGGTCTGATAAACTGCATGGAATTATTTCAATTTTTTTGTATTTGTTGAGATTTATTTTGTGCCCCAGTATGTGGTCAATTTTTGAGAAAGTTATATGGGTTGCTGAATAGAAAATGTACTCCTTGGTGCTTGGGTGGAGTATTCAGAAGATGTCTGTTAGGCCCAATGGACATAAGGTATCATTTAATTTTGATGTCTCTCTGTGACAGTGGGATAGTGAGGTCCCCCAGCCAAAGACCTCAAAGATCTCTACAATGAAAATTTTAAATCTTTAAAGAAAGAGATTGAGGAAGACACCAGAATATGGAAAGACCTCCCATGTTCATGGATTCACCAGCAGTGAATGAGCATTCCCCTTTCTCCATACCCTCACCAGAATTTGGTATCATTTGTTCTCTTGATCTTAGCCAGTCTGACTGGGGTAAGGTGAAATCTTAAGGTGGTTTTAATTTACAGTTCCCTAATTTCTAACAATGTTAACACTTTTTAAGATGTGTCTTAGCCATCTTTATTTCTTTCTTTGAGAACTCTGTTTAGATCTTTAGCCCATCTTTTAATTGGGTCATTTGCTTTCTTGCTTCCTTGTTTTTTTGAGTTCTTTATATATTCTGGATGTTAAACCTCTGTCAGATGTGTCCCAGGTGAAGATTTGTTCCCACTCTGTGTGTTTTCTCTTCACTTTCTTAGCTATTTCTTTTGCTGTACAGAAAAAAAGCTTTTTAGTTTAATGAGGGCCCACTTGTTGATTGTCCACCTGAAAGTGGTAGAGAGACTACTATTGAGCAGTAAGAGGACCTGAGGTGAAGAAGGGAGAAAGGGGTAAAGGGAGGGAAGGAGGGGGGCGGGAAGAAGAGAAGAAGAGAAGGAAAGAGATGGTTGTTTGAAGAATGGCTGTGACCAAGGCATGATACGTGCATGTTTGGAAATGTCACAGTGAAGGCTATTAATATATGCAATTAATATGGGTTGGTAAAAATGTTTATACAAATATAAATCCAAGTGAAATATCAGATCCTGAAGAAGTTATATATTTTAATCAAGTAAAAGGAGGTTCACACATGAAGAGGTCATCATTGGAATGGCATATGATATTGGTGTAGTAGTGGCACTTTCATCTTAGAGGTAATAAACAGCTACCTAATTGTACTAAAAGCCCAGTCAGTGGGAGGAAACTCAAGTGTGGTACTGTAAACATAACCAAATACACATGACTGGATAGGTCACAGATCTTAGAGAAAACACCAAGACTGTCACATCTCTAGACAAATGTAATTTTTTTACTATGTGCAAAATATGTATCCTTATATTTAAAAACAAATATCCCAGTCACCACTCAACAAAGAAACTTATTTTGCATCAGTCAGAGACTATTATCAAGTACCACAACTGGTCACACACATTGTCTATGAATTGACTATGAGAGACACATCTACAATGCAACCTCTATACTTAAGGTTCAGGGAACATAGAGCAGGGATAAAGAAGACCACACTAATGAGTCTCTTGGTTCTCATTAATGAAGTTCCCTCATGCAATAGTAGGCCAGGAACACAAAAAACCACAAAAGGCCAAAACGTAGAGATTAAGAGTCTGCAGAATCCTGGTCCTCAGACAGGACTCCTATATTAAACTTTACCCACCTGGGGCTCAGGGACCATCGTGGAAGAGGGGGTGGAAAGACTGTAAGAGCCAGGGAGGAGGTGCATGACCATATGAAAACAGAGTCCTACAGGCTCCTGGGACCCTGCTCATATGATTCTATAGTAACGGTGTCAGCATACAGAAGTCCCATGAAAACTCGGACAGACAAAAATCCAGCATAGAACTGTGGAAATGAACAACAGACCCCAGTCTTAGCTAAAGAAACATTGGCAACTGATTATTGCTAGGTGAAAAACTGCTGATCGTCCTAAACAAGAGACTCTAGATAGGCTGACTAGACTTCAGTGGATGGACTTGCACTGGGGAACATCTGGGGACACTGACTTGATACATTGGGCCTTAACACAGATGACAGAGTAAATGGGTTCCAGTGTGGAGTATGGGAGAGTGTGGGGGTATGGGGATATAAAGATGATTAAGACTGTTTGAGTTATTCTGTATAAAATACACAGAAATTCAATAAAATTTTTAAAATAACATTAAACTTTTCAAAAGAACCACACTAGAACCTAGAAAATAATTCATACAACCACCATTTATTGAGTATCTCAGCACTAGACACTATTTCAGATGATGAGAAAGAAGTTTCAAATATTCTTAAAGAAAATCACTTCCAACCTAAAGTATGATACACAAGTAGACTATAGATACTTTATTGATAGCTGTGCCTCTTACATGCTCCTGTTAGAGAAGATACCTAGAATGCATGCTCCAGGGATACATTTGTAAGCCAAGAAAGTCAGGGATGTAGGCAAAGGTACAGATTCGCCAGGGTAATGCAAAGTTGTCAAAGAACAAAAGCATTTGGGCTTCAGGAAAAGGCAGTGAGGTGAGGGAGAATGGGACTTCCTGATTACCTGCTGTGTTCAGAATTCTATTAACTTTGAAAACTCAACAGTGTTACTAGTAGCATTCTTGAGGTAACACTTGCAATGAGGTATTTTTTTCTAAGCTGTAGAGTGATATTTGAATCTTTAAACTGTAGTTATTTATTACTTGGTAAAAATGATTACACATTCTAAAAAGAACAAAATGACAAAATTATTCATGTTAAGGAAAATCTGTGATTTTTTTCCCCTAGTTTAATCTTACAAAGAAAAGGTTAATAACATGTTTTCAAATATGCGTGGTGCTTTGTTTTCCTAACAGAACTGTTGATATTCCCTCAAAAATATTTTGATTACATGAACACACACTGCAAAGCAGATTCTGTAAGGTAAGCACTGAACAATGTTTATAGTCTCCATAAACAATTGCATAATGCTATGCGGCCTGAATTTTCTTAAGAATGAAAATAACGCCTTCTTTATCAAAACAATCTGAAGGGATTATAAATTATTCATGTATACCTTCAGTTCACAGAGAACTACAGTCCATGTGGAAACACAAGAATGGAGCTCTCAGAAGACTCAGGAATTCAGGTAAAGGACATAGAGAATAATATTTTCACCTTGGCACAGCCTGCGTGCAGTTGGTTCCTTTCCTAGTCTTGATGTGCATGCTATTCACTGGCTGACTACCAGATATCTAGGCTATTTTCATATTTACTCCCTAATAATTAAAATTCAGTATAAATAACAAAACCTATGGGAGAAATCAAGCCACTTGGACCAATTAGTTAAAGCTAGAATGACTATTGGGTGTGGTAGCCCAGGCCTTTAATCCAGCCATTAGCAATGGAGAGGTAGAGTTGTGAGGATCAGGGAGTCAATGTCTTTCCTGGCTATATGGTGAGTTAGAGGCCAGAGAGGGTTCCCTGGAAGGTTGTCTCATAAAAACAAGTTGGATCTGGGGATATGGCACCACTGTTAGAGTGTTTGACTAGTATGCACAAGCCCTGAGTTCAATCCCTAGCACCACATAAACAGGCAAGATGGTACACACTGCATACAAGCAGCAAGGAGGTGAAGGTTGCAGGGTCCGAAGTTCAAGGCCATCATCAGCTGTGTTTGTAGGAGTTTGAGACCAGCAAGGGGTATATGAAACATTGTCTCAGAAAAAAATAGAAGAGGTAGAACCTTCTTGTTGAGGTACAAATTTGCTAGTGTGTGTGTGTGTGTGTGTGTGTGTAGATGTACGTATATTTATGTGTATATGTGTGTATTTGTATGTATATGTATGTGTG
Source organism: Nannospalax galili (assembly GCF_000622305.1). NCBI lineage: Eukaryota > Metazoa > Chordata > Mammalia > Rodentia > Spalacidae > Nannospalax > Nannospalax galili. Next base: position 538,732 of record NW_008329666.1, read on the forward strand.
CTTGGTCTGTGTGTATGCATGCATATGTTTGCTTGCTTATGTGTGTGTGTTTTTGTGATATGTGTATGCACATATGTGTATTTTTGTGTGTTTGAATGCATATGCATGTGTATGTGTGTGCATATGTGTGTATGTCTGTTTATGTGTGTCCATATGTGTGTGTGTCTATAATTTTGTGTATATGTGCATGTGTATGTGTATGTAATGAGAACCTGGTGTCTGTAACATCATCGTCATGGTAAGAAAAAATGATGTTGACTATATTAATGCATTTAGAATGTGAATAATCTTTTCACTCCAAGAAACATCAACGCAAAGATGTTTAGCTACAGAACTGGGAAAATTTTGAAGAGCCTAACTCCAGCTATTTGTTCTTGGTGTATTTGACTAAAGCACAAAACCATCAGGGGCTGGTGTGACAAGTGCTGTGTTCTTGGAGTTGGTGTTTGGCATGTTGTTAATCAGACACCAGTGGATTAGTTATACCATGAAGTTGGTGGAAGGTTCATTGAGTGACAGGTCATGACTGGCCCTTTCTCCTTGAAGACAGGTTATTATGTCAGCTTCCTTGAAAAACTCTACATTCCCTTGATTCTTCCTACTACTTAACAACTGAAAATAGACATTGCATATAAACCACGCTAGGCAGGTAGGGACTCAAAGAGTGCTATATCACCTCATATGCCCCAGGTTGTGGACTGAAGACAGTGGCAAGCTGCCAACGCTAATGGGAACAGGTGATGAAGAGCCCTAAGGAAAGCTGGCATTTTCAAGACCTCCTATCAAGAAACCAATAGCATGGAGACACTAACAACACACCACAACAAAACCCCGTGTCCGTGTCCCCACCCACACTAACATAGGCTGAATGGAAAACACTGACTTCTGCCCTCACTGAGCTCAAAGGAGGTGTATCTTGTTTTCTCTTCCCATTCCTGCCTAGGTGGTATCAGAAAAAGAAGAGCAGGAAATTGGAACTTTATCCCCAACCAGACAGTAACAACTCCATGTTCCTCCATCAGTATCAGACAAGTGGGATGTAAGTGTGACTTCTGAGGTACTCCTACCGCTTAACCTCTTAACCTCTTTTTTTATACATTTTATTAATTTGAAACATTTAAAAAATTATACAAGAAATACAAGACAATACTTTCTATATGATTCAGAAAACACAGAAGGATTTACATAAAAGTTATGAAAGAGGTGCCTCTTCCCATATGAAAACAGAAACTCAAGGGCCTTTGCACAAGGTGACAAAGACGGTCAGGGGACAATTCTCAAGCCTCTTAGGGAACTCTTGGTGTGAAAGTCCAGTTGCCAGTACTAAATATGTTATGTTTTCCTCCTTGCTCTACTCAGCATATCTCCAGCTAAATTTTTACTATTGCTTTAACAAGGCAGCAATTCTTTGGTTTAATTTTAGGTGAAAGTAGTTCATTTTACAAACAAGTCTTTTAAAACCCTAAACCCTAATGGTTTTAGGGACAAGTCACAGGAACTCTGGAATTCTAAGTGACTGTTTCTTAGTTTTATTGCAATGCATCCCTAAGTACTTAAAAGTACATTCTAAATGTGAAGCACCAGTGTCCTCCATCTGTTGCACATTTGGACAACTTTGGGCAGCCCAAGCCTAGTTTGTTACTAGGGAAGTCTTGGGACATAGAAGTCTAGAGGAGGGAGACACTGGCAGAACTTGCTATGTCCGTGAAGAATTTTCTCCCCAGTGTCTAGCCAAGCAAATGGGCTGAAAGACCACAGACTTCTGCATGAAGGTGGTGAGAACAGTGCAGGGATAGTGGGCCAGAATGAAATAACTTCCCACTCTCAAGTGATCCCAAATATCTAAAGAGGGCGCCAGAGCGAGGCAGGTTCTGCTACAGACTGTTCTTCATGTAGCAGGCACCAGTTTTCCCACTGGCCTTTTCAGAGAGGCTAGTTATGTCAGGACACATAGCAGTTTATAATTATCTTTCCCTGTCATATGCTGTTTACATACAAAAGTATCATGGCAGGGCTGGGGATGTAGTTCAGTGGGTGCGTTGTTTGCCTGGCATGCACAAAGCCCTGAGTTTGACACCCAGCACCACATAACCTGGCCACTGGCATTTGTCTGCAATCAGAAGATGGAGGCAAGGGGATCAGAAGTGCAAGGTCATTCTTGGCTACATAGCAAGCTTCAGTCCAGCCTGGGCTACATGATGCTCTATCCCCCATACCTCTGCCGAAAAGCAAACATATAATAGGAAACTGAGAGACAAGGGACTCTGTTTCTTAGCATAACACAATGAATGATGTGGCAGTCTCCTAATTGTCTTACAAATAAGTCTTTGGCCATTAACTTATATATAATAGTGCCTCCAGCTATGCAAAGCCAATAAATATGCAATTCATGAACAGTCTAGTTAAAACCTCTGGTGAGGGCTGTGCTCTGCCTACTGATGGAGGCCAGGAAAACTGCAAAGACAATAAACTCTGGTGTCTGCTCCAGGCTAGCTGGCTTGGCTAGCCAGCACTGCACACGTGTCACTTGGGCTTCGGCCAGTCCATTAGCCGTCATTCATGCCACCCCAATGGAGAATTTCAACAGAGTAAATGGCCTCCAAAGGAAGAAAGAGAAATACTAGCTTACACTTAGGTCAACATTTTTAGCCTTTTCTCTGCCTAGAAAGGTAATACTTAAAAGCTGAAATCCTTATTAGCCAACATCCAAAGTCAATGTCTTAGGTTGCTTTTTATTGCTGTGATAAAGTGCTCTGACCAAAAACAACTTGGGGAGTGTACTGCATAGCTTCACTTGTCAACTTGACACACTTGGGTAGGGGGAAACTTGACTGAGGAATGTCCTCCATTGGATTGGTCTGTGCCATGTCTATGAGACATTGTTGTGTGATATGGGAGGGCCCAGCCCACTGTAGGTAGTGCCACCCCTGGGCGGGTGGTCCTGTATTGTTCAAGACAGCAGGCTCAGCACAGGCCAGGGGAGTAAGCCGCTAAACAGCATCCTCTATGGTCTCTGCTTTGGCCCCCGCCTCTAGGTTCCTGTCCTGCCTTGAGTTCCTGCCTTGACTTCCCTCAGTGATGGATTATGGCCTGGGATTTGTAAGCTGAAATACACCTTTTTCTCCTCAAGTTGGCTTTGTTCAGAGTGTTTTGTCATAGCAATAGAGAAGCCAACTAGGACAGGGAGGAAAGGGCTTATTCTATCTCACATTTCCAAGTGACAGTCCCTCACTGAGAGAAGTCAGGCAGGAACTCAGGGCAGGAACCTAGAAGCAGGAACTGAAACAGAGACCACAGAAGAACGCTGTTTACCGGCTTGCTCCTCTGACTTGCTCAGTTATCTTTCTTAAACAGCCTAGACCCTTCTGACAGGGATGACACCACCCACAGTAGAATGGGCCCTCCTACATCAATTAACAGTTAAGAAAATGCCTCACAGATATGGCCACAGGCTAATCCAATGGAGGAAGTTCCTAAACTGAGGTTCCCTCTTCCCAGGTGTCTCTAGTTTGTGCCAAATTGGCAAGAAACTCACCAACACTGTCACTTTCACAGTAAAAGTACATAGTTGATAGTATTAACTATTTGAGAATATAACAAAAGCTAAAGGAAACAGAAAAGCTAACAATGAGAGGGACCGATATCATAAGTAAGCCCACTCCCTCACATAATCGGTTCCCTGCTTTTTTCTCTACTTACCACTTTGCAGAGAGCTTTTCTCACTAACTCCTCTACTAGTTAATCCATAAACAGCTGTGCTAGTGCTGGAAGAATCTTAGGACTGCATATTTAAGTACACTGTCTTTCTCTAAGCAGTGAACCACAGAGATTAATAGCATCTTTATCCTAGACACCATAATAAAAAACAGCTGACCATTTTTCCTAAAAAAAAAAAAAAACCTCCATTTTGGTTTGACCTCCAAACAATGGTTTGACTTACCTAGTAATTGATTCAGTTGAGTTCAGGCATCTACAATATTACAAGCATCACCCAGAACATTAAAACTGACACTATGTTTCCTGGCCATTATATATGCTATTCAATAATTGTGAAATAAAATCAATATAAAAATATAATTTGATATGATTTTTTGTAGTAAACAGAAATTTTCATCTACAAATGCAGACACGTTTAAAACAATATTTTCATGGAAATGTTTTAAAATGCTAATGTAATAAAATTTCAGGAGTATCATAACCTCAAGTACTGAAAGTGCAGGAACTAAACCTATGTCTCTGCCCAGTTTAAGCCTGCAGATTATTTCTTCTAACAGAAAGAAAGCTTTTTATTAAGTGAAAAGATGGCCACATATCTTCCCTGCTTATGTTTTCTATAATTCTAATGACTTTCAAAGTCACAGAAACAGAAGCACATTTTGGCCCTCAGTATTTATATCACAAATTTCAGAAAGAATATTTCTCCCTGTGTGTCTCTCTGTCTCTCTCTCTACTTTTCTTTAGTTGTATTATAAAGTAACTGGTTTTATTGTGGCTTTTATATACACGCCTTCTATATATGTATATGAAATACATATTGTGGTGGTTTGAGTGAGAAATGTCTCTGATAGGCTCATGTATTTGAACTCTTGTCCTCAATTGGTGTCACTGATAGGGGAGGTTATGAAACCTTTGGGAAGTCTAGCCTTCCTGGAAGAAGTATATCAATGGAGGGTGAGCTTTGAGAATCTATAGCTTTACCCCATTTCAAGTTCACTCTCTCTGCTTCATGGTAGCAGTTGAAGACTGAGCTCTCAGTTTTCTGCCCTGGCAGCCTGTCTGCTTCCATGTCTCCCAACATTATGGACTCTACCTCTGAAACCGTAAGTCTAAGTAAACTCTTTCCTCCCCAGGTTGCTTTTGCTTCTGGTGTTTATCTCAGCAGCAGAAACCAAACAAGGACACACATATATACATATAGTGTGTGTGTGTGTGTGTGTGTGTGTGTGTGTGTGTATAGGTTCTTCGAGAATTTCATACAACATATTTTGATTACATTCAGACCTCCTCCCCCATCTTTACTTCCCTACTATCTCTACTCTCCCTTTGACTTCATGTCCTCAATTATTATTTTTCTTTTTCTTAAAGGCCAATTGAGTCTAATCTGTGCTCCTCAAAAGCTCTTAGGTGTGGGTCTGTCCCTTGGTGCATATGGTGGTTTGAAAGCGAATGTACAGTTTGGATTGTGAAAGAGCACTGGGAAGATTAATGTTGGAGATAAAGTGTGTGCTGAAGGAGAGCCTCTGATGATAAGGAGATTGGAGCAATTAAGGAGAAGCCTAGAGATTTGCACTTAAACAATGGAAAGAGTACCTTCAGGGCAAGACCATACCCAGCTAAGCTTCCAACTTGTAAAAGAAAAATGAGGCAGGGCTTTTCTACCCCTTGAAAATCACAGCACAGAAGCTCTGCTGGTAATGTGCGTGAAGTGGGCCAGTGTGTACCTCAGGTCAGCAGCTGAACTTGGCAGTATGGCTCACATGGTGCTGGCCTTACAGGCATAAAAGATGAGAGAGTGAAGTCATCAATAGTTCTTCTTCCTTGGTTTCAGAGAGCTGCTGAGGCCAGGTAGCTTGCAGCAGGGGCATCTCTGCATAAAGAAGGCCCTAACAAACCATTACATGAAACTGTGAGGTGAAGTGAAGCCTGGTTGGCAGTGGAGACCCCAAGAAGATATTGGGGATATCCAGAGCCTTGAGACATCGGCCAAGGAGAGATGCATACAGGGAGTGGTACCAGCCCAAGAGAAAGATGTGTGTTGTAGGCAGCAAAGCTGGGAGGGGCTGAGCCACCTAAGCCCTTTGGAAGTAAAGTCCCAGAAGTCGAACATAGAGATACTGGATTTGGTGTTTGCTCTGCTTGGTTTTGGTCTTGCTTTGGTCCAGTGTTTCCTCAGTATGCTACCATTCCTCCCTTTTGGTATGGGAATGTGTACTCCATTCCATTGTATGTTGAAGGATGTCATTTTTCTTTTGATTTTAGAGGGACTTAGAGTTAAGATATTGTCCTGAGTCTCAGAAGAGACTTTGGATTTTTGGACTTTTGAATAGTATTGAGATTAATAAAAACTATGCAAACTCTTCAGGTTAGGTTAAATGCATTTTGCATTTTATATGGTCATGAGCCTATCGGGGCCAAGGAGTGGAATGTTGTGCCTTGAATGAGAATGTCTCCCATAGGCTCCAAGTATTTGGACATTTTGTTCCCAGTTGGTGGTGCTGTTTTGGGAGGTCTTAGAAAGTGTGGCCTTATTGAAGGAAGTACTCTCTGAGGCAGGCTGAGTGAATTCTTAAGCTTTTCTGGATTTTCAGTTGCTCTCTGTTTCCTGTGCCTACTTCAAGATGCTCTTTCTGCTCTGGCCACCTCTTGCCACCATGCCTCCCCACCATGACAGACTCTAAACCCTCTGGAACCTAGAACCATAAGCTAAATAAACTCTTCCTTCTATAAGTTCCATTGATCATGCTGTTTTATCACAGCAATAGAAAAGTAACTAATACAATGCATATATATATATATATACATATATGCACATACACACATATGAATATATTCTACCAGTGCTCTCTCCCACATCCCCCACCTCCCTCCAAATAGTCCCTCCTCTTTTCATGTCAAATCTATTCCATTACCCTCTTATTGGCCCTCTTTAGACTCTTCCTCCCCTTACATAATCCTCTTTCAGGGAGAATTCTTAATGTCTGCTTGGGGTCACACTGATATCTTTACACTGAGTCATCTTTGGGGTTCTCATCCTTTGTTGGTTCAGCCTAACTTTTGGGGCCCACCCTTCATGGTGAGTAGAGCATAGGGTCAGGTAAATGCTGACCTCTCTTAGTCATTCTGGGTTGCTGTCTGCCAAATGGCTTATTTCCATAAGCCAATATTCTCCAATGGCTCTCATTTTAGAAATGCCAGTCTTAACTGGTGATTGGCTCTTTCTTATCACACCAAGTTTGTTTAAAAGTTAATAGTACCAATAAATAAAAGTTATGGTACCAATAAAAAGCAGGGCATGGTGGAGCATGCCTTTAATCCCAGCACTTGGGAGACAGAGGCAGGTGGCTCTTTGTGAGCTCGAGTTCCAGGACAGCTGGGGCTACAGGGAGACCCTGTTTCAAAAAGACAAAAAAAAAAAAAAAAAAGTAAGTATGGAATGAGGAATGGGAGTGGCAGATAAGAGTCAAGGAGAACTGGAGAAGTGGATCCCTTCCATGTCCCATTTCTTCCCAAGCTCTTCCTACCTGGCATCTGTTGCTAGACATTGGCCATGATGATACGCACCCAGAGGAGCTCTCCACTGCCTTATGGACTGGGACAGCAGCAGACAAGTAGCAAGGGGAAAAAGACCGGCAGCTCTACCATGCCCATGTGGATGAGTAAGGTTTGCTCTTTCTAGATAATTGGGAAAGGCACACTGTACATGCCAAAACAAGACCAGGTGCTAAGAACCATCAATTTCATTTGCCTTCCAAGCAATGAAAATTACTAGAAGCCATACTTGGAGCTTACTGTGGTCATGTCAGAAATGGAGTTTGATCTCAGCCTACAACCTATAGTATTCACTTCAATTATGCATTACCTATTTTTCACATAAATGTGGTATGTTAGGGACACAAAATCATTGTATAAATATGCTTATTTTTAATTATTTTGTTCTATACTGAATGTCGGTTTCAGTAATTGTCCCCAAAATGAAAATAATAAGTGAAAAGGGAATAGCTACACAGCTACATGGCATGTGTTTCATGGGCAAATGCTAATCTGCAAAGTCAGAGGGAAATAGAATGGCAGAGCAGAAAGAAAGCAAGGGAGCCAGGAATCTAAGCATACGTAAGTCATGCACTGCTCATGCAATCGTTTTCATAATTTTGCAGTTGAGTAATATTTCGATATCTTTATCTTAAAATTAATAAAAATTAATCTACATGAAAGTTTAAAAAATACACCAACAATCTAATTCTAATAACATCAGAACTGACATCAAATACTTTTAAAATATGAAGCAGATGTTTAATCCATGAAGCCATTCCATCTGGGTTTGAAATGTTATTTGAACCACCAGAACCCCTGTAGGTTTCTATTGGGACAACTTAAATTTGAGAAGTGATATTTTAAAATTTTAATGTATGATAAGGCTTTAAACAAATATATAGGACCAATCTTTATATGATTTATCAAATTTTTGTTCTATCAGCAGAAAGTAGGAAATTCACTTTCAATTTTCCTCTTTTTCTCTCTTTCATCAAATAGAAAAATAAAAGGACTGAATTTATTGTTCTCAAAAAATGATAGCAACTCTATATAATTTAGGCTTATGTAAATTGCTTCTCACACTTATTCAATCATCCCTATTCAGTTTAGTTTTTTGAATTTTTCATTTAAGAATGCATATTAATAAATACACACATATATAAGTATAAATTATTTCATGCACCAGCAAATCCCAAAATAAATATATGTTTTGTACTTTTATTTCCTGATCAGAAATATATTGTAAAATCCTTGATTTCTTCATAATTACAGACTAGAACACACTAGTTCTATTACTTAATTCTAGATTAATCTATTCATATCTTGTCTTTCGGAATCAAAGCATTCACGGGAGAAGCTGAAGTGCATCCTACTAAGATCAATGAACGACAGCCATCACGGCATGACAGGAATCTTGTGTGGTCAACTGCATCTCTATGCAGAGAGAACACACAGTTTAAGCTACTAAAATAATGAGCATGATAATGCAAAAAAGTAGTTGAAAATAAAGACTGGAGAAAAACAGCAAATGGAGGAAAATACATTTTAGAAATCAGTTTTTATGATAAAAAGAAATAGATCAAATATTTTTCAGTCTTCATCAGATGAAACTTTCCAACTTCTACCATTTTCTTTTAGGTCAGAATTAATTTATCTCAAGCCTTGAGTTTGTGATTGAACCAATTGCCAAGTTCAGTTGCTGAGTTGGACTTAGGGCCTGAATTAGTCGTGCCCATCCCTTTCTCATTGGTCTTCTTTTCCACTTTGAATGTCCTATTTACTTGGGACCCAGGAATCGAACTCAGCATTTCCTAGGATGTAAAAGAAGTTCCCTGAAAACATATAATGATTCAAAACCAGAGGAAAGCAGTGTGCCCAATGGATAAAATTCTAATTAATTTATTTAATCAGGCATCACAAATGCCTCCCATCGTACTTAATGCAGACAGGCAAAGGGGAAAATCTACAGTAGAATGATTACACATACAGGTTGTCACAAGCACAAGGCCATAATTCCTCAAAGAACCCCACTCAGGGTCTCCATATTTTTTTTTCAAAGAAAATATTTCCTTTTGGATTGGGGGTTGGGGCAGCCAGTGAATTAAAATCTTCACTCAAAGATTTCTTTTAAACTGTGAACCGTTTGTCCGGCCCCTGCCCTCTGTTAGCCTCTACAAGAGCTTTAGCAGCTCTAAAGGAAGTTTACTCAACTGCTTCTCATCACATCCACCCACACAGACTTACATACAAAGAGCTCAGGATACCCAAAACTGGAGACGTTGAAAACAGAAAGGAGAGAAAGAAAGGGGAAAGAGTGAAAAGGTACTCGTGAAATGTGTCCCTCCCAACCCATTTGTTATTACTGCAGCCTTTCACTTGGTCCCTTTAGTGAAATACAAGCTGTTGGAAGTCATTGCTGCAGTAAGCTGAGCTCACAGGGCACCTCATGCTGTTCAAAGTGAAAGACAAAGGTAGGAAATAGCTGCGATTCCATTTTTTAAATTCCCTGAAATGTGATGATAAATGAAGGTGATTGTGGGTACAAAAGGGTCCCATCGAGCCTGCATCTTAAACTCCTCCGTGTGGTACTTGTGTGTTGCTCACATAGAGGGATTCTTCCCAACATTTGCTTGATCATCTCTCAGTCATAGCTCATCTTAATCTTAAACCTACAACACAGTTTTATCCATTTGAAGAGTTCTGGTCAAGAGGTATTTTCAGGACCACCCTGGATCTAGTTAATTCCACAGTGGTGTGGTGTGTGTGTGTGTGTGTGTGTGTGTGTAAGCAAATGAAATTTAAGAGAAAATAAATAAAATTCAAGGATGTTGAAGCAGACTATCTTCATGATACTAGGCTTATCCATAGGTTTCTTTTGAGAGAGAATGCCAACTCTACAGTCCTGGCCAAAGACATTTTATAAAATCCCTCAAGTGAAGGGGGATATGTTCTGACTATAGTGCATGTACTTTGATAAGAATCACTGGGCCAGAGAGGGCATAGGACTGAGAGGGGCCTGCTCCATGTAGAGACAGACAAGCAGCTCTGGGATAGCATAGCATTAGAGTGGCATTCAATAGCTACAATGACTGCCTTTCAGGAATTAAAGCTGGCATTCCAGGGCTGCAGAAATGGCTCAGCTGACAAGCACCTGCCTTGCAAGCATGAGGACCTGACTTTGCATACCAAGAACCCACATTAAAAGCCAGTCATGGTGGTGCACCCTTGTAATCCCAGCAATGGTGAGATGGGAAATGATGACAGGCAGATTCCTCCCTGGAGCTTGATGACCAGCTAGACGAGTAGCCTAGTAGCCTAATAGGCCAGTGAGAGATTGTCTCAAACAAAGGGTGGAAGGTGTCTAAGGTCCAACACCCAAGGTTGTCCTCTGACCTCCAGAAGCATGCACATATATGTGAATGTGTATACCATACACACATGAACATGCACATACCTAAATACAGACTTGTATACACACAAAAAATACAAATATAAATAAATAATATTAGCAGTTTAGGGATGGAGCCAGTGAGTAGGACAATTAAAATATCAAGTAGCAAACTAAAAGGATACATGTTAATACAACTCAAGACAAAAAGAACAGCTGACTCCCGTTAACTTCTAAGAAGTAAAGAATAACAAAAACACGGTCAACAACTTGCTTTGGGTCACCTGTCCTCTTGATCAAGGAGGCCAAGGAGACTCCACCAGATGGACTTGAACCAGTGTCCAGTCTACAAAGAGGAGGGTCAACAAAGAGGGATCATTTCCTCCATGCTTCCAAGCAAAGACAGCCATAGTCAAGTAGGACCTTTGACTTATCTTCACATAGGCGGAACTGG
>NW_008329666.1:550898-551866 GCF_000622305.1 Nannospalax galili
TCATTATTCAAAGCATAAACATTTGCTCCTTAATAATTAGTAGATGTGAAAAACATTACCATTAAAATCTACCTGATGACTTCAGATGCCAAGGAGCTCAGAAAGTAACCGACTGTGACTAGTAATAATTAGATATATAGAGATTAGAATTGCATGTGCAAACATCTTAGTGTTAATTGCATTAAAATGAATTTTTCTGTATGAAACTCTGTATTTTAATAATGAAATGGAGATCTGTTTTAAAGGTTAATACCTGATTTCATTTCATGTCTTATAGGGTTTATACTAAATACAATATTGTATAACTGTAATAACTCAACTGTACACCTAAAAATGTACAGCCAATTTTGTAAGAGATGCAGCATAGCTCAGAAAATTGTTATTGAATATGTCAATGCTGATGTAATGAAATGCTTCTTCTAAGTATGTGGTTATTAAATAAATAATTTTAAAAAAAGCAGGAGCCGGGGGTGGTGGCGTATACCTTTAATCCCAGCACTTGGGAGGCAGAGGCAGGCAGATCTCTGCGAGTTCAAGGCCAGCCTGGTCTACATAGTGAGTTCCAGGACAGCTGGGGCTATAGGGAGACCCTGTCTCAAAAAGACCCCCCCCCAAAAAAAAGCAGTCCCGGGTCCTGAAATAACCTTTCATTTCTTATATGTTCATTGGATGCTAGCCTCTCCATCATGAGCAGGGTTCCCTTGGCCACCATGACCAAAGAACCTATTTCCTTCATTTCATATAAATGCTTATAATAAAACCCTCCTTATATGAAGAATGTCTGGTGCTTTCTGCTATTTGCAATCAAATAATTTAACACACTCCAGGGGTCCATAAAGACTAGGTTGAATCAGTGGAAGTTTTTTTGTAGACTTATGTAAAGTAAAATCAATGAACAGAAACCCTGTGTACACTACTGTGAGACAGCAGGGTTGTTTTTTTTTTAGATATTTATTTATTTTTAAATT
>NW_008329666.1:552097-552723 GCF_000622305.1 Nannospalax galili
AACTTCATTTTTAATGCAATTGACATTAAGATGTTTGCACATGCGTTTCTAATCTCTATATATCAGATTATTACTAGTCACAGTTGGTTACTTCCTGAGCTCCTTGGCATCTAAGCATGGATAAAAAGTTGTCAGGTAGATTTCAATGATAATGTTTTCCACATCTACTAATTATTAAGGAGCAAATTTTTATCCTATACCACTGTATCTAGCATCGTTAGTTTTAACAATTGATAACTTCACTGCTAATATCTCATTTCTTCTCTCCTTCTTAAGGAAACAAAACATGATCATTTACTCTTTAAATAATATCTTAAATCCTTCAACTTGTCCAAACTATCCCAGTTCAAGACACTAGCTAGAGCACTAGACATGAAGATAGGCTTCACTCTGTGGAAATGGCTTTCCAACTGATAGCTATGTGGTTTCTTCTTGATGTCTCTTCCCCTCTCCTCTTCAGTCACTGACATTTCTCTGTGCTTAAAACTCTTCTCATCTCATTCGTTTTGGGGTGCTGTAAGAGTTCTCCTAGTATCTTCCTGCACAAAACATGGCCCCTGCTTTTTACTCCTTTGAGTCATTTCTGTTCCCTACATACCGGCTCCTCTCCTCTCCTCTCCTCTCCT
>NW_008329666.1:552828-589483 GCF_000622305.1 Nannospalax galili
CCCCTCCCCTCCCCTCCCTTCCCCTCCTCTCCTCTACTCAGATTTCTGTTCCATCACTTTAGCTGAAAGATGTCCTCCCACCCACCCATTTCCACTGCCACTACGTGTACCCGACTAAGTTCTCAATTCTGATGGCAATTTAAGCTTCCCTGTTTAAAATCCACCTATTCAGAGAAACTTCCCCCTGACTCTGCATCATATAAGAGGTTCACCTATAAAGTGATTTCAATCATTTTTTTAATCATTTGTCCACAGCACTTATTAAATTTGAGACCATGCAGTCAATGGGGTTCCTAATCATTCAGTCTTTCAGCATTAGTATTCCTTTAATATCTGAAAATCATATTAAGTTCTGGGTTTCACAGGCTAAAAAATGCTATTTATAAAAATTATATTATTTATATTCACCTCCAGATCTCAAATGTGTTTGATATGATTGAATATAAAATATTGGGTAGATAACATTCTCAAATTGGTCTTTAGGGAGCTTAAGGTCTCCAATAAAAAATAACGGTCCTAATTTAAAACACAGAGTGGCTTATACTTCTGAGAGGCACTGAGGCTGGTATAGAGCACAGGCAAAGTTTAAATCACCAAAGTTTAGGATTCATTCTCTAGTATAATAGAACCTCAGTGAAAGTTGTGACCATGAAAGTGTCAACTCAGCAGGATTACAGCATCCCTAAATTGTTTTTTCTTATTTATCTATAAAATGCAATTTTTTTTCGGACTACCATGTGCCAAACACTTTATTCCTGATTTACCTCAGCCTTGTCACGTGGGGCTCCCTTCTGACATTCAGAAATGTTATCTGGGCCTGTCTATGAATAACAGTCATCGTCTGGAGTTATGCGCTTTCTATCAGTGTGGCCTTTGCCCTCTTGCTCTGCTTCAACATCTTGTGTCTCTAGTGTTTTTTACCCAGCTATACTAAAAGTGCTGTGAATGTAGTAGCCATACCTGTTTTCTTCTTTTCAGATAACCTAATATTTAGCCTGATGAAAATAAAATAAGAGCATTCTACATAGTTTTTTTTTTTAATTAGTAATTTTTTTTTTAGCACTTGGGAGACAGAGGCAAGTGAATGGATCTCTTTGAGTTCCAGGCCAGCCTGGTCTACACAGTGAGTTCTAGGCCAGCTGTGGCTACAGGGAGACCTTGTTACAGAACAAATTAATTAATTATATCTTTGCACACATTGAAACTTATTGCTGATATCTTCTTGCACTCCCCACAAGTCCTCCAATAACTCCTGTTTCAGGACATACGTACCAGGGTGGAGTCTCTGCCATTCTTTTGCGTGTACAGTGTGGATGGATGAAGCTTAAGACTGGATTGAGGATGAAGAATGGCCAGTCTAAAGGTTGGATTTGGCTTCTTGAAATCACTACGGCTTCATGCACTGCCAGCACCAGGAAGAGTCAACGGTAGCAGAATGATAGCAGGGAAGTGAGATAAACTGAGACACAGGACATGAAGCAGAATAGGCCCTTGAGGAAGATGTACCAAACACGAATGAATGTCCACAGAAACACAGTGTGCGTGATGATACATGCAGAGGGCCTCTGGGGATAGCAGTTGTCAGGACTGGTGGACCTCGCAGCACTCCACTACTGGCCAGCTTATCAACTAACACAACAAGCCATTTCAACTGTGAAAGCTCAGAAGTATTATCTCCCTTTTACATATGAAGATCGAGGCTCAGAAGTTAAGAGCTTATCAAAAACAAGTTCCTAAAAGGAAAGGGGGTTGTGCCCAGGCTGGGCTCTCAGTCAGGTTTCTACCACATTCAGAAAATAGGAGGAATCTTTTCAACATCTTAAAAAAATATTTTCATTGATTAGAGAATTTCATAGACTGTATTTTGATCATACTCAGACCCTATTCCATTCCCTCCACCTTACTAACCCCTTCCAGCTTCATGTCCTCTATTATTATTTGTATTTAAGTTTTTAAAAAGTCTATTAAGTCTGATCTGCGCTTCCCAAGTGCTCTTGGGTGTGAGTCTACCCCTTAGACTTGATCAATCTACCATCTATGCTCCCCTACTTCCCCCACAGAACCTCACGTATTCTGCCATACATGTTAGGTCCTATTCATTCAGGCATTTGTACCCAAATGTCCTCCAGCATAAATGTGTCCACTGGAGTCTAGTCAACCCAACTGGTGATCATATGTAAGTCCGACTCTTCCTCACCCAGCAGCAATCTGTCTTGCTACTTGTACTCAGTCTAGTGCTGGACTGTCACCTGTTTCTCTCCTCCCCTTGTTTAATTTAGTTGACATGGGTCCTGTACTTGATGCCACCATTGCCACAAATTTGCACATGCAAGCTTCCAGTGACCTGAAAGTCTCTGATTCTCTGTGTTCATGACCCAGCCCTGGCTCTCACAATCTTTCTGCCCTCTCTTGCACAATGGTCCCTGAGCCATGGGTGGATGAGGTTCTATAGAGGAGGAGTACTAGCCTACACTTTACAGTCCCTTATTCTTTAAAACTTGGCCAGTTGTGGCCTTTTGTGTGCATTGTACTGTTATATAAGGAAGCTTTACTGGTGAGAGCTGAGGGATGCGTCAGTTTTCTCTCTAACCCTTATTCTGCCATGTTCCATGAGCCTTAGTTATAGAGGTTCAACGGTAGATGTGTCACCTAGTACTGGGTATCTCTCAGACGTATGTTCTCTTGTGTCTGACCAGATGTGCAATTCTGCAATAACCTCCATCGGTTGCAAAAAGAAGCTTCTTTGACAAGTGCTGTATGGTATGCTTGTCTGTAAATATAAGGATGGATATTTAGCATATTGTAAGACGTTTCATTTGTCTTGAGATATGAAAGAGATAGGCTTTTCTTTAGGATCTATGCCCTCTCCTGCCATCTGTATTTGGCCGAGTTTACAGTGTTACCCAGGAGCTCCCTCCCATTGAGAGGGCTTTAAAGCCCACTGCACCAGTAGTTTTCCATGTTGGTCATTATGGTTATTAGGCTTTAGGGCTGGGTTAGACTATTGACTGCCCCTCTCCCTTGGCAGTTTGCATATCATCTCTAGCACCATGATGGCCAAACTTGAGTTAGACGGCTTCTAGGTAAGTTCCTGCTCCATTGTTTCAAGTCCTGCACCCTAAATGTGTCCTGTCCTCAACAGTAGGGTTTTATCTACTAGTTAAATGGATGAGTGAAAGCACAGTTTTTATATAAATATAATCTTATTCTGTTCAATTATCTAAATATTTAAGGTGAAAGTAATTTTTAAAATAAATTATTGAATTGCTGGGCATGGTGGTGCATGCCTGTAGCCCCAGCACTTGGGAGGCAGAGGCAGATGGATCTCTGTGAGTTCAAGGCCAGCCTGGTCTACAAAGTGAGTTTCAGGCCAGCTGGGACTACAAGGAGACCCTGTCTCAAAAAGACCAAAAAAAATTATTGAATTGTGAATTTTATACAATATAATTTGATGATATTTAGATCCCCTACCCCCACCTACCCTTATTTAACGTACTCTAGTGCATATAATAAGGCCTGTAGCATCTAACTTGTGTCCCCGAATGTCCATCAGTCCATCATTAATTACACTAATCGCCACCTCCATAACCACTGTGTACAGCACACAAATCATTTTCTTTGTTGTAATAACTAAACCACGATTTACCCCAACCATCACTATAAATGAAAACAACCCACAATTAACTAACCCCATTAATCGCTTAGCCCTAGGAAGCATCCTAGCAGGCTTTGCAATCGCCTCAAACCTACCACCAACCAACATCCCCATAATAACTATGCTATGACCACTAAAACTAATAGCCCTCACTGGTACCTGATTAACCAACTGAATCACATCCTTGAAATAAGTTAACTCTCCCTCTCCCAGCAACCATCAGTTGCCAATAGTTCCTGAGGTTGGGTTGGGGTTCCTTACCCACTTTCCCATGGCTATGCTGAGATTTTGTCTAATGTGAGCTTGCATGCTATCACCATTGCTATAACTGCACATGAGTTACTAAACAGCTGTCTGGAAAACTGTTTCCTTGTGGTCATCCACCACTTCCGGCTCTTACAATCTTTCTGCCCGCTGTTCCACAAGGACACCTGAGCCTTGGGAGGCAGAAGTTTGATATAGTGTTATACTCAAAGATAAGCACTCAGCAGCCTCTTGCTCTGCACATTGGCCAATAGTGGGTTTCTGTATTAGCCACTGTCTGCTGCATCGGAAAGCTTCTCTGTTGAGGACCGAGAGTTGCATTAATCAATAAGTCATTATGAGTCAGTTTAATACTATAACTATTGAGTAGAAAACTAGTATTGGGCTCTCCTCTATGCTCTCTGACCTGTGTAGCCTCAGGTTTCTAGGCCTGATATCAGTGATAGGTATGGGCTCCATCCTATGAAGCATACCTTAAATCCAATTAGAAAGTGATTGATTAGTCCCATAATATTTGTGTCACTATTGCACTGGTGGGCATATCTTGCCAGGCCAGTTGTTATAGTTCACAAGATTCACAGCTAGGTAAGGCTGATGATTGATTTTCTCTTCTGATAGCATGCATAGTACCTTCCAGTACTATGAAAACTAGAGATGAGGCTTTGAAATCAGTACCAGCTTGATTTCTTCTTGCTTGTTCTATATCTCATCTATGTAGTATCTTTAGCTGTAGGATCTTACCATGAAATTCTGATGGGTAACCAAGAGCAGGGGCAATGACCAGTATTGTTTGAGGGTCTATAGAACCCCTGATCAACAGCTTTGAGAGAGGATTTGCTATATCTAGACAGGCGTGGTGGTGCAAGCCTTTAACTTCAGTATGTGGGAGGCAGAGGCAGGCAGATCTCTGTGAGACCAAGGTCAGTCTGGTCTACACAGTGAGTTCCAAGTCAGTTTGGGCTGCAGGGAGACACTGTCTCAACCCAATATCAACAATAACAACAAATTTGCTAGATCTAGAGATTTTCTTAGCTGTTCATTTTATTTAGGAATTAGGGATGATTTAAAAAAAATTTCAATAAATGTGCATTCAAAAAACAAGTAATTAAAGCATAAATTTTTATACTTTTATGTCTGTTGGTTTCAGATTGTCACATCTCTCATATTGGAGCTTATCGCTCAGGTATATTAAATCTGACCAAGTTTTCAGAAGACCCTCTTTTCAGTGTGACTAATGCAGTGGTAGAAAATATGTAATATTGACAATTATGGGTTAGGTTCAAATATGAGTAACACATTACTTCCAACAAGCCCAGTGTTTCTGTTTCGTGTGGGCAGTGTTTCCTCTCTTCTGTTTTCACTGGACACTTGCCTGCTCTTACAGTACCATACCCCACACATCCTGTTGATTAGTTGAAAGGAGTTTAATGAGAATTCATTTTGTTTCTTTTTCCCTATGTTGTCACACAGCACCTCATTATGACTCCTTGGTGACATTACATACAATGGTCAACAGCAGACTATAACCCATGCTTTCTATTTATGAACATTAGCCAGGGGTAACTTGATTGTCCTTCTGATTTTAGAGCTTAAAATTTTGTTCTGTCCACTTTGTGAAATGTTTTCTAATTTTACGGTCTGGATTGTATTCTTCAGAAGAACCACCTGTAACTAGCTCTCCTGTGAGGTATGATTCTGTACTCACTACAGAGATTTTGTCTTTAAATTTATGACTCGTAGCAAAGTAGAGAGAACACATCTTGCTTTAATGTAATTTCAACAAAATTCCTTGTGCAGCTGTTTGAACAAACTACATACCATTATGTGATGCTCTATTTACAAAAGCTCTTATTATTTAGTATTCATGTAAACTGCTTGCCTAGTTCCCTTAGAAACCCATTCATCCAAACTAAAACTATGCCCTATTGATTTTTCTGCCTAGTATTCAACAGTCCTGACTCCCTTGATGTAGAAAGAACAGAACTAGATGTGCCAGCCCATGTAATACAGCCCTTGCTTAATGTACCTCCCTGGAGCTTAGAGATTACATTTTTTAAATTATGCTTTTCTTCTTGCCTAGAGCTAATCACACTCGAGCAATGGTATGCAGGCACACACAGGCACACACAGGGGATGCAGGGATGTGCTGGGTGCACTATTGAATTCTTCCTCCAAGTGTCTTCACCCTTTCGGATATTTCACAACACTGGTTCCTGGCCCAAAGCCATGTCCCCAAGAATAAAATAATCTTTCTTAATAAAAAATTTTAAAGTCCTGTCTTCAGACTCATCAACTTCCCCACTTCGAACTAAAAGAATAGATTCCTCTGGCTCACCACAAGGAATGTTGTTTTCCTGGCTCTGAATATCATGGACACTAAATTCAATTACATAATAGGCCATGTGATGTGAATGCTGCTAGCATTCTATGTGGGTCAGTGGGACTAAACACAAATAGAATAATCAAAACCACAGTGGATGTGGAATGCTTATTTGGGCTTGTTAGGGAGGCAGTGGAGAGGGCTGCGGATGCTATTAGAGTGAATCATGATGATTGTGTTCTGATTCTGTGAACCAACTCTTGTGCAGTGCAAAAATGAAAATTATACACCATTTACCTCGTGTGCAAGGAATCCCAAGAGAACAAGGAAACAGCCAGTTGTTCCTGGAGAGCTCCCATAGACAACCTCCTGTTGGACAACTGGTTTCTAGGTCAGGTGCACATTCCTGACAGAATCAGCCTCCATCAGGAAGGCAGAGTCGAAGACTTAGAGTGACTCAGCCCTTCCTGTGACTGTTTTCATCAACAGTGACCATGGTAGCAGAGGTACCATGCTGTGGTAGGAGAACAGGTGGTCTACTTGGGGTCAAATCTTACATTTAACGATTACTACCTGTGTGGTTAGGTGGCAATATACTTAATGTGTCCAAATTGCAGGATTTTTTTTCTTTTCTTTTCTTTTCCTGTCTAGAAATGGAAGCAAAATGACTATTTTCCTCAAAGAGTTCTTCTGAAGATATCTGTGTATGGCACTTACATAGCTCTTACTAAGTGGCCAGATCTAACTTGTGTCCAAGTCTTCAAGAAGAGTCCATTCCTTTGTAACTAAAGTGCCCAGTTAGCACAACCACCCTCCACACTGTCACCAATCAAAGGCTCTGTAGGATGGGATTCACAGAGCTACACCTGGAAAGCCCGAAGATTAAGCTGAGGTGGTCATCCCAATGCAGTCCCAGTTTTAGGATCAGCTCTTTTACTTGTGTCCTTTGCCAAAACAAACAAAAGGAGTTGTAACTGTAATCACTACTCAGTACAAATATCTTGGCAGAAAGAGAAACCTCAGACTAGGCCAAGCCTTTATGATAACAGAAATTCCTTTTATAAATATATAGACTCTTTTAAAAAAAGATTTTTTTCTAGTTATTTTATTTTTTGTAATTAGCCTTTTATTTCATTGTTAACAGAGTGGTTGCTAAGAAGATCCTGTGTGGATAGAAGCACAAACAAACTCTGAAGGGACTGAAGAGATGTCTGCTAGTCACTACTTAGACATCTGCAGGGAAATGCATTTCCTGATTATCTTTCTCCTACGGGTGGTCAAAGGAGTAAAACAAAAAACAGTATTAACTGTTCTGGACTGGAAGGTGGGAGTAAGAAGGGGACATGCTGGGGAAAACATTTGCCTAAGGTTGAACTTCAGGGAAAAGCAGAGGATGGGATGTGCTTCATTGCTTTGATTCATGTTGCAACGTATCATTAAAGGATTTGTTGAATTATGACGTCATTACAAGGCAATTACAAGAAAGATTAGGCTTACAACATAAAGACTACTCATTGTCTATGTTGATCATTGACAGAATGAAAGATTTACTGGTTTCTGTCTCTTCTGTCAGTCACCAGCAGCTGATGAGTCAGTCCCTCAAAATTCCTACCTTCATCCCTGGTGTTGCCTAAGATTAAAAACTACAACTGCTGACACTTAATGGCTTGTAAGCAGAGCTCACAAGGCAGGAAGGAATGGAAAAGATGGTTTTTTTCTTGCAAGTGGCCAAATGCCATTTTACATACCTACTCTCCATGTCATGATGTCGGATACCAATATCTTGAAATTGCAACTGATCGTGGTAGCACACACTTGGAATCTCAGCACTTGGGAAGTGGAAGCAGGAAGATCAAGGAGTCCAGGACCAGCTTCTGCTATGTAGAGTCTGATGCCATCTGAGCCACGTGGGAGCTTTCTCAAAAAAGCAAGAGGAGGAAGAGGAGAAAGAAGAAGGAAAAGGAGAAGGGAGAGGAGGGGCAGGAAGAGGAGGAAGAAGAGGAGGAAAGAATCTTTTTCTGATGATCATGTGAAATTTTCATTTTCAAAATATTTAGCAAGTGTTAGGTGTGGTAGTTCATGCCTTTAAGGCAACACTTAGGAGACAGGGGCAGGTAGATCTATGAGAGCCAGGCCAGGCTGGTCTATAGAGCAAGTTCTAGGGCAGCTGGAGTTACAGAAGGACCCTGTCTCAAAATAGACCAAAACCCCATAAAAGTTAGCAAGCAACATGGCATAAATTATTATTTGACCTTATAGCAGATGCTGGACAAATCACGTTACATATGCAGTCTCATTTATCCCTCACCAACTGTGCAGGAGGTATGAGTCAGATAGTTGAGGAACTCTGTGCCTCTGGGTAACCCTCTTGAGTCTTCCTGGAAACACTAAGAGAACCTGGCTTGGCTCTCACATTGGATGGCTCTAATGCCCACATTCTTATTCAGACATTACACTTTCCTGAGACGTAGAGCATCTCTATTGACACAATGAGGCACGCACCATGAACAAAACATGGTCCCTGTCTATACCCTCTTAATCCCATACCAAAGGCCCTCACCCTAAAACTCTTCTTCCTCTTAGGGCAGAAGTGCCCAGATTTTGTTCCCTCAACTTTCTTTGGATGTGATCCCATTTCTCCTCTCCCTTTCCTCTTTCTCTATATAATTGCCCTCAATGACCTACTAGAAAGGGGTGCAGTACTCCTTAGTCTTGGTCAGACATTGTGACCATGCACTCAGTGCCCTTTTCTTCTCACCCCCACCCCAATTATCCATCAAGTGTAGATTAAATACCACTTTTCAGAAAATCTCCCTCTCTACCACAGTAGATTTAAAAAAAAAAAAAAAAATCTCTTCCTGTCCTGCAGTGTAACAGCTCTTTGAGCAGAATTCCATTAAGTCACTTACCACTTTACATTATCATTATTTTCTTGAATGTTTCTTTTTTAAAAAATATTTTGTTGAGTATTTTTATTTTATGTGTACGAATGCATTGCCTGCATGTATGTGAGTGCACCCATGTTGTGCAATGCCTCAGAGGTCAGAGGAGGACTTCGGATTCCCCTGGAACTGGAGTTAAGGACAGTTCGTAGCTGCCATGTGCGTGCTGGGAATCAAACCCAGGTCCTCTGCAAGAACAGTCAGTGCTCTTAACCACTGAGCCATCTCTCCAGCCCCCTTGCTTGAATGTTTCTATCCTTAAGGGATTCTGAGTTCCCTAAGGAAGAATCATGCCAGTGGACTGCATGTCAGCAGGGCCTTCCAAGGTAAAGTCAGGGCTCTGTTCTTTACTGCTGCTGTCTTGTTCCTGTGTGGTTTCCTTCAGAGAAAGAGTATGCATATAAGCAAGGAAGTAAAGGCCCTCGGCTGGACATTTTGTCTCTGGTTCTCTGGGGAGTGTGAGATTAGACAGATAAATAAGTTAGGATCTGTCTACTCTACGAAATACTATACCATGCAGCTATCCAATTGAAAATAGATGCTCTTGTATCTATGTAGGCAGTGATTCAACCTATGTCTAATTAGGTTGAAAGAACAATAGAAGCATTAATATGTCAGCATAGCAAAAGCTATATAATTTCTTAAAATTCAGATTGGTATGTGAATTCGGATTTGTATATAACGTCGGGCATGGTGGTGCACATCTGGAAGGAAATAGACAGTATACTAATATGGATTATTTTGAGGAGAGGGCAAAGGGTTTTAGGGAAGGTTGAAAAATATATGGATATTACTCTACTCAGAAGTGTCCAGGTTTTGGTTTCTCAATTTTCTTTTGTGCAGTTCTGTTTAGTCTCCCCCTTCCTCTCCCTTTCCTCGTCCTCTTTATAATTGCCCTCAGTGACCTACTAGAAAGAGGTGCAGTGCCCCTTAGTCTCTGACTTATACTGTGACCGTCAGAACATTATTTCCCCCTCTTTGTTGTTCCTATAAGGTGCTCCCCAACCCTACAGATTGGTTGCAGTGCAAAAAGTATGAAACTTAGTATGTGTTTTTCTCCAACTGCCCCAAATACATTCTCATGAACCTTCTCATACCTGTGCAGGAGACATAAGCAGATGGAATTAATTTCCCATTTTATGTATGAAAGACTATATGAAAGAGTTGGACAAACTATGGTCCTCAGCAGTTAACTCTGCAGATTGTGTTATCTTGCCCAAATTCAAATTTGAATCTATAAAAGTCATGGCCACATCCATCCTGGCCTCAGGAATTCTGTGCAGTATCCATGTACTCTCCAAACTTTTTACTGAGTATATGCCACACAAATGCCAGAAGAATACCAATGAGCAAAGTATAGTACTATTTTTCTAGACCACTTCTTGCAAAGCAAGAGAGGTACTAAGCTTTTACTAAGTGATTTTACTGATAAAAATAATCACAGAATAAAATGTCTAAAGTGGCCAAGTGGTCAAACTAGACTTTTTTGGTGTTTTAGAGAAGCACAGAAATGATTTAGGTGGGGAAAATAATGACAGAAACAAGAACATATTTGTTATGTTCCAGGAACATCACACACCTTTAATCCCAGCACTTGGACTCAGGAGGCAGAGGCAGGCGGATCTCTGTGAGTTCAAGGCCAGCCTGGTCTACATAGTGAGTTGCAGGACAGCTGGGGCTACAGGGAGACCCTGTCTCAAAAAGACAATAAAAAAGCTAAGCACTCAGGCAATTCCTTCAGTCTCTCGGGGGAAAAAAGTAGAAGATGGCACTAGAGGGGCTGTCAGAGCTTGGTGACCTCCTGCTACCCGAGGGCCACTGTGAAGTTGAGGTTAAGGAAGACAATCACAGACTTGAAGAAAAAGGCAGTTAACAAGATTGTCTATTTCACTCTTACCAGAATCTACAGCTCGGGTTCCTGTTTCAAAGCAGATAAGGAAGCGGCAGAACCAGGTCACTGGGGTTATGCACAAGGCTGAAAATGAAGGAATGGGGAAATGGTACAGTATGAAAACTGGTTCAGATCAGCTCTGGTAAAGCATGGGAATTAAGTAGTCATGAACAGTGTATGTTAGTTATAGGAATATTGGAAGTACTTGTTGAAGAATAGGATGCTCGACAACAATTTGGGGGTATTGCTGTTTGTAATATCATCTTTTAGTGCATGATGGAGGAAAACCTGTGCGTAGAAATAGGGTTGACTTGATTTAAGAATCTTGTTTTAGTGTACTGAGAGTGCTATAACAAAATACTATAGGCTGTATAGTTTATAAACAACAGAAATTTATTTTTCACAGTTCTGAGCCTGAGAAAGATGGCACCTACTTGCTGTGTCCTCTTGTGATGCAATAATTCAGACCAAGAATTGAGACCATTCTCTGGTCTTCTTTTACAAGGGCACCATCCATCCCCGAGGGCCCTTTCCCTCATGACCTGCCTCCCAAAGACACTGCTTCCTAATAGCATTTGGAGATTAAGTTTCATCATAGGAATTTGAGGCTAGGGGCACAAACATTTTAAACAGGGAGGATCCTAAAGTTGTTTTCAGTAGGGTAGTAAGTACAGTCATGGCTTACGGAAATCCTAGGGAGATTTAAAGTGAAAAAAGTATAAAAGGATAGTCTCGGGGGAAGAAAGTATACTAGTGACCAAATTAGTCCCAAAGTCACTGCAAATAGGGCCAAACTCAGGATCAGATCTCTTTGGCAAAACTTCAGCTAATATTAGGCAGAGGGGAGAAAAATCTATGCTGTTCCCCAGTCAATAGATATTTCTATTAGTAGAAAATGCAATTGTTCTGAATGAAATAATGACAAGATGTACAAGGATGATTGTCATCTAAAAGGTAAAAGAAAAGGCAGCTTGCTTAGGACCCTGTAAGGAACTGAAAGCTGACTGTACAAAGTGGTGGTACCCAGCTGGAGACTGAGGCAGGAAGACTGTGAGCCAACTTGGAGCTGCTTAACAAGACTTTGTCTCAAAAGCGAAAGAAAACTAAATGCTAAAATACACATTTTTTTCAGCCATCAGCAACACTGATGTCCATTCTTATATTACAGGGAAGGGCTGCTGGTCTGCATGTCACTGGGTTGTTAAAGTTCTCAGTTGGACTGGGTTTTATTGTCATTGTATTATTTTGTTTTGCCTGAAGCCACTTTTCCTTCCTAAATTTCTCAAAGAGCAATGGTTACCTAATAGTGATTAAACAGATGATGACAGCAGCAGCAGCGGCGACATCAATGTAGGGGGATGGAGAGATGTCTCAGCTGTTAAGAGCAGGTATTGCTCTTGCAGAGGACCCCAGGTTTGGTTCCTGACACTGACATGGCAGCTCATGATTACCTGTGACTTCAGCTCCAGGGGATATGATGTCTTCTTCTGGCCTCTCAGGTACCCATATACCTGTGGCATACATGCATACACACATAAATAGAAATAAAAATGAATCTTAAAAATTTCTAATAATCATTTATAGGAGTGATGCATCAACAATAGTTGAAAACCTTAGCACCTGTCCCAGGATTTTACTTTTCTAGAAGCTAAGGAAATAAGAGAAGTTCCGCAATCCATGCTGTGGGTTAGGAAACGGAGGTTGTGAGGTGTCAAATAATTATATTCTCTTCCCATTGCTATTCAGAAGAGAAACATGAACATAACATTTGACATGTCACATTCTGAAACCTGTGCTTTTAAACCTCTGGCATGCAGCTAACAAGAAAGCTCAGTGGTAAAGGAGCTTGCCTGGCAAGCACCACAAACTCAGTTCGATCCCTAGAACCCACATATAGGAGGAAGGAGAGGACTAACTCCACAAAATTGTCCTCTGACCTCCACACGTGTCATGGCACATGCACCCACAAATGTACATCTTGCATACACACTCCATATTAATAAATAAAATTGAAAAATAAATCTCTAGCCTTTATGACTAATGTCTTCATAAACAAAAATAATCAAGCATGCAAAAAATCATAAACCAAAGATTAGAATGTATATTAAGCAATGTTTTACATACTGTCTTCTACTCAGTCACAAGACAGGCATGAGACCCAGCACAGACAGTACTACCTCAGAAATTTCTGGGCAGTGTGGTCAACAATAATTCTCTAAAATATAGCACTTGGTATTTTTTTAAAATTAAAACAAATGTTCTTACAGTTTTAGAAGGCAATTCTGCTGGGCAATGTAAAGCATTACTTCGATTTCTCAGCTATCAGGAACATGAACCCTACCATCAGTACAGGATATATGGCAAAAAGATTTGGATGATTCATTAAATGCAAATCTTTGACAGCACATATGGGGAAGTGTTTATAAAGCAGTTTAGGAAACAAGACTGCAACAAATTCAGGTTAATATTCTTCCCAGAACCGCTGGTCCTCATCCAGATAGGGTCGCAGACAGATGCTTCGTTTGGAAGTGCTGAGCACAGACGTACAGTTTTTCTGCATTGCCTACGTTGAGACCTGGTCTTTCCTTAAAGCACCAAGTCTAATTCATTTTCGTCAATACTATGTCTTTGGGTGGGTAATTCTAGAACATAGCACATTATCAACAAAGCAATAATGTGTACTTTATTTTGAGGCCTACAAGCCAAATTTTGAACCTGCCATGAATTATGCCCACACTCAAGCCATTAAGAAAACTTCCAGAACAGGATTACCAACTGAAGCAATACTAAGTGGAGTCTAAATTATTGTTTTAATAAGGCAGAATCTGGATTCCTTCCTGGTTCTTGACCAGAAGCCATTGCCAAAGAATCAACTTCCCTTCATGTTTTACCTCCAAGGTTTACCTCATGTTATACTGGAGATGGTTATTTAAGTTATACAAACTACCCTGAGTTTTCCAGGAGCATTTTGTCAGCCTCTTTATAGAAGAACTAGCTGAATGTTGATCAAATTTTAATAGGAGCAAAAAGAGAACACATTGCTTTCCTTTTAGGTCATTGGGGTAAAGAGAATTTAGGGACAGCTAGGAATAGCCAGACCTAAAACTAGCAGACAGGTCTGCAGAGCTTGAATCTGGTGAGCACCAGTTGGCTCTCCTTCTCTTCCAGCCTGGCCCAAGTGAGCTCTGGCAAAATCTGAGGAATATGGTTAGCAAGCAGCAGGACAGCTGCCGACTGGCCACATCGGCCTGCCCTGGTCACATCAGCCTGCCCTGGCAGAGTCAAAGGGTCTGGGCATGAGACTAAACGGGGCTCGCTTGTTCTAGGAAGGAACGGAACTTTCTTTTGTCTGCGCAGGGTGGCTGCACGGGCATTTCTGAGGAAACTGTTCCCTCTAGTGCCCTTTTAGGCTTGTAGGCAGCTCTGTCTCCAGTTTGGGGGATTGTGGGGAGAGTGAGCCATCAAGTAAGCTAGGCTGTACTGATGCTGGTATATGCTGGCTGTCCCCTTTCTGGGAATCTAGTTCCCCAGTCACCTAAAGTCATGAACCATGATGAGGGGACATATCAGAAGGTAGGTGAAGGGGACACTGGAGGCACATGATCTTTGAAAGGGAAATTTAACACTATCCAGTTATTGGATTCTGAACTTGGTCAAACTCTGTGCTAACTGCTTTGTATCAATTATTTAACTGAAACCTCCCAATAACCCTATGAGGCAGGAATTATTAGCCCCGTTTGACAACCCCATCTGTCATGTGTTAAAGTTAGCAAGCTTTTATAAAACAGCTTGACTAGACTCTGGCTGATGAGATTGCTCCTCTGTTAATGCAAATGCTATTCACTGGAGTCCTGAACAGACAACTAGGGACTTCCAGGAGCACCATCCCTGTGAGCCAGCTGGCCCCAGAGGCAGCCAACATTCTTTGGGCTGAACACCCGTTATGGGAAGCTGGAGTCCAGCCCTCTGCACAGCTGGCTCACGAGCAAGCTTCTCTTTTCCCCCTGGAACTCCTGTCTACAGGTTTATGACAGCTCCAGCCTTTTGTTAAATCTGGCAGAACCAGAGATGAGCATTCTGCTTTGCACGTTTACCACGCCTGTTATGTGAAAGCCTTTACAAAGGACTTTGCAGATTATGTCAATCCTCTCCCCTTCATTAAAGTATTTTAACTCTTTTAGAAGCACGTAATCAAAAGTGCATATTTAGCATTTATTTGAAGGTTTTAGTTATCACTTAGTCAATTAACAAATGAAGCATTGATGACCTTTACTAAAGCAGTTGGTGGTAGAGCTGTGTATTTATAGACATCTCTAAGCTTCAATACAAGTTTTAACAAGACAATGTTTATCACATCAAAGTCTGTGATTCTGGGAATCAGCAAAGCTGTATTCTTTCCTCATGTACATTAAGTAACTTCTACTCAGAGCAAGGAGGATAGTCATGGATACCACTTCATGCCTGCTGCCTGGGAAAGCCCATCTTGTTATTTCATTTGCATGAAAATGAATGTATCAGTTTCATTTGAGGCTAACTTGGGTTATGAGAATATCTACACAAAACCTTGGTCCTTGTCGTCCACCCCCAGAGGGAAAGGAGGCAAGCACTGCACCCGAACTTCCGAGGTTTAAACCTTAGCTTGAATACTGACTTTCTGTCTGAGTAAGTTCTGCAACACTTTTTATCTCAGGCTCACCTTCCACAAATTGGAAGCAATAAAGTAGTTCCTACCTCAGAGTGTTTTTGGTGAGATCAAATGAGTTATTGAATTAAAATTGCTGGCACTTAGCAGGCCAAATCTAAGGGTTAGCTAGTATTACAATAAATATCAATGTCATAAATCTGGAAATGAAGTAAGCCATACTGTAGACTTTGTGCCATTTTTTACTTTCCACATGATTCCAAGAACATATTTTATAGCAGCCAACCCCCTGCCCCCATTTATCCACAGGGGTTACATTGCAAAACCCTCAGTAGATGCCAAAAACTGTAAATGGTGCCAAACCCTATGTATGAGCTATGTTCACATGTACATATTATAGTAATGTATAAATTAGGTACACTGGAGATTAATGATAGCCAATAATAATGTGAATTACAAAAATGTTCTATAGTAACTTATGTGAATTCTTTCTTTTTATTCTTTCTTTTTCCCCTCTGTCAAAATACCTTGTTATACAGAACTCAGCCACAAGTTTACTCTCTCTTTATTAAGAAATTTCACATTTTTTTAAGAAAATGCTTTAACATTTCAATGCTTTAACATTTCTATTTTGTATATCCAAATTGTCAACACCACAACTATTGTTCTGGAAGATTGTTGGGTAAAATAAGGGGTGTTTGAACACTTGATACCATGACAGTTGATCTGATAAACCAAAGTTGCTACTGTCTCAGTCTTTTTTGTGTTGTTATAGCAAAATACCTGTTACTGGGTAATACATAAAGAAAGGAGATTTACTAGGCTCACACTTTTGATAGCTGGACAATCCAAATAACTTGGCTACCAATCTGATGAAGGCCCACTTGACTATAT
Organism: Nannospalax galili; assembly: GCF_000622305.1. Lineage (NCBI taxonomy): Eukaryota > Metazoa > Chordata > Mammalia > Rodentia > Spalacidae > Nannospalax > Nannospalax galili. Next base: position 569,437 of record NW_008329666.1, read on the forward strand.
CACAGCAGACAGAGAAGCCCAAAGGGAAGTGGGTATGTGTAAAAGTGACCAAGCCCGTGGGGTGTCCTTGCTATATATAACAACCTACTCTTATGGCAACCAACCACTCCTGTGAGATCTTACCCATTGCTGAAAGATGAACAGTCGTCCTTTCCAAGGGCCATATTCCAAAAACCTCTTAGAGGTACCACAGCCTTCTCAACAACATTACTTTAGAGAACAAGCCACAACTTGAGTTTTGATGTGGACAAATCCTGCACCAACCACTTCAGCTGCTAAGTGACTGATGGGTAGACAGTGTGGCTTTGCTGGGCAAAGAAAGTTCCCATTCCAGGTGAGGCAGACAGGAGGAAGCTCTGTGTATTCATGCTGTTCAGAAGAACGTGAAACTTAAAACTCATTTCTAGAATTTTATTGTTTTCCATTTGAACATAGATAACAACTGCACAGAGAAATTGAAGCTGCAGGGGCTGCAGCGTTGGTTCAGTGTCTAAGAGCACTGGCTACTCTTGCAGAGGACCCGGGTTTAGTTCCCAGCACCCACATGGAGGTTAACAGCCATCTGTAACTCCATTTCTAGGGCATCCCTCTTCTGACTTCCATGGGCATTGCACATTACGGGTGCACATATATGCATGCAGACACTATACTCATACACATAAAATAAATAAAAATAATAAACAATTTTTTAAAATAAGAAATTGAAGCTGCAGAGCAAGAACTAGTATTTTCATATATGGACAGTCATTCTCATTTTACAGACAAAAGCACACTCATCCAATTAAGTGAATGAACGCTTTAATTGACTATTGTTGATTCTCTTCTCCAAACCAAGATGGAAATTTACCTTTTGGAGAAAAATATTGTGATTTGCTGCATTCTAATGTCTAACTTGAATGCGTTAACCTCCTCAATTTGCCTCTTCCTTACTTGATGAATCTATCTTTTCTTGGTTCCTGATATTGCTTTTGTTTTTAATGAAAATATCTTCATCAAATTTCCAATTATCTTTTTTAATACTTAATTAAAAAAATATTCATATAAATGCTTTGCGTGTATGTAAGGGCATCTTACATGAAATGCCCACAGAGGTCAGAAGAGGGCATCAGATTCCCTAGAACTGGAGTTACAGACAGTTGTCTGCCACCAAGTGGGTGCTGGAAACCAAATCTGGGTCCTCTGCAAGAGCAATCAGTGCTTTTAACTGTTAAGCCATCTCTCCAGTCCTTTTCTCTTTTAATAGTTCACTTCAAGTCCAAATGTCACTGTCTCGGCTGTCCTCGAAGCCCACTGTTGATGTCCCATCAGCAGTGCCACTTTTCTTCTGCTCAGCATAGTTTCATTTGAGTCATCTCTCTCCTGTAATGTAAATTCCCATATGTGGTCTCACAGTTCAATCTCCTTTCTCTTTTGCACTTTATATTATCTGAATCCTTTCCATTAGATTGCAACTGTCCTTTATTTCTCTATCAAAAGACTTTTACCCTTGAAATCTTTAACACAAATCCCCAGAGCTTTATTTTCTGCTGCTCAGCATTCCATATATCCTTCCACTTCATGAGTCTTTTAAAAAATAATTTTTTACCGTCACTTCTATTGGAAGTTTCAGTTTCAAACCATCCCAGTGAAAACTCAGCATTTTCAGAAATATTTAACATAGCAGAGTTCCTCTACTATCCTAATTACAGTCCTGGGAATACTCTCCTTTGGGACATATAAATCTCAAACTTTAATGAGGACTTTCCTTATTCATTTCAAATAGACAGGCAAGTCCAGTAAATTCCTTAGAATGAAATGTGACTGACAGATAAATAGTACCCAGGAGAATGAATTAAGAAAAAAAAAAAAAAACACCCAGTGGCCTCTACACATTCTAAACAATTCCTATGGTGTTTTCTGGAGTGTTCTAGAGCCATCAGTAGGTCAGCACAGTTAGCAGAGCAGGCTGCCAGAGAGCCAGATGTTGCTGTTGGAAATACATCAGCAACACCTCATGCACACAGCCATGCGCTACAGAGGAGAGACTAGACAGCAAATAAACTTTTTGATTCTTTTATTACAGTCATTCAAATGACAGTCATCAGAAAATACTTTATGCTGGGCATTTGTTTTCTCCTTGGAGAACTTGCATGAAGCAATGGATTGACACAAACAGATGTGAAATTCTTGGTAAAATAAGAGAAAGAGACTAAGGCAGAGTGATCTACTGTTGCTGTACAAGAAACATGTCTTTTGTTCCCTCCTAGACTGAAATACACTGTGTTCCATATTTGAGTTCATCAACCACATGGGGCAAGGGCAGCTTGATGTCTCCTGGGAACATTTTCCTTGGCACCAGTCTGCACACTTTGGATTAAACACCACCGTTCTTTCTGAACTGACAAAGAACTTAGGTAATGTCTTTTTTTTAACTTTAGAAAAAACTTTAAAAATATATTGGCAATGAATCTAATCACACTTTGAAAGCTGTAATCATGAACACACACACATACACACAAATCATAAATATAACTGACTAGAAAAAATATTTTTGTGTTTAGTGAGGATTCACTTTACCCATAGTTAAGGTTTCCCCATCTGTTGAAACCATTTGCTGCTTGGGCATATAAAGTAGCTTTTTAGAACATTTACTGAAGGAAGACAACGTGTCTGAGTTCTAACATAAGGAGATTTCTCATAGAGGGACTTGCTGGGTAGTCAGGTTCTGGGATAGCGCAAACAACAATGGTTTCCATTGCAAAGGCTTCACCTTCCTTACGTGTCCACATAGAGTCACTTGTCATTTTTATCTCAATCTCCAAAGACATCTGGGAGCCTACCGAAAAGGACCATTCCCCTCTTCTGCTACCCTCATGCTGACTTCCACCTCCGTCACTGCCTGCAATATCCTCCCACAACTGTGTCTGCTGCCAGCAGAACAAGTCTAAGCCAATCACTAAACCAAATCACCACTATAAACACAGCTACCACCATCTCCTCACCAGTGTTACATGGTTACCACCATCACTATGGCCCTCAGTCACAACCAAACTGTCCAAGATATTTCTCCTTTTCATGTTCATGTGAGTACATGTGATTCCAATGCCCAGGTTCATGCATTTTCATTCTGTAACAATTCATCTTAGCGAGAAATAACTGTACTTACATCACTTTAAATTGTCTGTGTTTACACTGCTATGTTTCAAGCTTGTAAGACTTTTCTATTCACATTATAGTAGCTTCTGTGCCCACAAAAGGCATACTACAAGAAAGAGACTGTCTCTCCCCCTCCCACATCCATTTGTTGCCAAAAGTTCCTTAGCTTGGTTTGGAGCTTCTTACCTACTTCCCCATATCTATGCTTGAATTTTGTCTGGTTTGAGCTTACATGGACTTGTGCATGCTGTCATCATTACTGTGAGCTCATGTGAGCAACTGACCAGCCATCTAGAAAGTTCTGTTTCCTTGTGGTCATCCACCACTTCTAGCTCTTGCAATCTTTCTACCCCCTCTTCCACAAGGACCTCTGAATCTTGGGAGGCTGAAGTTTACATAGGTGTCCTATTCAGGAATGAGCACTCTGCAGTCTCTTGTTCTCTGCACACTGGCCAGTTGTGGGTTTCTGTGTTAATCACCCTGTACTGCAAAAGGAATCTTCTCTGGTGAGAGTTGAGAGATGCGTTCATCTATGGGCATAGGGGAACTTTTATCCACTGCTGGTGGCACTGCAAAATGGTACAGCCACTATGGAAATCAGTGTGGAGATTTCTAATAAAAAAAAACCTCAAAATTGATCTAACATATGACTCAACCATACCACTTCTGGGCATATGCCCAAAAGACTCTACCCTGCCACAGAAATGCCTGCTCATCTGTGGTCATTGCTGCTCTTTTCATAAGAGCCAGAAATTGGAAACAACCAAGATGTCCATCAACAGGTGGATGGATAATGGAGATGTGGTGCATATACACAATGGAATATTACTCAATTCTTTTAAAAAAGTAAAATTAAGAAATCTGCATGTAAATGAATGGTACTAAAAACAGTCATCCTGAGTGAGGTAATGTAGACCCAGAAAGACAAATGTTGCACATTCTGTCATAGTTAGATGCTAGCTTTGTTTTGTTCTGTTTATTTTTTGTTGGGTTTTCTTTGTATGTGTATTTTTTGAGATATACACACACAAAGATATCCCTGTAGCCTCAGCTGCTATGGAACTCGCTATGTAGAGCAGGTTGGCCTCAATCTCACAGACACCCACTATTTCTGCTTCCTGAGTGCTAGAATTAAAGGTGTGTGCCACTGTGCCTGGATTCTGCTACCTTCTTATGCAGCCTAGGTCCACCTGCCCAGGGATCATACCACTAACAGTGATCTGGACCCTCCTGCATCAATTAGCTATCAAGAAAATGTGTCACATCTATGTTCCCGGGCCCATCTCCTGGAAGAAACTCCCCAATTGAGGTTCCATCTTCTCCAGTGTGTACCAGGTTGGCAACCAAGATTAGCCATCAAAGAAGATCATTAGGAGTATGATTATTCAGGTATTATGACAGATTTGTTGTACTTACTTGTATAACATGGATTTTTACTTCTGTAATTAAGTTTTGCATATCTGTATCTTAAAAAGTATGAAAAATGACATCAATTTCTAATAAAGAATGACAATGGAACAGCAGTTGTATAAACTAGTAAGAACAAATTTTTGCTCAGATTTTAATCATTTTTCCTGACACAGGTTTCCCTAGAGAATGTGGCAGACTAGTAATGCAACAGACTAGTAATGTAATAGCTCTCTGTCACACCTTTGGGTTTACTGGAAGTGTCTAAGAGCTTAATTAGGAAAAGCTAAGAGATGAACTACAACAGTTATAGTGTCGCTTGTCTAAGGAACTTGTGGATTAATTAATTAATTATCTACCTGTCTATCTTATTCATTTTTATAAAACTTCATTGCATGCAATTTCCACGAAAGGGGTAAAAACATGATGCCTTCTGGAGTCCCTGCTTGGATTTTGTACCATAAACATTTATAGGCTGAATCTGTTTTTTAACAAATCTCCTGAAACATGAATCACAACCTTAGTTGCAGCAAAGGAACTTTCTTAAAAGTGCTTTATCTTTGTCATGGCCTGAAGGTTGCCCTTGCAAAGTTTCTGAAATCTAATGGGATTATGGGGGCGAGAGAGAAAGACCCCATTAACATCTTTCCTATGAGATAATGGTAATAATTCTAAAGTGATTTTGTCCTGTTGCAACAACTGTCGTCAGAAAGGCTCACATTTTCCTCACAGCAGCAGCACCGTCACAGATATGAATCACTGCAGAAAGCAGGAGCAGACGTCAGAGGGGAAGGTTTATATGTTGTGGCCCAAAGAGCTTAATTAACGAAGATATATAGCTTGATGGTTGCCTGGTTTCAGGGATTAGGGAGGAGGCTATTTGTTCCATGTCCAACTCTTTCCTAATAAACGTCTCCAACCGAGGTTCATCTCATCGTCATCTGTTCAAACTGTTAAGATTAATTTATTAGGCTATGCAATCAAAGAAAAAGTTGTACGATGTGATTCTTGGTTAATGCTGTGCCAGAAACATCAGAATCTAATAAATGGAGTCCTCGCTTCATAGCCAAGCTGACCAGGCTCATGTGCCAAGTCCACCCAAGCTGACTCAATCACTAAGCTTGATTAAATGGGCTCTACAGTGTGCTCCTTAGATCCTTGAATAAGCAATTAAATGGCTCTGACCTGAAATTCTTTATCTTTAAAATGAATATGTCTTCTGTGCCTACAAAACTACAATCTCCCCATAGACCATCCCTCCCTGGGCAGGAAGGAGGAAGCCTCTGCACTGAGCTTCCTTTTCCATGCCACAGCATACTGAAGGCGTAATTAACCTTTCTGCCTTCACATACTTTTTGTTTATTCAACAGTATTTATTGGGTTTCTACAAAGTGCTTCGTGTTGTGCTTTAAGTACTAGGTATACAATGATGATCAGGTAAACACAGCAACTTGCTTGTGGAACCTATAATCGAGCACGGTATCCACATACTGATAAAGTAACCGCACAAATAAATGGATAATTACAACTTAGATAAGTATAAGGGAGAAGAAAAGCATGATGCCAGCTAGGATTTGGACACCTTCCCCTTGCATAACTTCAGTCAACTGCGTGAGTAGGGCTCCCTGAGATAGGGAAGACTGAGGGAAAGGGAGGAGAACAGACAGAAGGCTTTGCCACAATAATAACATAAAAATAGCATTGACTTCTTAGAATGATTTTTACTCACGATGTCTTTCCTGGATTTTTATAGATCTAATCCATCTGAACATGGTCAAACACAATTTTATGCAAAAAAACTATATTATGCTTTATCTAGATCCCATTGTAGACACAATAGTCATGGAACTCAAATTCAGATAGCAGAATCTATTAAACCAGCAATTTGTTTGCCCCATCATCTACTGGCTAAGGTCAATGTATGAGGACATTGCCATTAACCGTCTTACCTGTGAAAACTTGTTTTCCAAAGTGTTACCTGATGCATAGCCCCAGATACAATATTTGTCTAGTTTCTCATCTTCTACTCTGCTCCCATTATGGCTTGTCCCTCAGTCCATGCAGGGAAAGTTATATAAAGAGAACCCCAAGTGCTTTATCTGCCCCATGTCTGGGCATCTGGAGTTGTATCAAGTTCAAGGCTCTGTCTACAACGTTGACCCTGTATGTTGCTTCAAACTCAAATCTCTTTCTTATCTCCTGATTTAATAACTGATTTGCTCTCTGTCAAGTACCAACTTAGCCCACTCACCCCTCCTTTTCTCTTGGTTTCTGCCTGCAAGTGCCAAATCCTTGTGGAAGGTTCGTTCTGCTTCTACGGTATCCAACACAGCCTTATTACTCAGTGTGTGCACATCACCTCCCACCTCCTCATTCCCCCCCTCCACACCCAACACCAGGACAAGGGCAATCCAATTTCCTTCATACTTTTTAGAGCTGACAAGTGTCCCTCTGTGTTCTCTTAACTTTTTTGCATTAAAAGAAATTGTTGACTATTAAAACAATTGTAAATGATACAAAAGAGAAATATAAAAATGGCCCAAAATTATACTGCACAGAAAACAATGATAGAACACATTGATGAATATTCTTCAGTATCCTTTCCTCTCTTCTCCACCCCACCAAATGCACATATGACTTATGACACCAATTTTGGTTGTACAGGAAAAGAGGATGGTGGGTGATCTACATGTTACACTGTTCACCTGCCAATAAATCATGATTTACAGCCACCCGATAAATGTATGCATAGACTCCCATGTCTGTGTCTGTGCACACAGTTGCACACTTACTGGTGAACTTAGAGAGGTATTTGGATTGTCTGAGATACCTCAGTCAGTGTAGACATCCAGAACCTTAGGGATGGTGGAGCTACTGTTGTTAAGTCATCTTGTGTTCCCTTTTCTTTATAAACTCCTGCATATTCCATAGCAGAACACTTATAGAATAATGGTCCGGTAAGGATATCCACGTCCTAGCCCCCAGGCTTGTCAACACATTATCTTTCATGGTGAAAGGGACATTGCAGGTATGGAGTAGAGCAATAAGTTCATGTTATTTTAAGTCATTAAGCTCCTGGTAATTTGATTGTCTTCCCCTGCCCCCACTCCAACATTCTCCTTAGACAGTAAGACCACCATCATCCTTTCTGGACACTATACAAAGAAAAGGATTTGATAATGAACCTTAATTTCTCCGTCATAGCTAACTTTTCAGGGTTCTATAGACTGCTAACCTAAAAGTAGGTTGAACCTTGAAGAAAATTCTCCCGAGAAGATAAGGAAGAAGGCAAACCTCACCATCTTATCAGTTAAAATTAACAAGCCAGGTTATCTCAGATGTAACTATATAACTGTCCCTACATACAGATGCTGTCAGTGGGGCCTCAGGTCTCTATTGACTTTGGGAAAATGCAACCAGATACTGACTACATCTCAATATATAGTTCTTTTCAAGATCTTGGCACAAATCCAAACCTCTTTGATGTAGTACTACATAGTCACAATTACCTTTTATGATAGGACAGAGTAAGAATCAAAGGTTAAAACCTTCTAGAGAGTGAAAGGAATTGCCATCACACAGACAGCACTGAAGAATATCTACTGCAAATAATGTCAGCCCTTGAAGTTTCTCCGGAGACTTAAGGAAAGAGAACTAAGAAACAGAACCACAAATTCACTATGCGTAAGGTAAAAAATCCGCAAGATGTCCACTCCTAAAAAGCCAAAGGACCAGCTCATAGAAAACAGGGTAGAGAAAATTAATTGATAATTCCAAAAACAAATCTACCAAAGAAGGGAAATAATTTAATAATAATAGTAATTTTTACTTCACTATGATTAAGCACTCCCAGGCACATTGCAGACACTAGTTCATCTATATTTATTGCAACCCTACCAGCTGGTTCTGTTACTGTACCACTTTAGGAGATAGCTGAGCTTCTGAGAAGTAAGGCATCTTGACCAAAGTCATAGAGGTGGTAAAAATTCATGCCAGGACTACAGCACAGGCAATGCCATTCCAATGAGCAGCACTTAAGTGCTGTTTCATGAGGCCCTTTGTGAATTTCCCAGGGGAATCTGGATACCATTATCAGAATGTGAAATGACTGTGGTAGTGAAGGCAATGGCAGAGGCCAAGCTGCCATTAACATTTATTTGGATAAAACATATGAAATAAGCATGGCAGGATAGCACTCCTATACTTTCGTAAATTTCATAATTGTAATTTAAAGCAGTATACTGACATACAGACCCCATGACGACTAGGAACACATTATATCTTTCTTACCGAGTGCATGGGCTGAAGTCTGACACATAATAGGACTTCAATAAATATTCTTTGAATAAGTGAATGCAACATAGACTTAAGTATTTTTAAAAAAACAAATTCAAATCTGGCATCATAAGATATAGGAAGATGCTGAGTCAAGATGCGGGGAGCCAGGACAAATCACAGGAAACTTCCTAGAGTGGGAGCCATTGGCCTATGTATATTTGGAATAACTTCTACTAGTCAAGAATTAGAGGGAAGTTGGAGCAATCTTCATTATCAATTTATGTGAAATACCTTCCAATAAAATAATTCTAATTAAAGAGATTAATATTTTAATTATTGAAAGTGGTTTGAAAAGAGTTTGTAAACAGATGTTGGTGAAATGTTTTGAGTATGATTATGGACTTCCAAGAGGCTCCCTAAACTAAGCATTTCAATGGAGGTGAATAGGATAAAAGAGACTTTAAGATACTTTTTTTTTAGCCATTAACTAAGCTAAGGAATGAGAAGGAGCCTAAAATTTTCCCTTCATGCAACTGTAGATAGAACAAAGGGGGTGTGTTTCTGATGCTGCCATAGTTGAAACAATCTAATACTCTACAAAAACAGATTTCACATCTCCTTACTTCTTTGGGGTCTACAAGGATAACATTTAACCAATAAGGTGGTTTCCAAGGGGAGGTATCTGAGTGCATCACAAGGTCAGTGTCTCTCCCATGTGGGTGCCCAAAAACACCAATCATGAACTATGTTTTTAAATTTTTTTTCTTTATTGGTTGATTTATTTTTATTTTACATTGTATGAGTGTTTTGCCTGAATTTATGTAATTGCATCACATGTATGCAATGCCCACAGAGGTCAAAAGAGGACGTTGGATCCCCTGGAACTGGAGTTAAAATGGTTATGCACCTCCATGTGGTTGCTGGGAACCAAACCTTGGTCCTCAAAAGACCAACCAGTGCTCTTAATCACTGAGCCATCTCTCCAGCTTTACCAAATATCTTTTAAGCAAGTTCCTTGGTAGGTGCTGGACATAGGGAAGGGAACTGTTGTGAGGCCAGAGTGGGTATCTTTCATGAAGAGGATAATGATTCATGGACAGGGAGCAAAGGAGCAGAATAAAGCAATACTTCTTTGAGTGGTGGTTATCCTCAAAGATGTTTGTTAAAATTCATTTTATTTTCACAGATGGCTCAGTAGAGGAATTCCATACCATAATTTCTAAAAGCATAAACTCTACTTAAGTTTTATAAGTGTGAGTAACCAAACAAGGTGACTATCCCAAAGGGACAGTTTAGGAATATTTGGGAGATAAGAGTCAAGCAAGATATTTCCTATATGGTTCATATGCCAAAGAGAGACCTTCAGCCACTCTAAAAACCTGTGTGTCACATACATATTGAAAAATCAGATGGGCTTTCAACAGAATCAAAAATAGGAGAGGTAGAGCCACTGTTCTCCGAAGGCTGGACATTCCCAATAAGGAAATCCCCAGAGGCAGATGTAGCAAGAGAGGACAGTCAATATATGCAAATATATGCAAGATTACCTATGAGACTGATGCGAGGGACGGTTTACTACAAAATTCATAAGAGAAGAGGTATAGGGCATGGGCGAGATAAATATACAACAAAGTTAACAGCTTTTCTTTCCTTAGATTTAATGAGCATTGGGAATTCTATTAAGGGGTCTCTTGGGGAGAGGACTGGTCTTACTCATTCTATGTTTTAGTTTCCTACTCTGGAGCCTAAAAGTAACAGATGCCTATTAAATGCTTCTTAGATGAATGATGAATGAAGAACTAAGTGATTTATCACTGTAAGCTCCAAATTTCTTAAAAACTGGAAAAGAGAGAGGAGGGAGGAGATGGATGGGGCGGAGAGAGAGAGTTTTTGGATATGATAAGCCACTTTAAGATTGTAATGAAAAAACAGCATGACCTCCACTCACCATGATCTCTTGCTTTCCTAGTAAGCCCTACCTCTTACATCACCACCAGCCTCTAAGCTGTAACTTCAAATTATAAGTACTAAAGAATTCAATCCACTAACCCAACTTAAGTAGCCACTATAGTGACCACAGGTAGAGACTATGCATTCCTTACTTCCCTAGCCAGTCTTATTAGAGGCCATCTAACCTAAGATCTTTACTACCTTACATTCAAGAAAAGCATTTGCCAACTCTGCAACGATTCAACTCTTCCACCAAAGTGGAATGTGTCGTCCATACACCTGTGCATAAACTGCCAGGAGCTGAGACACAGGCATGATGAGAAGGTTGAGTGAAAATGCGCCAAGTAGAGAACCACAGGACAGCCCACCAGGGCAACAGCACTGAAATGAGGTGGTGTAACCCACCATGTGGCTGGAACACTGCTTGGATATGGAGATAATTAACTGATGAGGCCAGAAATAGAAGCTGAGTTCCATCAGTCGCCTCCTGCCCTTCATATGTGACTCGGAACCTGCCAGGTGGCAAAGGCTCCATAAATGCCCTGCTCATTCTGAATGAAAGATAGGATCCAGATCAAGTTGACACTCAAATTTATTATTTTAGGACAAGAACAGAAATCTTTAGAACAAGAGAATATAGGTTAAATGCTGGGATATAAAAAGGTAGATGTGGGATGGGGTCAAGAGGTTACAATAAGTGTGATAAGTCACAGGAACTTTAGGATACTTGCCTGGTGACCAATAACATGGGCAATCTCCTTAACCTTCTGGGTCTCTAAACCTCCGTTTTAGTGGGTTTAAAACTGAATATGGTATTGTTGCAAGGATTAAATGTAGTTCAGTTTCTGTAAACCGCCTGGTACCAGGCACCTCAAGGCAGCAGTGATTACTGTATCCACCAACGAGGTTGCTGGTATCAGAGTTTGATATTACATCTTTGTTGGCAGGGCAGGCTGAAACAGAGCTGGCCACCAGCCGGTGGAAGCGCCGCTGACTGTGTTCTGGTTTCAGCCAGGATTGTTTGTTCAGTCCTAACAGCTAGCGTGAGTCCTCCTTGGGGACCCCGAGAAATCACCAGCCACAGGGAAACCAAAAGGCCGGCAGAAATCTGAGCAGCCAAGAAGGAGGCCGAGGCTGCCTTTGTGGAGAAAACATTTGTTTCCCTTAAATAAATAGGATGTTTGAAAAGAAAACATGAAAGATTGGTGACACCACTCCAACACACACATTTGAGTTACACTCCCTCCAGATGGGCTCAAGGATCACGCCAGCTACATGATATATTCCTTTGCCAGGAACAAAACTCACTACAGAGAATGCTATGTTCCCGCGCAAAATAATTTTTGTGGTATATTAAACTGGATTTGTTTCCAATAGCCATTTTTTCCAGAAAGCAAGCAACCATTCGAATTCCTTAAGTTCGTGAGTCATTCAAACCTTATAATAACCATAATCAATTTGTGGTTCTGGGTGTTGCTGATTGTGCCTAGAAGAATGCCCTGGAGTCTTTCCAGGATTTAAAAATGTCGAAGAAAATGAATTAAATTAAACTGGTCTAGACCTGAATTGAGAAAACTGAGAAAGGGAATTTGCTATGTCCTAATTTAGCTTAATGGGCCTCACTCTGTGGGGAACCCAGGATAACACAGCTCCAGAAGGCAGGCTAAACGCGGCCCAACGCAAAGGAAAGCAGCAACTCTGGAAGCCTTGACAGACCCGTGGGTCCTGGGTCTTACTCTCCGACAGGGAGGCCTGGGAGATCCTGTGGGTCCTGTCACACACCCCATCTCCTGCAGAAAGACCTGGGAGACGCTGTGGGTCCTGTCACACAGCCCATCTCTTGCAGGGAAGCCTGGGAGATCCTGTGGGTCCTCTCGCTGCATCTCCTGCAGTCTCCCGTGTAAAACAGGACCTAGTCCACTCCAGGGCTTCTGATGACTAGGACTTACCCTTCCTCAGACTTTGTCCCTGCTTGTTTCTTTTACTGATATCAGCGACATCTAACCAAACTAACCACACCCTACACTGAATATAAGGCTTTTAAAAAATTGTTTATTGGGCCTGGAGAGATGGCACAGCTGTTAAGAACACTGGTTGTTCTTGCAGAAGACCCAGGTTCAAATCCCAGCACCCACATGGCAGCTAACAACCGTCTGTAACTTCAGTTCCAGGGGATCCGACACTCTCTTCTGTCCTCCATGGGCATTGCACAACCCGGGTGCACTTGCCTACATGCAGGCAATACATGCATACACAAAAAATAAAAATAAACAATATTTTAAAATGTAGGCAAGTGCACCCGGGTTATGCAATGCCTATGGAGGCCAGAAGAGGACACCCTGGAGCTTCTGGAACTGGAGTTACAGACAGTTGTTAGCCACCAAGTGGGTGCTGGAACCAAAATCAGGGCCTCTGCAAGAACAACCAGTGCTCCAAACTACTGAGTCATCTCTCCAATCCCTAAATATAATTCTTGATTTGAAGTTTAATTATTTCAAGTATTGAAAGATAATGCTTTATAATTGTCTTATTTTAATGTTTATTGGTTGTTGGCCACTCAAAATGATTGTTTTACTTAGCATTATATAACTTCTCATCCATATTAAAATAATACAATTACCTAAGGATTTACCAACTATCTCTTCTTGTAGGTTGATATGTGCATACACATATTTTTGTATTTTTAAAAAATTACAAGGTCTGCTGGGCATGGTGGTGCATGCTTTTAATCCCAGCACTTGGGAGGCAGAGGCAGGCAGATCTCTGTGAGTTCAAGGCCAGCCTGGTCTACATAGTGAGTTCCAGGACAGCTAGGGCTACAGGGAGACCCTGTCTCAAAAAGACCAAAAAACCCCCCACAAAGTCTATACATTTTCCTTTACTTTTTAAAATTAATATTTATTTTATGCATATGCATGTATACAAGTGCACACATATGTGCAATGCCCACAGAAGTCAGAAAAGGGAATTGGAGCCCCTGGAACTGGAGTTTTGGATGATTGTTAGCTGCCATATGGGTGCTGGGACCTGAACCTTGGTTCTCTGCAAGAGCAGCCAGTGCTCTTAGCTACTAAACCATCCCTCCAGCCCTCCTTTAATTTTTTTTTTAAACTTATTTTTATTCTTCCTCAGTTTGGTCTCATTATGAAGGTAGTTCCCATCTGAGAGATAGTCAAGTAATATGGTTTTACACACAGGACTGGACTGGGTTTGAATTCTTAGTTGGTGCTCATACTCCTAAGTGTCTTAGTCCATGTTCTGCTGCTATAACAGAATACTACAGCCTGGATAAATTATAAGTAACAGAAGTTTGTTTGGCACACAGTTCAGGAGGATGAGAAGTCTAAGAATCTGGTACTAATATCATGCATGGTCTTTTGCTCTGCACGGAAAGTCTGGCAAAGGCCATCCTTTTTTCTCTAAGGAGCACACCTCATACCATCACAAAGACACATTTCAACATGAGTGTTCTAGTTTGCATTCCTTTCAATTGCTGAAGCAACTAGAACAGAAGTTGGTACCAGGAAGGGGGTGGGAGGGTGCTGTGACAAACCTAACCACATGGTTTTTTAGAGGAATGTGGAAGACTCTGGAAGTTTGGACTAGAAAAGCAGTTGAATGCTGTAAGGTAAGCAGAGCTTAATGTGCCGTTCTAGTTGGAAACTGGAAGAAAGTAGTGCTGAGAGCAAAGTAGTTCCAGAGGGAAATAAGGACTTAAACAGCAACTGGGACATTTTAATGAAGAGTCTGTCTGGAGTCTGCCCACATCCTAGGAGCTTGCCCGAGGCTAAGTTGAAAAGCAATGGACTAATTTCTTTGGCAGAGGATATTTCAAGGCATCCTAACTTAGAAATGGTGGAATGGCTATTGATGATGAATATTATGCACATCTACAGTGAAAAAGAGCAAATGGGGCAGGAAGAAATACAGAATATACAGTTTAGATTGGAAAAGAGCACTAGGAAGATTAATGTTGGAGCCAAGGCATGTGCTGAAGGAGAGGATCCCTTTTATAAGGTGATTAAAGTGCTTAAGGAGAGGGCTAGAGAATTGTACTTAAAGAATGGAAAGAGTGTCTCCAGAGCAAAACCACACCCAGCTAAGCCTCCCACTTGTAAAAGGAAAATGCTGGGGGTGAGGTGGGGAAGTGTGCCTAGAAAACCACAGCAGAGAAAATCTTCAAAGGTTAATGAAGCAGGCTGGGGTCCATCCAAAACTTGCAAGGCCAGGCAGTATGCAGCAGAGGAATCCCTGCATGAAGAAGGCCCTGACAGGCCAAGAGGCCCTTATATGCCATTGTATGAGGCCATGAAGGTAAAGCCTGGTTGGCAGTCAAGACCCCAAGAAGATATTCCTGATACCAGATCTGTGAGGCATTTGTCAAAGAGACCTGCATACAGAGAGTGGTACCAGCCCAAGAGAGAGATGCATGTTGCACACAGCAAAATTGAAGAGTCTGAGACATCTAAGCCCTTTGGAAGTAAAGTCTTATAATTCAGACATGGAGCTACTGGATTTGGTGTTTGCCTTGCTGGTTTTCAGTCTTGGTTTGGCCCAGTATTTCCTCACTATGCTTCTATTCCTCCCTTTTGGAATGGTAAATGTGTATTCAGTTCCACTGTATATTGGGAGCATGTAATTTGTCTTTTGACTTTACAGGGCCTTACAGTTATGAGAGTTCCCTGAGTCTCAGAAGAGACTTTGGACTATGGACATTTCTAGTATTGAGACTGGTAAAGACAATGGGGACTTTTAATGATAGACTAAATGTATTTTGCATTTTATATGGTCATGAGCCTATGGGGACCAGGGAGTAGAATTTGGTGATTTGAATGATAATGTCCCCCATAGGCTCCAAGTATTTGGACATTTTGTATCCAGTTGGTGGAACCATTTTGGGAGGTCTTAGAAGGTGTGGCCATGCTGAAGTGTCGGGAGCTGCTTTAAAAACACAATTACAAAAAATAAAAAATGGGGAGTTGTATCCCCAGACACCAAGTAATCTTTTACATCATACTCTTTTCATTTTAAACTTTTTGAATTTGGATAAAAATGACCTCTCTGCGGCAGATAGAATGTGGCATCCTCAGTCACAGGATACCTACGCCCAAGTCAGGTGGAAGGATCCTTTAACTGGACAATGGAATGGCCCCGACCTTGTATTAATTTGGGGAAGAGGGCATGTTTGTGTTTTTCCACAGGACGCAGATGGAGCCAGGTGGCTGCCAGAAAGGCTGGTGAGGTTTGCCGGACGAGCGCCAAGGAAAAAAGAAGTAGAAAAAAATGATGAGGAGACAAAGGTGGCTGACAATGATGTTCCTGCAAGTGATCGTGGCTGAATTATACTGGACTTATGTTCCTGATCCACAACATTGCACCCCGTGATATGGGAGAAAAAAGAGATAGTAGTGACTGTGAATGACTCTTGGTTAATTGCTCAGCCTGCTTCAAAACGCCTGATGATTATTTTGGATTGGGAAGTGGGTTGCCTATTTGTTTTGTTAAAAATAAGTCCGGGTGTGTACAAGTTATAAAAATAAAAAAAAGAAGGGGGAGATGTTGGGAGCTGCTAATCTATTATGTGCATTGAGCTGTGGCAGCCTTATTTACTGAGTTTGTGTTATGCATACCAGTCCTTAATCTGCCTATTCAGGAGGGATGTGTTTATGTGGAGAGCCTCACAATACCTGACCTGGAGGCAATAGTGGTAAACAAAAGGATCAAAGAAGCCTTTGATCTGACTGCTCCTTGACCCTCAGATACAGGTGGGGAAAACAGCTGTGGAAACTAATTGAGTTCTTCTGTATAAAAAGGTGGAGCTGAAATAAACCGGGGCTGCAGTGTCTACTGTCAGTCCTCCCAAGCATCTTTTCTGTCTCCTTTTCTTTCTTTCAATCCTCACTCCCCCTTTCAGGTACTGTCCATCTTGGCTGGCTGGCACCGGCACTGAGGGAAGCAGGTCACTGGAGGCAGGCTTAGAGAGTTCTTAAGCCTTGTTGAATATCCATTTGCTCTCTGCTTCCTGTGCCTGCTTGAAGATGTGGGAGCTTAGCTTCTGCTCCTACTCCAGCCACCTCTGCCACCATGCCTCCCTGCCATAATTTACTCTTGCCCCTTTGGAACCATAAGCTAAATAAACTCTTCCTTTTCATAAGTTCTCTTGGCCACAGTGTTTTATAATAGCAACAGAAAAGTAACTAAGATAATGAGTTTAGAGGAGACATTAAAACATAATACCAAGTCTTTAACTTTCCTGTGGCACATTCATTCCACTTGTAAGGAGAGAGTAGTAATAGTTACCTCATATTTATGAAATCCCTTAAAAAGTCATGCTACAGAGAATAACCCATGGTATTATACTCCCTTTATTGTAAAGTTTGAGTTACCCATAATTTCTATATTATTATGATCTAGAAATGCACCGGGTGGACTGTCAGTTTTGTTCTGCTACACTGACCAGAGAGCATCACAGAACATCAGCCTTACTTAGTGAGGTCACCAAGGCAAAGCTTGTATAAATACAATGCCAAATTTGCTGGAGGATCTACTTTTTATGGAGTCCTCAATTCCCATATTCAAACAAACCTATTATTCTGAAACTATCTCCAACAACTGAAATAATTTATGCCATACTCTTTTTAATTAGATAGCCAATATAAGACAACGTCTTTCTCAATGAAAGACAATAAATATCTAGTGAGCTCACAAATATAGCCTTACACAATGTTTACAGCCTCCTCTTCAATTTTTGGCATTTTCTAGAATTTTCTTTCCACCACAGCAGGTTCAGTTCATAAATTAATCATTACTAGGAATCATTCTCTTAATTCTTACAACCCAGATTAATCAATATTATTAAAAGTTGATGATTGTGGTGTGGTGTGGTGGTGCATACCTTCAATCCCAGCACCTGGGAGTCAGAAGCAGGCAGATCTCTTTATGATCAAGGCTAATCTGGACTGCATAGCAATTTCCAGGCCAGCTGGGGCTACAGGGAGACCCTGTCTCAAAAAAAAAAAAATTGGTGGATGTCTGAGACTGGAGAGATAATTCAACAGTTAAGAGCACTGACTGCTCTTGCAGAGGACCTGGGTTCAGTTTCCAGCACCAATGTGGTAGCAAACAACTGTAACTCTAGTTCCAAAGGATATGATGCCCTCTTCTGGCCTCTGTGAACAATGCACACATGGGTACACTTAAAAACATGCAGGCAGAGCACTCACAGACACACACATAAAATTAATTTTTAAAATTTAAAAAAAAATTTTTTTAATATAAAATAACTTTTTTATTTTTTTAGAAGCATTTCATTACAGCTTTAACATAATAACAATTTCCAGGGCAAAGATACTTTAATTTACATAATTTTTATCTACAGGACATAACTGCTTTCTTTAGAACAAGAAAATTTACAAATGACAAATATTGCTTCTTTTGTCAAAAAATTCTTCAAGCAAGGCAGTATACATGGCTACTTGCATTTGAAATAATATAATGGTAAATAGTATATATTAATATTTTTATCTGTGCCTTATTCATTTATCATACTTAGACTTTTAAATCATGATATTGGCCACTTGATAAGATGCAAGAGTTCAGGAGGTATAGTGAAGAAAGAAAAAGAGCTTTAATCACATCTCCTTTAAGGTTTATAAAACAAATTCTATACAATATCTTCTTTACACCATCATAGATTTTCTGGCGAAGTACAATGGTTAAGTTTTTTTTTCCAACATTTGTTTTATGGATATAATAATAGGGCAATTTGTTGACTGACTTGATTCTCTACAAAACAAATAACCCTCCATTCTTTATACAATAAATTACATCTTCCATAAAATTGGTTTATTATAGATGAACAAGAGACAGAGGTTAAAAAATAAATATGCAGGAATAAATAATAGTTTAGTTATGGTAACCTAATACCCCAACTAACATTAAGAAAAAAACCTTTTAAGAACATGACATTTTTAAAATTTACAAACAGCATTGCAATAGCAATGTGATTTACCACCATGATTTTATAACAATTAAACGAAACATGTATATTTAGAGTTTCCATCTAATTTGTAGATATGTTTTATTTATTTTTTCATTTTATGTGTATGTGTGTATTACCTGCATGCAAGTAAGTGCATCCACGTTGTGCAATGCCACGGAGAACAGAAGAGACTGTCGGATCCCCTGGAACTGGAGTTACAGACAGTTGTTAGCGTCCATGTGGGTACTGGGATTCAAACCCGGGTCTTCTACAAGAAGTCATTGTTCTTAACCACTGAGCCATCTCTCCAGACCCATAAAATAAAAAACTTTTAAGAAAAGTTGAGGTCGACAGACATGCACACTGGATTTTTATTATGAAATACAGCTTTCAGGTTTTTTAGCATAATAATCTAAAACTGAAACTTTTAAATGGAGTAAAAAATGTACTATAAGATAAAAGGAAGAAAACTGCAGACCTATTTACAGGAATTATTTGAGCTATTTCTTTTTATTTTATAGATAAGATAAAATTCAAAATTTGTATAAAGTTTGGTAGTAATGCAGAGTCCTGTAATGCTCTCAAACTCTACATATGAAGCAGACCTTCTACCTGATCCCTGTTGCCCTTTCAGTCAACCCTATTATCTTACTCTCATCCCCAGGAATCCACTGATTTGTCTTCTGTACCATATAACTGGAGTCATGCAGCAGGTTGTTATGGAGATATTTTTCATTATCATATTTTTACAGTTTTATTTTGGCATATTCATCTACCTTACATGTACAATTCAATCATTTTATTAACTGTACTGAACTGTACAATCATCACTCTGTCAATTATGAACTATTTTTATCATTTCAATGAAATCCTTCATGCCGCATACCATCCACACCATTAGTGGTGTCTTCAAGCCACCAGCAGCCTGTGTTGTGTCTCTGTTGCTTCTCTTTTCTGAAGCTTTCATATAAATCAAATCATACAATATGTAGCTCCTTTCATTGTGTGTTTTGAGATTCATCTATACTATTAAACACAAGAAAAATTTTGTTCCTTTTTATCATTCATTTTATCAAGGTGAATGGCAGTATTTAATTTGCTTATCCATTCATCTATTGATATCTGAAATATTTCCAATTTGGAGTTATTATCAATGACACTTTTATAAATATTTTCATATAAATCTATATATGAAATATGTCTTAATCTCTTTTTGATGAAAATCCTGTTGTGGCACTTCTGGGTCATACGGTAAGTTGTGTGTGTGTGTGTGTGTGTGTGTGTGTGTGTGTGTGT
>NW_008329666.1:589729-593714 GCF_000622305.1 Nannospalax galili
CTTACACTGCTCTTGAAAAAACGTTTGTGTAAGTCTTCATTCTTCATGCAATATATTAGTTTGTACCTCATATTATTACCAATACTTACTACTGTAAGTCTTCAAAATTTTCACTATTCTAGTGGGTGGGCAGGACGTGATATATATGGATATGTACATATAGCTATGGATCTAAAATGATGCAATTTTAAACAAAATTCCAGACAACTCTTTAAAGAAATTGCGATTATAAAAGATATATGAAAAGGCAAAGGAACCAGAAGAGCAAAAATAATTTTGAAAAAGACATATTGACAGACTTACAAGTCTTCTTTACTCCACTAGTGCCATGCAGCCATTCAACAGATTTCAGTTAATACACAGACTGTATATGTGACAACTGTCCCATAAGACAGTGTCACCTATACTCTGTGAGGCTCACTCAACACATTTCTCATAGTGTCTCTCTATTGTTAAGAACATGTGACTGTATTCAGGATTATGTGGTGTTAGTATATGGATAGATCAATGAGCTAGATTAGAGAAACGGAATGACCTACCATGCATGTCCAAGTCACAGCTCCGAGGAAGCATGTAGCCAAGGATAGCTATGAATGTGGCCAATCACACAAACATAAACTTATTGAAAACATTATGAATTGCTTCTCCATTTTTGTAACTTGATTACATGATTCTTCAGGGTGAACTTTGTAGATGACAGCATCATGTTGTAGTGTCAAGAGATTGGAACCTCCTGCTAGTTATTAGGGAACCAGAAGTCTTTCACAGCATGCACTCACTCCCTGAGGCAGGCATGGAGGAACAAGGGCACTGAGAGTGAGGTGGAGCTTAATCTGAGTATCACCTCAGGGACACAGCCTCCATCAAATCACAGAGGGTCTCAAAGGATTGTAAAGAATCTCTACTGGAGATAGGAAGTCACCGAAGGGCAGCATTGTTGTGACTTACCAATTCAAGGAATTAGTGTGTTTGATTGGTGAGAAAGGAGGTCTAAGACAGAAAAGGTGAGGATAAGGGACACAGGAAGTATGGTCTAATCAAAGATTAATCCCACAATCTCAAGAGATCTTTCAGAGAACAGAGTAAAAGTTATAAAAAGAAGATAACAAAAGGAATACATGAACATCAGTTTACTGAAGAGAACAGCAGTGATTCCAGCATTGACCTGCAAGATGGATCAGAGAGCAGAGGTGAGGCTGGTGGTGTCAGCTGCTTCCCAGAGGAAGCAGTCTTAAACCAAGAAAAGGTCACCGAATTTAAAGTGTAAGAGGCTGTTTGATGACTTCCATCACCCTGCTTGTCCCTAGTGGTCCATGAAGGCACACCACAGACAACTTGTTTAAAATGTTTTTAAGCATTGTCCTCCCAAATGAAACATTCCACCAGGAAGGTAATTTCATAAGACTCAGAGTGTTCTAAAGAGAAGCTCTTTAAGACTCAGGACGTAGACAACTGAGATATCAAGAAGTCCCTGAAACTTACCAGATTCCCTAGGCCCCTTCACCTCAAAGTTATGGAAGCAGCGAGAACTGCTGAACAGAGGGAACTCTGACTAGTCCAGCTGCCTGCAGTTCTTGCAGAGAGCAGCAGGGGTCCAGCACCCTTGATTGGGTGTGCTTTCAGGACTCAACTAGCTGCCATTGAGTCGCCCATGCTCCTGAAGCTAACCCCTCACCCGTATTCTTGTAAATAAAGCCAATAAACTAATGGAAAAACAAGTTGGACTTTGGTGGTATTAATATTTTGGTATTTTGTTAAGTATCTGAGGTGGGTGAACATTTGCTCACTGATGGTATCAATACTTGGGTCTGTTGTCTGTTAAGTATCTGGGGTGGGTAGACATTCACTCAGATCTCCTCAGTAATAGTGTCACACAGCAGGATGGAAGGACAGTAACAGAAGTCAGACAATGGGGAAAACGAAGCCTAATTTCAGGATAAACTAGACCACAAGAAAGACTGAGTGGGCTGGAAATAACAGAGAAAGACAGAGAGAGCAGATAACTGGTGGGCGTACCGCTCTGAGGAACTGTTGAGGAAGCACCCTAGAACTTTCTAGGTACCACAAGAAATTGCCTTGAACAGAGTTTCTTCTTATATTTCTGTAGTGGTTCTATTTTTTTCTGCTGCCCATGAAGTACTGCATTAAAAAATGTGATGACTCCAGTCAACTCCTACACTCCCAAATCACAACCAAATTTTCTCAGCTGGGTTGGCCCCATCTGCCAGCTTACATTCTGCTTAGATATGTGAGTATGATGGGAAAGCTGCAGAAAGATACAACCAGTCTCACAAAGACTTCTACTAATTGCTGCCTGGCTGGGATTCTCTCACACCAGGTGTCTAACTTAGTCCCTATGCACATTCTGAGCTGGATGCTGCAAGCCTTTGGTTTCTGATCCACAAGCATCTGGGACTTGTCATGCCGAGCAGCCTGGCTTCTAAGTAGGGGGGAGGCAGGATCGACTGAGCAAGATTTGGGGATTTCACCCCCGCACATACACATCCTTATTTTTTTCCTTAAAAGGTTCATACCCAGCTTCATTCTCACACACAAAGAGGCCCTTTGTGCTTCACTGTGACCAAGTCACAAAAGTAAATGTTTTCTTTTAAAAAGAAACTGGGTGTGGATGATGGTGACTTGGATGGACTGTGAATAAAAGGCTTCCCCCCCCCATGCCTGAAACTCCAAAGGAAAATACAATTATGTTGAGTTTCTAATTTGGCAACAATGTGTTTCCTTTAATTACTTTTTTGTTATTTTTATAGTCTTTTTATAATCTGTAAGGAATTTTGAGACATTTTTAAATTTAACCATATTGGGTTAGAAGAATTATTAAGTCTCTGAAGTGAGCAATACCACTGGATAGTAGAAACAAAATATCCTCTATTTCCGTTCCTTTCAAAGTTGATCCTGAACTGAAAGTTCAAATGGGTTTTAATGTTACTTTATGTGTAACTCATTCTCCTTTTCTACATAAGAACTAGAGGAGGTACCAAACCAGAGTTCTGTGAGACTAGCTGAGGGGCTCCTGTAAACAAAGCAGTCTCCTACCACCTCTTCTCTTTTTCAACTTCCCACATGAAAGGCTAGGCCCCTGACTTTGCAATTTGTGATGCAGACTGATGTTTGGCAAGCCCTGATTCAAGGAGCATTGCTGTGTCCGTCGGTGTGATGATGTTCCCAGTTCCAAGAGCCACTGTTCTCCGATGGGCAGCCCGTGCTTCTCTTACTCAGAATTTCCTTTTGAGGCGAGATCTTGGAAATACTACAGCACACATAATCAAAATGTCTTTGTGTTTTATGTCACAACAATTTCTACAACAAAAACAGAATTAACAAAATAAGGCAAATAAATCAAGCTGGAAGCAGCTTCAGATAGCAGCCAGCTCAGGTGGAGTTTGATTGAAGAAAGAGGATCCTTAGGCCTTTGAAAAGACACATGAGTGTCTTCCAGGGCTGAACAGTCTTAAGTGAGGGAAGACTTATGAGGCATTTCCATTTGGAAAAACAGTCACCAATTCAACAAATATTTGTTGACTTTTTCTTTGTTCTGGCTCTAACCAAGGCCCTACATTTTATACTATGGCACATTCATGCTTAGATTTCTGCACAGCATTTTCATTAGAAGACATCTAATCTGTTTAACACACTCTGGTAGTCTCCATTCTGATAATGGTTTTTAGTGCTCATGATTTCAATCACAACATGATTTTTTAAATAGATTTTTTTAAAAATTGTGCAGAATCTGTGGACCTTGAGTCAGGCACTGAGGATATGTGCCTACTTTCATCCTTCATAGTGTTTACAGTCACACCTTAAGTGGGAATATCATGATGGAGGTGTGAGACAATGAGAGAGATAAATGATACCTAGCCTGGTTTTAAAAACCAGAGGGAACCACATTACTCCAACAACCTACTGACAAATTATACATAGCAGATCAAGAAATATATGTCTAGGCAAGGTTTATCTGAGAACAATT
>NW_008329666.1:594853-596500 GCF_000622305.1 Nannospalax galili
TTTTTTAAAAATTGTGCAGAATCTGTGGACCTTGAGTCAGGCACTGAGGATATGTGCCTACTTTCATCCTTCATAGTGTTTACAGTCAAAATGGAAGATAGTCTAGACATAGGCAATTAATTCTGATGTGTGCTGTACTCCATGGAGGAAATCAAAATAGAACTCTGATAGACTGAAGAGACCAAATGTAAAAAGGATGGCCAGAAATGACCTCTTCAAGAAGAGAAATAAACTGAGACTCAAAGAATGAAAAAGAGGCAGACGTGCCGAGGAGAACAGCATTCCAGGGAGGCGACCGCATTCCAGGAGACTGGAAAAGAGACCTCTGAAGAACTGGCAGGAAGCCAGTGTATCTCCCCATGGTGTGAGAGAGGAGAGCGTGTGAGGAGATGTGGTCTAAAGGGGCAGCTTGGGCCGAGTGTGCAAGGATTTGTAGGCAATCGTAGAGTGTAGATATAACTCCAAGGGAAATGGGGAGCCCCTGAAAGATTTTTAAATTACACCAAATCGTTACGTACCCCAAGTTATTCTAAATGATTCCTGTGCTTCAGCCTCCATTGCTGAAAATTCCACAGTACATTTTCAGAAAGAAACATGCCAAGTTCCAGGAGAACTGATTGGCTCTCAATGGCTTTTTAAGGTAGCATTTATAAGATGACCTCATGCAACCAAAACTGAAGGAATAAATTAATGAATTCCCTTGGAGAATGGTTATAACAAAAGTGTCAAAAACATCTATCATCCCAATTTCAAGTTCAGCTGCATTAACGAAATTGCCCTTCTGAGGCATGAGGTTTTTTAAATAGCTGTCAAATCTGTTTCTATCGAATCTTTCCAATGTGGCACACCATTTGCTAGTCACAAACTTCCAGTTCCAGGCCTATGTGTAGGACAGCTGTGGCGAGGCAGAGCGGGAAAGACTACACTGGCCAGTTCTCTTGGTATTCCCATTTTATTGCTTTTCTAGGAATGTAGTTCAAGTTTGCCTGCTACTATATTTACTACTCCTTCTTATAAATTCTAGCTCTTGACCATGTAATTAATCTGCATATGGAAAATAATGCTGTTTGTTTCTACAATACCTGTGCTTTATCCCAACTGAACATCAGAGTCCCCTAGAGCCCTTTCTATTAGTCTATTGTGTTTCTCAGGACCATTTTACAGACATCACACTTAACATACATGGGGACTCTGTTTTTAGCTTTCCTCATAAATACTCCATTGTGACTATCATTTTTTCCCTTAGTTTCTAGTGCCTAAACTCTAGGGTTTAATGTAAAGAGCATTTTCTGTATTAGTTCGGAAAACCTAAAACTCAACAGTGTGGCCCCTAGAATGGTCATGGTGAACAGAACTTGATAGCTGCACCTGACATAGGAGACAGTCTTTGGTATTTATCTTTGCCAACCGACTTCTCAAATTATATTTTCTCAGCATTTTATGATATATTTTAATTTTCCTTAGTAACTCATTTTCTTTCTGATAGGTGTCTTAAAACTTATTTTCCAGGGCTGGCATGGTGGCGCACACCTTTAATCCCAGCACTTGGGAGGCAGAGGCAGGCGGATCTCTGTGAGTTCAAGGCCAGCCTGGTCTACATAGTGAGTTCCAGGACAGCTGGGGCTACAGGGAGACCCTGTCTCAAAA
>NW_008329666.1:596635-610210 GCF_000622305.1 Nannospalax galili
AAAAAGAAACTTATTTTCCTTTATTTCAACAACATAAAAATAACAGATATTCTCAAGGATGTTTTCACAAAAAGTATTTGCGTTTTGATTGGATTGGAGCCAAATCTTTATGATAATGAGAAAATTCACTTGGTGTTTTTGTTCAGGAGGGACCATAAAATTCTAGAAAGCCTACCTGTCCTTAGCATATGATCTTGTATTTAGCTCACATACTACCATACGTAAAGCCAGCTCTATTCATTACAACACTTTCTGGAATGAAGCTTCCATTTATATTATTGGCATGGACTTAGTGGCAAAATAAATCTTCACACATACTCACAAATTCAACATTACATGTGGAAACGGATGAAAAATCATTAAGTTTATAACTAAATTTCAAAATCAGTTATTTTTTTAAAAGCCCAGAGAAGAAAGAACTAATTATTTTTCTTGATTATTGTTGCCTGGAAATGTGCCCTGATCTGGCCAATACAAGTGCTAATGAGTACCAGCTGGGTTTGAAGTACGATTATTAAAGTAAATCACATTTGACTAGTTGTGTTTTCTCTAAGAGAGATCGAGAAGACACATTGCTGACTGAAATGTGGATGGATTTTAATGTTTTTGCTCTGTAAAGTTAAAGGCTGCTTTGTCAACACTTACACTGATCTATCATTTTAAATGAATGTGTCAATCTCCTTGAATGGAGAGAAAGTAGAAAACTGCACAAAGGTGTGACGGTGAGAAGTGTTGGTGAAAATTTCTGAAGGATTTTTCTAATTCCAACAAGCTTTTTAATAGTGAAATCTCTCTTCCTAAATCTTGGAGAGAATTGTAGCTCCATATCCTTGTGATCTTGACTTCTACAGAGCAGCAGCAGGAAGCTCTTTTGTAGGCTAACACCCAGCTTCCGATAGTCTTCATTCACAGTATCTAGCTTGAGACTTACTTAAATGGGGTGTTATTTACTTTCATGTAAATAAGGGGGAAAGTTTCTCTTATAAAAATTATTATAACTTAAAAATAAGTTATGTTTGCTACTACAAATTACCAATGACCAGGGTCCAGGGGATAGCTGGCCTACTCTGGACTCTGGATTCCAAACTGACTTACTTGAATCTTCTGACTGACAAACACTGGCTCTAGGACAAATGCCCTTGAAACACAGGCAGAAGCAGAAATGAGCACTGAAGACCACTATTAACTGCTCACCAGCCCCATGCCAGACACCTTTGCTTATGAGTAATCCTTCAGAAAAAGCTACACCTTAGCCCATTTTCTGTTACAATAACTGAATACCACAAAAGGGTAATACATTTCAAAATAATGTTTTCAAAAATTTGCCTCATACTGTTGTAGAAGACCAGAAGCCCGAGGTCAGAGCCATCTTCTGGTGGCTCTCCCTGCAGAGTCCCAAGATAGTATAGGCTAGGAATTACTTCACCTGATGTCACTTCTTAATACCTCAAAACAGGGATTAAAGTTCAGTGTGTTTTGGCAGAGACATTCAAACCATACCAAGGTAGATGTTCTTCCAAAATAGAATACCTTGTCACATCCCCAACACTTCAATTAAAAAAAAGTGCCCTCTTGAAGAAACACCAGGTGCTGTGTTGTGTGGAACTAAAATCTTTTTAAGCAGGAGTGGGAAAAAAATCAATCACAGGAACTATAACTACATACATTATATTATAATAGGATTTGTGGTGAATTGCTTTCTTAATGACTACTAAGTAATTCTCAATAGGATTTGGGAGAAATAATTCCAAATAATATCCATGGAAATGCCTTCTTCATCCATCAAAGGGCTTGTGTTTGATTGTTTATGATCGGATGGTTGCTGCGACAACAGCTGTGGTGTCTGACGGTGTGTTCTTCCTCAATGCCACAACTGCAGCCAGGACAACTTTTTATGTACAGTTTAATTGAATTTTTGTGGATTTCATGCAACATATCTTAATCATATTTAGATCCCCTCTGCTATCTTCAACCTCCCCATAACCCCCATATGCACAGAATTTCATGTATTATGCCATATATGTTAAGGCCTACCAAGTCAAGTTTGTGTACCCAGATGTCCTCAGTGTGAGCTTATCCACTGGAGCTTGATCAGCCTATCTAGCATCACTCCCTTCAAGAAGATCAGTTTCTCCCTTACCCAGCAGTGATCAGCTGCCAATAGTTCCTAACCTAAGGTAGGGGCCTCCTGCCCATTTCCCCAGCTGGTTTTTGTCTGACTGAGTTTGCATGGGTCTTGTGCACACTGTCACCATTGATGAAAATTTATATAAGTAAGCTCCCAGAAGCCTGCAGGAATCTGTTTCCTTATGGTCATGCGTCACCCCTGGCTCTTACGATCTTTCCACCCACTCTTCCACAATGATGCCTGAGCTCTGGGTGGGTGAGGTTTAATATGAGTCCTGCACATACATACTCTGCAGTCTTTATTCTGTACATTTTGACCAATTGTAGCCTCTGTGTTCATCAATGTCTGTTGCATGAAGAAGCTTCTCTGGTGGAGTTGAGATGCATTAATATTCTGTCTGCCCCCTGTTCCACTATGTTCCGTGAATCTTAGGTGTAGAGGTCTCCCTTCAACTTGTTTGTCATGGTAGTCCAAGAGGCTCCAAAAATAACACAGATTACTGCCACAGCCTTTGATTACATCCCAGAACTTGAAAGTAAGACCCTACTGCTGAAGACAAGACATACTTCGGACACAGGACTTGGAGCAATGAAGCTGGAATTGACCTGGAAGCCATCTCCTGGAAGGCTAACTCTCATAGTTTTGGAGCTTTAAAACTGTAAAGCTTAATAGCTACAACATGACTGGCACAGCAAACTATCTGTATTGGTGTAGAAGTGGAACTTTTATCTTGGGGGTAATCAACAACTATCTAAGTGGACTTAAAGCCTTCTTAGTGGGAGGGAGCACATGTGTGGCACTGTAAACATAGCCAAATACACACAGCTGGAGAGGTCACAGAGCCTAAAGAAAACCCTACATCTGTATGCTAAATATGGATCCTTATATTTACAGACAAGTATGCCAGTTACCACTCATCAAAGAAGCTTCTTTTTGTAACAGATGGAGACTATTACAGAATAATACATCTATCTGGTCACACGCAGAGAGTAAGTGTCTATGAGATGCCCAGACCTATAAGACAACATCTTTTGGATGAGACACACCAAAATGTCCCCACCCACCTCCCTAACCCAACATTCACATGCTCCTTCTATGGACTGCATTCACTTAACTGCCTCATACCTTTGCTCTGTTTCAATCTACTCCTCTAAGACCAATTGCCATTGTTAGCTTTGCATTGGTTATAATTGGATCTAAGCAATCATGCTTTGATGGATCATCCACATATATATTATCTATATCAATTTTCTGAGGACAAGAAAATGGGAGCACATCACAATTTTGATGATCTTGAAAGCAGAACGTTTCTTCTGTTTCTGTGCTGGAGAATTTGGATCTGATGAATCAAAAAATGTCAAAAACTATTGGAAAGAATAACACCACAATTCACATTCTGATTTATCATCGCTATTATTATTATTACTATCATTATTATTATGTGTGATGTGGAAGGAGGGGGTATGCATATTCCATGGTGCATGATGGCAACCATAGAACAACTGTTTAATCACTTCTCTCCTTTTGCCTTTACATGGGGTCTGGTGATTGAACCCTGGTTGCTTGGTTCACTCAGCAAATACCTTTACCCGCTGAGCCATATCACCCAGCCCTCATGTTCTGACCTTAATTAATATCATTGTTTTCATGAATCTATGTTCATCTCCATTAATCTCGGCTGAAACTCTGGGACTCATGTTTATCTTATTGATACTATTTGTAATGGAAATGGCTTCATTTTATCTTCATAGCTGCTCTGTTCTCTGTTAAAATATTTTTCTCAATAACTGAGTTTTCTATGTGAATGGCTTAGTTCATAGGCTCTAAAACAATCTTCCAAATCAAGAAAGGCTTAAATAAATTGGACAGTATGAGTAATCAGACAGTTCATGAATGATAACAGAACAATATGATGTATAGGATACAGTCTATTAAGGTTTGACAATTAAAAATTTTAAAGATAAGACATTCAAGAGTTATATGTAACATTTTGGTAAGGGAAAAAAGAATGCAGTGATGGTAAATATTTTCATACTTCAGGATTCTAAGGGAGTAAAGAAAAACAGAAATTCTGGAAATGTGAAGGAATTTGCCAATTGCACAGTTGAGAGATTAGGTTGAAGGAGGGATGGTCGAGAAAGAAAAGAAGAAAAGATCTAGGAAGAAAAGATCTTCAGGGACTTGGCTTTCCAATCTTGTGTGTTTTCATCTGGAATACATTATTTCAGGATCCTTCCTTGCTAAACACAGCATACCCTTTCTGAACTTTCAACTGTATCTGTTTCATACTTAAAAAACTACTGTAAAGTTTTCAATTAATTTAAAGAACTATAGTTTCATGTTACTTAGAGAAATCATTTTTCTCGAAGACACACAAATGGAAAGTCTAGAAAATGTCTAACATACAGACGTGCAGAAATAACGTATGAAATCTGAGATAGAAGTGAACAGATTGATCAGAGTGCCACGGTTATGGAAAACATTTCCAGTTCTATTCGTGCTATTTTATGGATTTTTTGTGACAAATCATTGCTGGTTGTTTTGTTAATCCAGTCTTTAAAACCACCTTCTTAATCCAGCTATTCTTTCCCATCCTTGCTGCCTACGCATGTCTTGATCACCAACCTTGCTTTCCTGAGGGACTGCCGTGACTCTCATTGGTCTCTCTACTGTGCAGTCTAATCCCCTTTATCCCTTCACCATACTTTAACCAGGATAAAAATTTTCAAGGCAAAGCCAAATACGAACCTGAGAGAGCTCAGTGCTATCTTACTGCTCTTAGAATTCCAATTCTGGCTTCGTTGCCCGTGTTCACCCCTCATCAGGTATACTGCTACCTCACTCTGGTCTCCTCCGTGTCTGATCTTTCCTCCATGCTCAGACCTTGCCAAACATTGCAGGAACACTTCTCATCTTTGCCTCTTCTGGTCAAGCTCTTACTCATACTCAATTCAAACCCCACTTTCCTACAATAGCATTCTTACTTTCCACTTCCAGGGTGCCAAGAACCTTTGTCCATAGCTCACTGTCCTTTCCCTTCATCTTCATTTCAACCTGTCCCTCTAGTTCTATTGTGTGGCTATTTATATGACCTTTCTTTAAAAGTAGACGGTAGCTTTCATAAAAGCAGATCTGTCTTATTTACAATCATAGTCTCACAATTTACTATAGCACCTGATAGTTCATAGATAATGTTAAATAAATGAATGTAGCAGAGCAGACATCATAGGATGGTGAATGAGTACCATGAAAAACAGTCCCTTTCCATTTATTATTATTTTAGATGACAAGCCACAGGCTGTTATCTGGTTGCATCATGCAGAACTTTATTAAAGGAAAATTTTAAGGAGTCAACTTGATTGACTTCAAAGCATACTCTTTCTTTTCTTAAAATGTTTCTTTAATCTGTGTGTGTGTGTGTGTGTGTGTGTATGCACATGCTTGTGTGAGTTTACATGCACTGTGTGTGTACTATACCCATGAAGGCCAGAAGAGAACATCAGATCTCCTGAAACTTGAGTTACAAATTGTTGTGAGCTGCCAGTGGATGTAGGAACTGACCCCCAGTCCTTTTCCAGAGCATCAAGTGCTCTTAACTATTGAGCCACTCTTCCAGCCCTGCACACCCGTTCTGGAAGTGACTTAAAAGCATCCTTAATGAGAATTTTGATTATTTTTTGTAGATAACAACAAAAAAAAAACTGATAGAAAAATTGCTTAGATTACACAGGCCATAGTGGTAAATTCCTTGTCCACTTAGTCTTCATCTAAATGTCATTTCCTCAAGAGAGCTTGACTGAGTTACTCAGGTAGGTATCCTCCTCTAACACCAAAGACCAATACTGATATTTCTGAGGGAAGAAAGCTCTCCAGAAAATGATTCAGAAACAAATTTTCCTTGCACTGTAAGTATCTAACATATCTTAGGACTTATCAAGTACTTCTACTCAATCTGCCAACAGGTAGACAGGGCTAAAGACAGTGCAATACTTCTCAAAGGACACTCATTCCGCCCGTCATTCCCAATGGCAAGAACCTGTTACACAGCTGAAAATTAGAAATACAGCTATGTGCCCATGTGTAGTAACTACTACAGGGAAAACCTGGAGTTAATATTCCCATAAATATTAGAACAAAGGCTTTAACCTGTGACTATTAACCATCCTGGCATAATACGCCCTACCCAAGCTGCTGGACCAGGGAAAAGGCCTCTGCAAGAACAACCACAACAGAGATGGAGATACGATTTCCAGAGCTCTAAGGTTGCTAGGTGTGGGTGAGGGTGCAAAATAATAACTCCAGATCCCAAACACTGAAATAAGTCTTGTTCATGGACTACTGCTTGTGCCAGGAGGCAGAGGAGCCTTTAGGTAAAGGTAAAGGCTTCTCCAAATCCTGCAGTTGCCTGATACTTACTTTGAGCTGCCATGTCCTTTTTTCTTTTTTTGAAACATTAACTATCGTGTACAGTGTAATAGGTTTTATTATGATGCTTCAATACATAAATATTATTGTACTTTGAACATATCCATTGTTCCATTATCCTCCCTCCTGCCTTTCTTCCTCCTAAATAATCCCCCTTCTGCTTTGATATGAGAATCTAGATTGAAAACACACAATATTTATCTTACGAATGGAGATATTCTTTAAGAACATTTTCAATACCTTGGTGAAAAGAAATATAAATTTTAAAGCATTGTAACTATTTTCCTATAAATAAATAAAATAAAATCAAAAGAAATAAAAAAATTCCTATAATTATAAAACATGAGTTAGATATTGTTAATAATTTATGTAAGCAAACTACATTCTCCATACTTATTTTGCCTTTTACAGTTACAATCTCCATCGGCTTTATCTTGCCATAAGAAACAAGGAAATACCATGTTTACTTTCAATTATATCAAGTGCTCTAAATTATGATATTTAGCTTGTACTCTATGTACACTTTTACCTACTGCCTTCTTTCTACCATCCTACCTGGTATACACCTTATAGGAGCTCTCCCCAGAACTTTAGCAACTTTTCTTCCAACAGAGAGTAATCTTATTGCCAGATACCATATTTTTCTCCAAATACATTTTGTGTTCTCCCAGGTTTTGGACACACCTTCATATGGAATCTGGCTTTGCCAGTCCTCATGTATAACATGGAGGTTATAACGGCACTGATGTTATTGGGTTGTTATCAACTTTAATGGGGATGATGCCAGATCTTGCTTATCGATTTGCCTATATTGAGAGACCCCTATGAATTTAGAAAGCACATTTCTCAATGTCTGAGAGAAATTCCAGGAATTATGCTCTCATTAGAGTGATAACCTAAACAATGGTTTAATTCACTGACAATTTCAAATTTTGAATAGACTATTGGAATGTGGTGACGCTACGGAGAGTAGAACCTAGTTGGAGGAAGTCTATCACTGGGATGGGTCTTTAAAGCGTACAACTTGGTCCTGGCTCCTTTCTGTGACTCATCTCTGCTTCCTGGGTTCCATGAAGGAAGCAACTTCACCCTGCCATTCTTTTCTGACATGATGCTCTGCTTCATTGTGATCCCCAAAACAATGGAGCCAGTTGATCATGGGCTGAAACTTCTGGAACCATGAGCCAAGATGAATTTTTCCTTCTTTAGACTGTTTGTCAAAGCAATTAGATATGTGACTAACAGACAGTTCTTGAAAAGTTTTCTTCACTTTGCTTTGTGATTATTTCTTACTTGTCCATCTGCTCAGTCTTTGAGCTTGTTGGTAGTGAGAAGTAGTTTGCCTTCATCTTTTTATCCCTGGTGCTTACCTCATCATTGAAGGCTTTCAACAAAGGTGTTGAATAAGCAACATAATAACAATGGTGTGAAATCAAACCATGCCTAAGTAAATGTTATAGCTTGAATGAGGTTTTTCACAAAAGTATAAACATACCAAATTTTAAATTTTCTCAATTTTTTCATCATTTAAGAAAATTTGAAAAAAATCAATATTTACTATATTTACCATACCTGAGTAAAATATCACAGACCTTAAGAATGTATGTATTTTGTCTTGTTATAATAAACTCAGGTTAAACCATTATATGTAACATATATTAAGAAAACCTATTTAGTCAGGTGCACTCTGAAGGCAGAGGTAGGCAGAACTCTTTGCGATGGAGGCCAGCCTGGTCTACATAGTTAGTTCTAGGCCAGCTGGGGCTACAGGGAGACCTTGTAGAAAAAAAGTAAAAAAGAAAAAAGAAAAGATGCCCTACTTAATAGTGTACTGTAGCTAGTAATCATGAAAACTGTAATAGTTATTAAAAAGTTTTATCTTCTGTATTGCTGGACTATTTTTCTTTTTGTATGATATTTATTTCCGCACATTAGTATTTTGTGTTTACACCAATAGGTTAAGCTAACATAGCAGCCACTGTTTAGATGTTCTTGCTTCTTGCTGTTTGTGTTTTTATAGTAGATGGAATCCCACTGAAATGGGCCAACAGCCCATGGAAAACAGATGATGTAGAGATCCGAAAGTTCGGTGCCTTGCCACAAATGGAAGGAAGATCATCCCACACCTATCACCCCCTCAAAACTCAGGGACTTTTGCCAAAAAGGTTGGCAGAAAGAATGTAAGACCCAGAGGAAGGGTTGGAGTGTTAACTGGAAATGTCCTCCAACCACTATGCTGGCAAACTATAGTCACACCTCCTTCCCATCCTCAGCAAGTAGTTGAAGGGGAGTCAGTTATCCCTCCCACCCAGTAAGATGACCTTAGCTGTAGGTGGGGGAGGGGCTAAGGATATATAAGCCAAGAGTGACCTGAGGTACCTCTCTCACCATTTTATGTAGCTGTCAGGAAGTCACAGGATCTACATCTAGGTGTGGACTTTCTAGCACAGCCTTAAATGCCCAGGGTGGGGGGCAGGGGCAGACGCTGTTCTGTAAATAAACACTCACCCTATGCTCTGTTAGCAAGCCCAATAAACTCATTAGGATTTAAAAAATAAAAAAAGTATTTTGTATATTTTCAAGCAATTTCTCTAAGGAAATGTAATTTAAATTTCAGAATAGAATTTTTGCACAAAGACCAGTATAAGCCTATGCTAATATTCACAGGTCTAAGTCTCTAGGCAATATTTTAATCAGTCACCAAAACTCCTGAACTGAAAAGCTAAAAGTCTGTTATTGTACGAAACCTCAGGACTATTGTTAAAATTCCACGCATATTAAAAATTATTTAAGCCAGAAATCACACAGTTGCCTACGGATCTCCAAACAATGGTTCATCGCCAGAGCACTTTTAAACATATTAGGAGAAAATAATTTTATGTTTAAAAGTATAAAACTTGGAATCATATGGGGGTATTGAGGGAAAATGAGGACAAAGTGACTTTGCAAAGTGAACTCCTCA
Organism: Nannospalax galili; assembly: GCF_000622305.1. Taxonomy (NCBI): domain Eukaryota; kingdom Metazoa; phylum Chordata; class Mammalia; order Rodentia; family Spalacidae; genus Nannospalax; species Nannospalax galili. Next base: position 606,151 of record NW_008329666.1, read on the forward strand.
CTTACCAAGTGGCTGTCACAGGTAAAGCTTCCAGAAACCTTTGAAGACTATAATCTGGCAAACCTAGAGTCACAGTTACCAGAATGCAGAACACCTTGCAACAATATCAGTTATATATCATTATTATGTTGGGTTCAGACTAGAACAGTCTATTTTGAGCAGTTGAGAAGTTCAAGAACTGAGAAGTGAATATTCATTCAGGTTGATTATCTTAGTCCAAATCGGTTAAGACTCACTCGGACCAACAATCTTAGCCTAAATACGCTGCAAGAAAAAATTTACTCTTTTAGTATTCACAAAAATACTTAAATAATTTCTTTTTGAAACTTGAAAGTTGTATTCTAAAATTTGTATGGAAAAATAAACAAAACTCTCCAGGAAACCTCTGAAAAAGAATAATATAGGGAGCTAGTCTAATCAGCTGTTAAGACACAATACAAATCAATGATTAAAGCGATGTTGAATTGCATATAACAGTGAGGTATGGACAGAGCAGAAAGACACTTAAACATGTGTGGGGAATAAGAATGTGATTAACTGTGCTTTTCTTATCAATGTACCAGAAGCCCATTTTAATCATCGATTGAGGGAACTGGATACCCCTTTGGGAAATAATAACTTATTACACTCTCCAGGAAAAACTCCAACAATAACAAATACATAAAACCTTCTAAATACCATATAAAACTATATAAATATATGAAACATGTATGAATTTATTCATTATATTTCAGGGAAGCCCATTGTAAATATGATGTGAAATTTAAAATCCATATGAGGAAAGACTGACAAATGAAAGTATTTCCACTATATGTATATACGGAGAGGGAGAAAAAGAGAGAAAAAAGAAAAACACAAGACAAATGGGAAAAACTTGCCACATCTATTACATATAAAGGTAAATTTTCCTAGTATGAGACAAAATGTTTACTGTAAATCAAGAAAAGTCTTCAAAACATGACATAACTATGAAAATATAAACAGGAAATTCACACAAAATGACCAATAAGCCCATAAAGATTCTTAATCTCACACACATTAAGAAAAACATAATGTAAAACTACAAATTTGGCATTTTTTTAGTTATTGACTTGGCAAAGCTCTGAAAGTCATATTGCTTGTACTAAGACAAATAGCAATACCTCTGTGCAAGGAATCTTTTCTACTGACCCTCTCATGCAAGTATGAATTCTTCCTTGCAGTGTTGTTAGCAGGAGTAAAAGACTGGAAACCAGCCAGATCTGGCTAATTAGCTGAAGAAACTTTGATAGTCACTCAATGGAAATAGCTGTATTTTTTTAATTAAATGTTTTGCTTTTTTGAGAATTTCATACATGAATACTGTATTTACATCATTTTCACTCCTTCTTCCCCCTCCAATGCTTCTGGTGTCCCTCTCCCATTCCCTCTGAAGTTCATGACCTCTTTTCCTTTAATTATTATTGTTACACACACACACACACACACACACACACACACACACATAACCTACTGGGTCTATTCAGTGTTGCCGGTATGTGCATGTGTTTACGGCTGACCACTTGAGATTGAGTGCCCTATCTGGGAGCTCATTTCTGGAGAAAACCAGTTCTACCTCTCTTAGCAGCCACTGATTGCCTATAGCTCGTCATCTAGACATCGGATCATGTGACATCTTCTCCATCCATTGGCATGTCAGCTGGTAGGGTCATTCTGCAGGTCTTGTTTAAACGACTTCACACCTGTGCTTGCAGTCACAAATGTCATGCACTAAAGATACGTCTGTTTATGAGCTGGGACCATGAATTTCCTACCACCAACATCTGAGTGCAATAGACATAATTCTACCAAAGGACTCAAAAACATGCAGGATATCCCCCCACCTTTTAACTTATTTCTTCCCAGCCATGAGTATTTGGGTAGGCTTATAATATCAAGCACTAATTCCCTCCTATTGAGCAAGACTTAATCCAATTAGATAGCTGTTGGTTATCTCCAAAATATGTGGGAAGCAGGCGCGGTAGAGCCGGCCAAGATGGTGCCCTGGCTGGCTGCCAGTCCTCGTGCCCCTCGCTTGTTTACTCCAACCTGCGTAAGCACAATAAGCCCAATCATGTGCTGCCTGCTTGATCAGAGACATCATCGAGTATGATCCTGCTACGTGGCCCAATAAGCTGCCACTCTGCCTGCCCGCTATGTGTGTGTGTGCCCTGATTGGTCCTGGCTGGGGGGAGGGCTGTTAGGAACGCTATATGAAGAGCTGAAGTGTGTAATAAAGAGAGAGAGAGAGAGAGGAGAGAGAGAGAGAGAGAGAGAGAGAGAGAGAAGAAGAAGAAGAAGAAGAAGCCTGAACCTCACCTTGGTGTCTGTGTCATCTTTCCTCGGCTCTGCTGGACGGAGTCGTGGCTTGCGGCAAAAATAAAAATGGCACTATTGTACCATTACGGATATGTTTCAAGGTAAATAATTGCTGTGGTTCATACATTATACTCTGATAGGGAAAGTTTGCCTGCATATATTCATAAAACAATGCTTGTGCAAAGGAGTGCCCACGTTTTTCAAAAGACTGGAGAACGTATACGTAGGTATGCTTGCAAAATAAAACAATGGAAGGATAAATAAAGATTCGTTTTTCATCTATCAAGAAGGCTATAAAGAAGGCAAGGAGATAAGAAGGAGTTAATCTGATCAAGGGAACAGAAGAAAGGGGCAGGAAGAGAAGCAAACATAATGTGCATATTCAGATGGCTATCCAGTTACAACAGTTATACTTGAATTTTCAACTTTATAATGATGTGAAATCAATACTCATCAGAAGAGAATGCCTTCATTTCAGAAGTTATGTGGTGAAGAGGGCAGAATGACCATAAGCCTGATCCCTGAGTGGCTACATGTAAGTCCAGATTTCAGTCAGCCACACAGTCACAAGGATAAAAAGTGACCATATTGCTAAGTAGGATCCTTGGTAAACTAGGTTTATTAAATTCTCTTACACGCACAAAATTTTCAACTTACAAAGGAGTTATGAGGGTCTAACCTCCTAAGTTGAAAAGCAGCAATAATGTGTTTCTATTTAACTTTTGAATCCTGAAAAGGATTTTTAAATCTAAATATACATAAGCCAATAAACATCATAAATCATACAAATGGGCTCAAAGACAAGAACCACATACTTATCTCAAAAGATGCAGAGAAGGCTTTGACAGAATTCAGCATGCATTTATGTTCAAAGTCCTAGAGAGAATTGGACTGGAGAGATCATACCTCAACATAATTAAAGCCATATATAACAAACCCACAGCCAATATCATTCTAAATGGAGGAAAATTGGAAGCATTCCCATTGAAATCAGGAACCAGACAAGTCTGTCCACTATCTCCACTTCTTTTAAATATAGTGCTTGAAACTCTTGCTAGAGCAGTAAGACACGAGAAGGAAAGTAAAGGAGTACTAATTGGACAAAATTAACCTACAAAAGTCTAAAACCTTTTTATATACCAATGAGAAGCAGTCAGAGAAAGAGCACATGGAAACACTCCCTTTCACAATAGCTGCAAAAACAAAAAAATGTTGGACTAAACATGACCAAAGACATTAAAGATCTCTACAGTAAAAATTTTAAATCTTTAAAGAAAGAGACTGAGGAAGACATTAGAAGATAGACGGACTTCCCATGCTCGTGGATTGGAAGAATTAATATTGTGAAAATGACAATCCTACCAAAAGCCAATCAAAATCCCCATGACATTTTTCAAAGAATTGGAAAAAAAAATCCTAAGATTCATATGGAAGCACAAAAGACCTTGGATAGCCAAAGCAACCCTGAGTACTAAGAGTAATGCTGGGGGGATTACTATACCAGATTTTAAGCTGTACTACAGAGCTATAGTCATAAAAACAACATGGTACTGGCACAAAAATTGACCTATAGATCAGTGGAACACAACTGAAGACCCAACTATGAGTAACTGCAATTTCAGCCACATGATATTTGACAAAGGGGCAAAGAATATTCACTGGAGGAAAGACAGCATGTTCAGCAAATGGTGCTGGCAAAACTGGATCTCCACTTGTAGAAGAA
>NW_008329666.1:610322-612484 GCF_000622305.1 Nannospalax galili
ACTGGAAGCATTCCCATTGAAATCAGGAACCAGACAAGGCTGTCCACTATCTCCACTTCTCTTTAACACAGTGCTTGAAACTCTTCAAGAGCAATAAGACAAGAGCAGGAAATTAAAGAGTAATAATTGGAAAAGAAGAGATCACACTATCCATTTTGGAAGATGATATGATATTATATCTAAGAGATGCCAAAAATTCCACCAGAAAACTCCTAGAAATTATTAACACGTTTAGTAAAGTAGCAGTTTACAAAATTAACCTACAAAAGTCTAAAACCTTTTTATATACCAATGAGAAGCAGTCAGAGAAAGAGCACATGGAAACACTCCCTTTCACAATAGCTGCAAAAGGATCCTTCCTTTGCTCCTCGGACCCCAAGCATATTCCTTAAAAAAACCGAGCGACTGTTTCCTTGACCCATCTTCTCCCAAGATAAATACTCACTGCTCCCCAAATCTTACTGAGTGCACTCACTTAATTTCTCCAGCGGTGTCCTTCACTTTTTCCCCTACTTTTCAGGTCCCTGTTCCAGGCACCACTTGCCAGTGCCAGCCGGCCAAGATGGACAGTACCTGAAAGGGGGAGTGAGGATTGAAAGAAAGAAAAGGAGACAGAAAAGATGCTTGGGAGGACTGACAGTGAATACTGCAGCAGCCCCGCTAAGTGATGTAACAGACTCAGAAAAAAAATAAGCATATATTCTCCATTATACGTGGATCCTAGAACCAAACCCTGATAAGTGAGTATGTATCCAGACATCACTAGAGGAACCAGGATAATGGAAAGGAAACAGGGAGGTAAAGGAAAAGAAAGAACTTGAAAGAGAACAGTAGGAAACAGGCCTTAATAAGGGAGATATGGATAAATTGGGTTAGCTTAAGGGATGGGGGAGGGAAGGGTATATAAGGAACCTAGGTGATAAAGGGAAAGAAGGGGCTCAAGAGAGGTAGGACCGTAGGAGAAGGGTATTATTAAGGGAGAAAGGGGTGAAATGGGGCACCTTAAGTGGGAATACCATGATGGAGGGGTGAGACAATGAGAGAGATAAATGATACCTAGCCTGGTTTTAAAAACCAGAGGGAACCACATTACTCCAACAACCTACTGACAAATTATACATAGCAGATCAAGAAATATATGTCTAGGTAAGGTTTATCTGAGAACAACTGGTCTTTGCCCAAGATTTATCTACATGACACACAGTAATTAAAAATACCAAACTGGTGGAACTAACCTTCTTGGGTGTTTAACAGACATACTTTGAGCCCTATAACAATTTGGTCAGAGGGACGTAAAAGACAGTTTTTGCTCTTTGCCCTCCTAGGTCGACTAGTTCCAGGGAACTATGAGCAGCCCTCAAAATGTCCTGTATGGTGGTGGGTACCTGTCCTCTTGATCAAGGAGGCCAAGGAGACCCCAGCAGATGGACTTGAACCAGTGTCCAGTCTACAAAGAGGAGGGTCAACACAGAGGAATCATTTCCTCCATGCTTCCAAGTGAAGCCAACCATGGTTGAGCAGGACCTTTGACTTATCTTCACATAGGTGGAACTGGTTAAAAAAAAAAAAAAAAGGAGCCAGGGGCTCCTCCCAAGCCCATGTGACCCCTGAGGAACAGATCCTCAAACGACCTTAAGAGTGAAAATAAATTGGTTTATCTGGGCCAACTTTATGGCCTTGAACACCCAAAAGGAACGTATAATCAACAATTAAAGGGGTCAACATAATTTTTTAAGAATCCATATGCATATACATATACATATACATAACAAGCAACAATGCCAGATAGGAGATACCTTCTTTCGAGTTGTTGGCCAGGGTGGCCAAAGTGATTCCCAGATAGGAACCCAGCATAGACCTGGGAAAATGAACAGCAGACCCCAATCTTATCTAAAGGAATATTGACAACTGATTGCTGTTAGATGAGGAACAGATGACCCTCCTAAAACAAAGACCTCTAGATACGCTTACTAGATTCACCAGATGGACAAGTAGTCAGGAATGGCTGGGGTGCCGACAACACAGCAGACAGTAGCAGAGCTATCAGAGTATAAGGGCTCTAGTGGGAGGAGGGAGGCTATGGGAGGGTGCCATCTGGGAAATGGCTGTAAATTGTATAAGATGGTTTGGGATATTCTGTGCAATACACACACACACACACA
>NW_008329666.1:612744-622205 GCF_000622305.1 Nannospalax galili
ATCTTTTTTAAAGTTTAAATCATCCAATTTTATGTCTTACAGGTCTTATACTGAGTTCAATAATATATAACTATACTAATTCAACTGTCAACCTAGAAACTTACAGCCACTTGTGAAAGAGATGTCCTCTTGCCCTGGAGTTGTTACTGAATATGTTAAAGCTGTAATGAAATGCTTCTTCTAATCATGTAGTTACTAATTTTTTTTAAACCTAAGTAGTTTTAAGAGTCCCATAAATGTGAAATCATCCAGTGATGACCTCAAAGTAAAGTCAGTTCAGTTTCACAGTATATCATACCTTCTCCTCCCAAGGCTCAGGGATCATTGTAGAAGAAGGGGCAGAAAGATTATAAGAGCCAGTGGTATTAAATGAATTCAAGGAAACCATATGTCTAGACACCACAGGGTAGTTGCACATATTAACCCACAGGGCTTATGAAAACATGCACAAGACTGGTGCAAGCCCAAGCCAGACAAAGATCTAACATGGATGGAGGAGTGGGGCAAGAAGCCCCAGTCCTAATTGAGGACCTACTGGCAATAGATATCTGCTGGGACAGGAAGAGTCCACATTCTTTAAGGGTATGAAGCCATGCAGGTTGACCAGACTCCAAAGGACAGGCCTACACCAAAGAGCATTTGAAGAAGATTTGACAGGCCTTTAAAAAATGGATAATAATAATAGAGGACTTGAAGTAGGGGGTAGTAGGGTGGGTGATGAGGGAGGTGTCTGCACAAGATCAGAGTACATTGTATGGAAATCTCAAATAATCAAAAAATTAAATATTTTATTCTTTTTTATTCATCCTCCAAAAGATCAGTCTCTCCAGAGAAATTCTAGCTCTAGAACTGGGCTAAAGAAGGCACCATGTAAAACTGGGACATGTTTTTCCCATTAAAAATAAAGAAGCTGTTCCGAGTCAATGGAGTCATATCAAAAATGCAAAGAAGCCAGGCTGAGGGCATCATCTGGCCAAAACTATGAAGTAAATGAACCAACAACAGATCATTGTATAGACTGGTACTGGGATCACTGGGGAAGTCCTCATGCAAGTACAGACTAGAGTAAAGACCTACAAGTGAGATCTGGAAGATGAAGACACTGAGAAGAAAATTCTGGGTCCATACAGATAAGAGGAAACATAAGACACTAAAATAAGACCATGCCTGGAGCACAAGGCAGTCACCATGGCTGATGTTCCATGAGTTTGGGGTCGGGGAAGTACCCGTGGGGTCCTGATCACAGTGAAAACTTGCTCATTAGCTAATGGTCAAGTGATAATGAATGTTGGACACTGGAGGTAGAGGCCTTTGTTCTGCACTCACACAAACCTGGAAAGTAACATCTGTCATTGCATGAAAAGCACATCAGCTGCTTTTGAAAGACTGGCTCTAGGGGAGTAGGTTGGGAAACTGTCAGAAATTCATATTGGCTTTTATTCGATGCATTTGGCAAATATTTCAGAAGAAAAACTTAGGTCCAGGCAAGAATTGGCTGTTTAGAAGCAGTAATAAAATGGAACCAAAAGAATGGACAGATGTGAGGCCTCAGAAAGCTTGGAAAGCACCTTGTTTCTAACTCCCAAGCACAGAGGGGAAAAACGAATGAAAAGCCTTTGAACAGCAAAGCCCCATGAAGACACAGCTTTCTGGGAATGACTGGACTCAAGGTGTGGTTTTGTGTCTAAGCCCAATGCTTTGTATTGACGGGGGAAAGAAATTAAATTATCCCTTTTGTTTGTGTATAAATATTGTTTTATAAATGATTTGTATACTTGGGACATATACTCAACTTATTGTGGTTTTATAAGTGCCTACTGAAATTTCTGTTGAAAAATAAGTCAAAGTTAAAATGGAAAAAGCTAACTTGGGAGATGAATGCCACAGCTGTCTGGTGGAACATCTGCTTGCAACTGCTTTGTTTGCTAAGCCACCTGCAATAAACTCTGTTAAGGACTATCTTAATTCCTGCCCTAAATATCTGCTTCTGCAAACCTACCTGCGAAAGGAATTTTCCTTCATTGTTCTTAGGGCACGTAAGCATGCGCTGATAGTCAAGGAGGCTGTGACTTGAATCTACCAATGTTGTAGCAGGTAGGATATGATGTGGGGAGACCTGCACAATTGGGGGTTTCTGTAACTTGTGACCCAGAACTTGGGAGAACCAGCTGCTCTGGAACCACCAGCATCAAATAAAGAACTGAGTTTACATCTCTCTTGTGAATACTTGGTTTCACAACTGCCTGATGTCCATAACAAAATTAGGTACCATTCTGTTGAAAGATGTCAGCAAGCAAAAGAGCAACTAAGAGGAAGCTTGTGTGTTATGTCCAAGAACAAATTATTTGTTCACACACACATACAACTTGTGAAAGCAAGTCAATCCAGAACTGAATAACTTTTCAAGGTAATTATATTTTCAAAAAGTGACAAATCTCTTGAGGGCTGGAGAGATGGCTCAGTGGTTAAGAGCACTAGCTGCTCTTGTAGAGGACTGGGGTTCAATTCCCAGCACCCCAGGGGCTAACAACCATCCATAACTCCAGTTCCAGGGAAATTCAAAACGCTCTTCTGATTCCTCAGGCATTGCACTACATGGGTGCACTTATACACATGCAGGCAATACATGCACACACATAAAATAAAAACAATAAAGAAAATATTTAAAAAGTGACAAATCTCAGTCAAAAGAAGACATCAATGTTAGGCCATAATCTTTGGAGCCTTGAGTGCATGTCAGGATGGGGTAGGCAGCAAAGCTTCACAACCCTGGGGACTTAAACTCCCTAGGAACCAGCTTCAATGGTGGCTTTGGAAGACAAGAAGGAAAGATAAACCTCCCTGAAAGTGGAAGTGAAATCATAAAGATTATGGACAAAAGACTTTCTACTAGAGGAATCAAGTCTAATCAACAATTCCACCCAAAATAGAAAGTTTTCATGAGACTCCCCCGGGTTTTCCATCATTGCTATGGATTTCCATTTTCAAAATAGAATCTGACTGTGATGATCTTCCCTGCTCCACGATGTGCTCTCTCTCCCTGCTTCCTTTCCCCAGCGGGTGTTGGATGCGGGTTGAAAGGGTAGCAACTGTGCATCTCTCTCTCATATATAGATTGCAGAAGCTGTGTTTAGACATGATAAACAGTGTGTTGAAGCACCTGGTGATCTTGATGTTCAAAACAGAGGCAGTAGATAAACTGGGCCTTGATTATTTCCATTGAAGGACCCTATGACATAGAACAAACCATATAGCTGGTCAGAGAAATAGGCGACAGCAGCTACGCACTAGGCAACTGCTTTCCCTCCAGGCACTCTGTTTTAGACTACCTATCTCAGCACTCCTTGCTTACCTGGGGTGGGAGGTTAGTGATGCAATACTTAACGTCACATGGTCCTTTGGGAAAACCTTGGAAATCAAATGGTAAACATGGCAGAATTCCCAAATCACAGCAAGGAGCTGAGCCTACCTCTTCTCTACTATCTCCAAATGAACTCCAAGTAAAGAAAATAATAATAATAAGCACTGGTTATATTGAGCCATGGAGATTTGAGCTTGGTCATACTGGAACTGGCAGACCTTAATCTAGATGCTAAAATATTCCAGGAATGATGTGAGATGTGTCCTGAGGCAAGGATGGTAGATAGCTGTCCTTACTCCACCTGCTTCTTAGCAGATGGTTTAATATGGTGACGCATATTTGTGGATGAGGAGAAAGAACAGTCCAGAAGTATCAGGGAAACCAGAGGAAAAGAGGCATAATAGGATTTTAAAGAGTGAAAATAAAGTATCCACACTTTACAAAAGATAAAAGGGTAGCAAGGTCACCAAAGAATAGCTAAATTTTAACTAAACAAGAATGAAGGACCATACACCATACATGGTTTAAGTTGAGAGTACGGACAGAGTCCTACCCCTTGCAAACAGGGCCTAGGGAGGTACAATCTAACCCTGATTCTTGCAGAGGGTTAGCTTCATACCAAGCAGTCAGGGCCTTCCTTGTCTCTTCCTATTACACTCTCTATTCTCAGCGCGTTCTCCAACTTGAATACTTATCCTACATTTTCTAAAGTTAGCCAGTGTTCTACATACTTCCTCAAAGTCCAAAGATCTCAGGACATGTTCATTCAAAGAGCCCCATTTTTAATACATGCTACTGTTAGCCAGTGTTTCCTTGCAACCCAACTGAGAAATCATTTTCATTTTTGTAAACAATTATGATTAGCTCCGCCCATCTGTGTGGCGTTTTCTGTTCAGTATACTTTATGGATCTCATATTTTCTTCTGAAATTTCTGCTGTCCTTCCTTTAAGCACCTTCTTTAGAACTTTCAGGATTTATTTGTTTAGTTTTTGTAAACATCTTTAATGATCATTATTTCTGAAGATGCTTGAGGAACATAATTCTAGACTGTAGGTTTCCATAAAATTTGAATATATTCATTTGTTACCCTTTCTCCATTATTGTTGTTGAGAATTCAGCTATTCGGCTAAGTTATATTCAGCTAAGTTATCCAACTGTATTTTAACTTTTTATTTTCCACTTCAACAACACATACCTAGCATCTGCTTCATGCTATTCTCTACTGAGTATTGTGTCCCTTGATTTTAAGGTAGGTACTTTCTCCTGCTGTCCTTCCCCCATTACAAAACAGTTACAAAGAATTCTGCTTTTGCTCTGTGTGTCACCTAATTAAGTGTCTGTGCTAGTCTGTGAACACATGGCTGGCTTAAGTGTCTGCGTGGAAATGTTACTCTGTGTTCTCCTTTCTTTTCTTTTTTTTTTTTTTTTTTTTTTTTTTTTGTCTTTTTGAGACAGGGTCTCCCTGTAGCCCCAGCTGTCCTGGAACTCACTATGTAGACCAGGCTGGCCTTGAACTCTGCCTGCCTCTGCCTCCCAAGTGCTGGGATTAAAGGCATACACCACCATGCCCAGCTATTTTCATTTTTTTAAAGACAACAATAAAAGTAACTTTGACTTTGGCATTCTGTTTTTTTCTTTGTGTGTGTGTGTTGGGGGGGTTGGCAAAAGGGTCTCCCTGTAGCCCCAGCTGGTCTAAAACTTACTATGTAAATCAGGTTGGCCTTGACCTCACAGAGATCTGCCTGCCCCTGTCTCCCAAATGCTGATATTAAAGGTGTGAGCCACCACACCCAGCCATCCTTAAGTTTTTTCAATTAAGATTTATTCAACATTTTCAAGAAGGAGCCCCTAGCTGGAACAATTATCAGGACCTGTGGCTAGGCAGGCCATAGGTCAGGCCCTCATTTTATACTACTGTCCCTTCATTGCTCTGTTAATTTATTCTTTTGCTCATTTCGACACAGAATACTTTTATTCTGTCATTTTTATCTCTGACATCTGTAAATGAGTTTCTGTGCTTTATTGTTTCCATGATTCCCCCTCTTAAGGGTCTATTTCACTGTGACTCTGTCAGTTTTCTTAATGATGAGATCATGCACTTTAGAATCACAATCTTAGAGAATCTCTGAAAGCTGAGTTTAAAATGTAGTATCTCAAGTGGCTCAGCACCTGCTTCTGGTAGGCACCAGGGAACCTGTGATGTAGGATTGCTTTAAACACATGCTTTCAACCTCAAGATCAATGTTTTTCTTTTTTTGCCAGCATCACACAGGCAGTATGAATTCTGACTTCCACACTAAGGAGTGTGGAGCTGGGATCAGATCTTCTCAGGGGAGATGTCTGCCTTCTTTTGCTCTATACAGAGTTGAGCATGTACATTCACTTTTGACTTCCAGGAGTTTCCTTGCTTCTTGTTGTTTGTTGGGAAGGTATGCCTTCTGAGGGGCCTAATTTTATCAATGAAAAATTCCAGTTTAACCCCACAGTTGTGACCAACTCTGACAATGCAAGCTCTAAGCTTTAAAAGACATTGTATAATCTGAGGAAAAACCATTTCATAAATTTTGTTAACTTTCTTTTCAGTTCTGTTACATATAAAAGATTTGTTGTAGTATATCTGTCAACTTTCTCATTTCTGACAGAACATACAAGTTCTTGTATTAGAACATACAAGTTCTAATAAATGCTGATAACTGCTGGCAATTTTTTGAATTATCAGTATCATCAACATTCAGTGGCCAGAATTCAATGAATTATTCTTAGGTATTAGGCAGATTGCTAGACCCTGGAGGACATGAACAAAAGCAAGTCAAAATAAAACAAAAACAGCATTCTAGCCTTTGCTTCCCTGGGCCTGCAGGATGCACTGCAGGCCTCTCTCCTACCTACCGGCAGACCTCTCTCTGAGGTAAGTCCATTGCATCCTCTGAGCCTTGACTCCCCCAGCCTCATTCACCCTCCATCTCCCCCTCCTCCATTCACTCCTCCTAGTTTGGGTCCTGTCCCTTGTCTTGGGGACCCAGACACCTGGGGAACCAATACTGCTTCCTGATCCTTTTCATCCAGACCAACTTAGTGCCTTCTCTGGGCCCCAGGAGCACTGCTTCTGGGCCTAGCCCTGTCCTCACCTCCCTCTGCTTCCCTGGGCCTGCAACACCCACCAGCCTCTTTCTGGGTCACAGAGTGGGGGTGGGGGAATGACCTTTCCTCTTCCTGATCCTTTGCATCCAGACCAACCCAGCTACTTAGTGCAGTCCCCAGGAGACCTTGGGGCCTCTTCTCACCGCATCTGCCTTTGCATCTCTTGGTGGCATGGCCACCAGCTGCCCTAGACCAGCACCTTTCCTGGGCCAGGACCCCAGGCCAGTCCAACTCCCAAATTCCTAAGGCCAAAATCGTTCCTGGAGGGATCCAGACCTTAGGAGAGAGCCTGAAAATATCTGACCCTCATCCAAATTGGGCCTCTGTGGGAACTCCTGAAGACAAAAGCAATCTTGACATTCAAATATAAAATCAAAAGAGAGAACCGAAAGCTTAGATGAACCAGCTTTTCATGCCCAAAAAGGAAACCACAAAGACACATAAAGTTCACAAAAAGAAGCAGACCTAAACTTGAAGACCTGAGTCTCACACAAGAGTCAGAAACTACAAAAGAAATTCACATGTCAAAATCACAGAGAAAAAATAATAACATGAATGAAATGGAAAGCCAAAACACTATGTCCCCACCAAATACCAATAGTCCTCTAGAGGAGTACAGTGAGAAACCCCTAGAGATAATACAGGACATGGAACTCAAAAGAACAATTATAAACACGCTAAAAGAATTCAGTGAATTTAAAGAACGTACAAAAAAAGAAATCAAAGAACTGAAGGAAGATAGGGATAAACTTCTGAACGAATTCAGAAAAGAGTTAGAAATATTGAAGAATACTCAGGCTGAAATGAAGAAGGAAGTGAAACACCCAGGAAGCGCAAAGATTATGAAAAATTTAAGAAATCACAAGAATGGATAATGCAGGAATTGTGTAACACCATGAAAAGACCAAACTTATGAATCAATAGGCATACAGGAAGGAGAAAATCCCAAGATAATGGCATGGACCAGATCCTCAACAGAATCATGGAAGAAATTTTCCCAAAATTAAAGAAAGACATGCCCGTACAAAAACAGGAAGCATATAGAACACCAAACAGACAGGACCAGAAAAGGAACTCTCCACGGCACATCATAGTAAAAACACTACATGTACAAAACAAAGAGACAATTCTGAAAGATGCAAAAGAGAAACAACAACTCACATATAAAGGAAAACCCATTAGGATTATAGCTGACTATTCCGTGCAAACTATGAAAGACAGAAGAGCCTGGACCAAAGTATTCCCAGTTTTAAATGACCTCAGATGCCAACCCAGATTACTATACCCAGCCAAAATGTCTATTATAGTCAAAGGGGAGAGAAAAATCTTCCATGACATAAATAGGCTGAAGGAATGCATGTCCACAAAATCAGCCCTTCAGAGAGTTCTGGAAGCAATACAAAGAGCTGAAGAAAGGAATGATTATAACCAAGGGATTGCGGAAAGATATCTAATGAGGGTATAACGGTGGAACAGTACAACTATATCAAGAATGTAAACAGAAATAAAAATGACAGGATTCAATACTCATCTTTCATTAAACTTTAAATATTAATGGACTGAACTCACCAGTTAAAAGACACAGACTTTGTGAATGGATTAAGAAACAAAACCCATCTTTTTATTGTTTGCAAGAAACTCATCTCACTTTCAAGGACAGCCACTATCTCAAAGTGAAAGGATGGAAAAAAAATATACCAAGCAAATGGTACTAAGAAAAAAGCAGTCTTAGGAATTCTAATATCTGACAAAACAGTCTTTAAACTAAAACTAATCAGAAGAGACAAAGAGGGCCACTTCATTCTGATCAAAGGAACAATGATTCAAGAAGATATTACAATCATGAACATATATTCACCAAACTCTGATGCACCCAACTTCATAAGAACAATACTACAGGACTTTAAGACCCAGATTAACCCCAACTCATTAATAGTAGGTTACTTCAATAACCCACTGTCTCCATTAGATAGGTCAACAGGGCAGAGAGTTAACAGAGAGACATCAGAATTAAACAATACTATATATCAAGTGGACTTAACAGACATCTACCCAGTGTCCCAAACAAGCACCAAAGAACATACTTTCTACTCAGCACCCCATGGAACCTTCTCCAAAATCGACCATATATTGTGGCACAAAACAAACCTCCACAAATACAAAAAGATTGAAATAATTCCATGCATTCTATTCGGACCACAATGTAATAAAGCTTACAATCAACTCCGGAAGAAGCCTTAATCACCACATGAAGACATGGAGATAAAAAACACACTCCTGAATGATGAATGGGTCAAAAGAGAAATTAAGAAAGAAATAAAAGGATTCCTGGAATTAAATGAAAAGGACAATAAAAAATGACAAAACCTCTGGAACATGCTGAATGTGGTACTAAGAGGGACATTTATAGCTCTAAGTGCCTATATAAAAAAATCGGAAAGAACACAAATAAATCACTTAATGTTGCAACTCAACGCACTTGAAAAGCAACAGACAATGATGCCTAAACCCAGCATACAAGAAGGAATAACAAAAATCAGGGTAGAAATTGATAAAATTGGAACAAAGAAAAGAAGACAAAGAATCAACAATTCCAAGAGCTGGTTCTTTGAAAAGATAAACAAGATGGACAGACCACTAGCCCACTTAACCAAAAGAAAGAAAGAGCACCTCCAAATCAACAAAATCAGAGATGAAAGGGAAAACACCACAAGAGAAACCAGAAAGATACAGAACATTATAAGGGAATACTTTACAAACCTACATGCTTCTAAATTTGAAACCCTAAAAGAAATGGATGGATATCTAAAGGCATGGGAACCACTGAAACTAAACCAAGAAGTGATTAACAGCTTAAACAGACCCATATCACAAAAAGAAATTGAAACAGGAATACAAAACCTCCCGACTCAAAAAAGCCCAGGACCAGATGGATTTACAGCAGAATTCTATCAGACA
>NW_008329666.1:623439-624938 GCF_000622305.1 Nannospalax galili
GAACATTAACTGGAGGAAAGACAGCATGTTTAGCAAATGGTGCTGGCAAAACTGGATTTCCACTTGTAAAAGAATGAAACTAAACCCCTATCTTTCACCTTGCACAAAAGTCAATTCCAAATGGCTCAAAGACCTCAATGTAAAGTCTGAAGCTCTGAAACTATTAGAAGAAAACATTGGGAAAACCTACAAGATATAGGCATAGGAAAGAATTTCCTAAACCGGATATCAATTGCTCAGAAAACAAGGGCAAGAATGAACAAATGGGACCTCATTAAACTAAAACGCCTCTGTACATCAAAGGAGACAATCAAGGAAGCAAACAGAAAACCTACAGAATGGGAGAAAATCTTCACCAGCTACACATCTGACAGAGTTTGAATTACCAGAATATGTAACGAACTCAAAAAACAAAGAATCAAAACAAGAAGCAACCCAATGAAAAGATGGACTAAGGAGCTGAACAGAGAGTTCTTGAAAGAAGAAGTAAAATGGCTGGAAAGCATCTTAAAAGATGTTCAGCATCACTAATAATTAGGGAAATGCAAATTAAAACCACTTTAAGATTTCACCTTACCTCAGTAAAACTGGCTAAAATCAAGGGAACAAATGATACCAAATGTTGGAGAGGATGTGGGGAAAGGGGAACACTCATCCACTGCTGGTGGGGCTGAAAACTGGTTCAACCCCTATGGAAAGCAGTGTGGAGAACTCTTAAAAAACTACAAATGAACTACCATTTGACCCAGTTATACCACTCCTTGGCATATACCCAAAGAACTCATCCTATTGCAGAGACACTTGTACATCCATGTTTGTTGCTGCTCTTTTCACAATAGCTAAGAGATGGAAGTAACCTAAGTGGATTTGAGAATGCAGTTCATTTATACGATGGAGTTTTACTCAGCAGTAAAGAAAGATGAAATCATGAAATTTGCAGGCAAATGGATGGAACTAGAAACTGTTATACTAAGTGAAGTAATACAGACTCAGAAAAAAAATCGACATATATTCTCCCTCATATGTAGATTCTAGAACCAGACTCTGATAAATATGTATGCAACCAGACATAACTACAGGAACCGGGATAATGGAAAGGAAACAGGGAGGTACAGGAAAAGAAATAACCTGAAAGAGAAGAACAGTAGGAAACAGGCCTTAATAAGGGAGATATAGATAAAAATTGGGTTATTTTAAGGGAGGGGGTTGGAACTTAGGGAATAAAGGAGCTCAAGAGAGGTAGGACTATAGGAGAAGGGTGCTAGTAAGGGAGAAAGGGGGGAAATGGGGGCACCTTAAATGGGAAAACTATGACAGAGGGGTGAGACAATGTGAGAGGTAAACAATGCCTAGCTAATTTTGAAAATTAGAGGGAACCATATTACTCCTACAACCTACTGACAATTATACATAGCAGATCAAGAAATATATGTCTAGGTAAGGTTTATCTGAAAACAACTGGTCTTTCCCCAAGATTTATCTACATGACACACAGTAAC
>NW_008329666.1:625012-634433 GCF_000622305.1 Nannospalax galili
AGATCAAGAAATATATGTCTAGGTAAGGTTTATCTGAGAACAACTGGTCTTTGCCCAAGATTTATCTATATGACACACAATAATTAAAAATACCAGACTGGTGGAACTAACCTTTTTGGATGTTTAACAGACATACTTTGAGGCCTATAATAATTTTGTCAGAGGGACATAAAGGACACTTTTGCTCCATACCCTCCTAGGTTGACTAGTTCCAGGGGACTATGAGCATCTTTCAAAATGTCCTGTAATGGTGGTGGTCACCGGTCCTCTTGGTCAAGGAGGCTGAGGAGTCCTGACCAGATGGAGTTGAACCAGTGTCCAGTCTACAAAGAGGCTGGCCAACACAGAGGTATCATTTCCTCCATGCTTCCAAGCAAAGCCAACCATGGTCTTGTAGGACCTTATACTTATCTTCACATAGGTGGAACTGGTAAAAGAAAGGAGCCAGGGACTCCTCCCAAACCCATGTGACCCCTGAAGAACAAATCCTCAGAACCTTAAAAGTAAAAATAAATTGGTATATCTGGGCCAATTGTATGGCCTTAAACACCCCAAAGTAAAGTATAACCAAAGATTAAAGGGGCCAATATAATTTCATAAGAGGCCATATGTATAGAAAAGGCGCAATAACAAGCAACAATGCCAGACAGGCGATACCTTCTTTTGAGTTGTTGACCAGCGTGGCCAAAGGGATTCCCATATAGTAACCCAGCATAGAACTGGGAAAATGAACAGCAGACCCCAATCTTATCCAAAGGAATATTGACAATTGATTACCACTAGATGAGGAACAGCTGACCTTTCTAACACAAAGCCCTCTAGATAGATTCGCCAGAAGGGCAAGTAGTGGTGGTAGGGAGCTTATGGGAGGGTGCTATCTGGGAAGTGGGTGTAAAAAATAAATAAATTTTAAAAAATAATTTAATTAAAAAGCAGCATTCTAACTTCATTGAGCTTACAGTATTGTTAGGAAAATTGCCTGTAAGAAAAAGCAATTAAGCCAAAGTGTGCCCAACAGGGTGAGAATTCTAACATATATGATATGACTGAACTTAAATGACCAATCCATAGCAGTCATCTAAAGCCCATTACATTAAGTAACTATCTCCATACAAATACTCAAGAAGCTATTTAGAGTCCTATGCAAATGGTGAATCCAGCAAATGTCATTGATGGTTGTTCAGATAGCCTCTAGGAAATTCTGATATGCAACTTTGGAAAATGAAAAGGAAGAGGATGAGGAGGAGGGGGATGGGAGGAGGGGGGCACCTAAGGGGGGAATGAAAGCATCAAAATCAGGAATGAGGTGAATTCTTTTCATCGGAGCTGTTTGAGACAGTTTAATCTTATTAACGTACAATGAAAGAAGTGTTAGTATTACAAAAGGCATCAGAAATCAGAGAGGCAGTGTCCCAAGTCAGATGACACTAATTATCAATATAAACTGTATGCCACATGTTTAGAACCTGCAAGGAAAAGAGTAAGGCTGTGTGTTTGTGTGTGTGTGTATGAGTGTGTGTGTGTGTGTGTGTGTGTGTGTGTGTGTGTGTGTAACTTTGTAGCTATGGTAAGATTATTACTTGAGAAAAGCCATTTTCATTGAGTGTGTAATGCTAAAAAATATCATGGTCAAATATAGCATAAAGACAGTAAGATTAAAATCAATTTTTGAACTATACTATTTTAAAACCTTTTAAATTCAAAGTTTTAAGAACTTGTAATAGATCTAGAAAGTAATTCAATTTATTTTATCAATAATAAAAGTCTTACCCCACCATGAACCCTGTGCTTTGTAGCGACCGGCTTGGAAAAATATGCAATAGTGGCATGAATGTTATGGGCTAGCTAACAGCTTTCAGGTTGGATTTAAGTCCTGCTCCACTGGATGGAACTCATACTGTAAACCTGACAAAGAAACTGTGGCTGGGGAGGTCATATAATCTAAGGGAGAATCTACTACTGTTATTTAGCATCAAGCTGTATTCTAAATATTTTCCTTATAGACCAGTTCAGCTCTCACTTCTCCTCAGAGAAGCTTCTTATTGCAGTGAATGATGGATTACAGAGATGTACAGCTAGTCAAAGTACAGAATAAAAGTAGTTGTGATGTGCTCAGCCCCAAATGGGACATCTACATCATCTCCTACCCTCAAGGCTCAGAGAACATAATAGAAAAGGGGGTGGAAAGATTGTAAGAGTCAGAGGTCTGTGGGGACTGCTGCAAAGCAGTGTCTTCTGAACATGACAGGACAGCTGCACTCATGAACTCACAGGGGCTATGGCTGCCTGCACAAAGCCAAGCCAATCAACATTCCAACATTGACTGGGGAAGGGCTCCTGTAAACCCATCCTTCTGAGAGCTACGGCTGCTTGGGAAGGGAGAGTCAGTTTTCTTCAGAGATGTGGCCTCTAGTAGGTTGCCTGGGCTCCAGTGGATACCCTATACCCATGCTCATATGGACAACTCTAATTTGAATCAGTGGGTAATTAAAAAAGTAAAAGAAGAGGATGTGAATTTGAGAGGAGGTTGTGGGAGTTTGGGAGAAGTTGGAGTGGGTGGGTGAGATCAGAAAAATGTCATAGAAATGTATGAAATTCTCAAAGAATAAAATAAAAAAAACAAAAAATGCCTTTTCAGATAGTACATGAAAATTAATTTTGAAAAAAAATACATGCATATATGTGAAATATCTACTCATGCATACACACATATACATATATATCAGAAACACTGAAGTAGTTATAATTCAGGGAAGAGGAAGAGACAGATATTTAATTTGGTCACCCTATAACAAAATGAAAAGTTATCTTCCTGGTCAGTGTTTTGTGTTGACCCTAAAACATGAACTTGAACAGTACCAGATTGGGAAACTAAATGGCTGTTAAGAATTAGTATCCAAACCAAAATAAGACAAAAGTCATCCATAGATCGATCAAAATGCTTGTTTTGGAGATCATATGGCTTGATTTCCAGCTGGATGTACAGTTTAATTGGATACAGTAAAATGGGGGGAGGGAAGGCGAGAAGGAGGATTTACGTATAGACCACTGATGTTGGTTTCTTTCCTTGCCAAGTGCATTCCTCCAAGCAGTGTGAAAAGTCTAGTGATGTTTAACACCCTAGAGATAATTTTAATTAACTGATCAGCTCAGTCAACAAAAGGAATTTGATATAGCAACTTTTAGTCAGCAATTCATCACATTGTTGAATTACATTCAGAATGTACTATAACCTTCATATGCTGATGTCAATCAAGAAATGAGAGATTAAAAATCCACATTTTATATACATTTCCTACTAAATAAAAGAATAAAATGATAAATACCTTCTCTGTGCTCTGTGGTATGAAATTGAAGACAAAAATCTTTCCAATTTCTGGCTCCGAAGCTCTCCTTTTTCAGGGGTCTTGAAGGAATGCATGGGTGGTGGGTTCTTCCCTCTTCTTTTCACCTATGCCATTTAGATTTGCTTTTGGAAACACTGAGGTCTCTATTAATTACAAGCCAGGAAATTTTGATACAAAGCACTTGAAAGAAAAGGCTTGCCTTGTCATTGATTGCTGTGTGAATTCCTGGCTTTTAAAGTATAATTAAAAAGAAGCAAACCTGAAATACAGTGAAACCTATCCCTTGCCTCTGGAATGATTTATCAAAAGTATTTTTAATGACTTAAGTTCACCAAATATTTCTGTTATGATTTACTTTGTTTGTGTGTATATGTCTATGTGAGTGTATGCACACATGTGTCTGTGGGTACAAATGCCTATGTGCAGGTGAAGTCCAAAAGAAGAGTTTGGATCCCTTAGAGCTATAGTTGCTGGGTTTTGTAGGAGGCTGGCTTGTACATGGATATGGGATACAAACACTGGTCCCCATGATTCTTCAGCAAGTGATCTTAAGCACAAGATAACTCGCTACCCCCCAAATATTTCTCATGTTAACATAAAGATTTTTATTTGAGTAATAATGCCTAATAAGGAAAAAGCCTGCTCAAAAATAAAATGTATAAAAAACAAAACAAACAAAAAACCTGAGGAAATCAAAACCTTATGTTGGTCACTCAACCCTTCAACCTTCCTCTATGATTATTTCACTTCTTTCTTTTCCCCTCGCTTGGCTGTTCCTAGACTTCATGAGCACCTAAGCCTCTCACGTTGGTGATGGGAGCAAGCAGCTAGTTGCCTGACACATTATATCAAAGAACTTTACCACCGAGGAGGAACAACAGAGCAAAGGGTATTTCTAAGTCAATGAGTACATAACTTGTTTTGAAAAGTATATCAGTGTTGTAAACTCTTTTTAGTAGAGCCTGTGTCACACCTGTTCTGAGGCCAAATCTTAAATAACAGTAAATGCATGAGTAATGCTGAAGGGTCCCCTACATTTGTCTAACACCTCTGGTGAGGGCTTAATGACTCAGTGTTGACCACCAGACATCAATCTGTTGCCTAGATCTCCTCGGCAACCATATCAAACCTCCTTGACAATTTCATATTTTTATCCTGCCAGGCAGACAAGAGTTCTCTGTCTCCCGCTTTTGTCCAAAAGGTGTGACCACGGCATAACTTCCTGGGTGGCTTATCTTATGTGTGTTGTATAAAATGTTGCCCATACTTGAAATCAGAGTATTTTACACAATGCAAAACAATCTCAAAATATCTCACCCCGGACTATATTTGTTAATTACAAAGGGCAAAATGATATGACAAAAGAAAAAAAACTGAAAAAAAACACTTGAGAAAGCAATCAGGGTGAACATCGCCAGCCAGTAAGAAGGCACCAGCAAGTGTACCCGCCAGTGCATGTGCTAATGAGAGCCCTTCATCACTGTGTTCTTACTCTACACAAATAAACTCAATCTAATCATGAAAATATATCAGAAGACCCAAACTGTGAGGTATTACTCAAAAGAACTGGGAAGCATTCTCCTACCATCATCACAACTTCGGCTGAGCTAAACATAGTCACAATTGGGCTTACTGGTGGCTGTGCTCATTCATTGAAGGAGTGCCAAGCAGGGTCACTGTACCCTCACCTGAGTATCCAGCCACTCTTCCTAGCCAACTAGTCCAGCCTTGGAAGACAAAAAAAAAATGAGGAAGAACCCAGTAGAAAAATGCTTTTGGGAGCCCTTGTCAAGAAACTCCAATGGACTCTCATATGAACATTTGAAAATTGCCCTGTTCTGACTTTTTTGCTAGTTCCCTGTCTGGAATGTGTAATACTAATTACTCTTGCCTTTACTTCTCCTTCACATCTCCCATTCATGATTCAAGGACTTTATTCTTCCCTTAGAGGCAAGAGTTATACAATTTGGGAGTCTTTTAGTTAGGCTCACTGAAGGGGTACTCAATTGCCTCACCCTGCGTCCCTGTTCAGCATGGAAAAAGCCAGAGTGGTCTGCGTCCCTATTCCCTATTGGCAATTTGGGTAACCCCTTCAGAGGATGGTGTGATAAGAATAGGAGGTAGGAATTGGCTAGGCAGTTAGGGTAAAAAGTCCCCAAAGAAAAGTAGCCAGTTTCTTGGCTAAAAGTCAAAATGTCCTTGGGCCTGTTAGCAACATACTCTTTTCCAAAGGCCAAAAATGTCAAAAGTATTTAGGAGCTTGTATCTAATCCTTAAAAGATTTTAGGGTTACCTCTTCAGAGGGAGGAATATTGGAAGGGAGGGAGTGGGCATGGATTTGATAAAAATTCTCAATAAAGTTTTTGTAAAAAATTTAAAAAAAGAATCAGAGGAAAGGGTTTAGCTCCTGTCAATGTCAGTGATCACTCAGTTCTTTTCCTCTTCCCTAGGGTGCTTTTCCTGCTCAGTGCAATGCTTTTCTTGAGCTCACAGTCAGTAGTAGAAGTTTTTCATTGTTGATGGTAGCATGTCTAGAAAAACCAGGGTTGGTTCTCCTCTCCTAAGCAGTCTAATTTGAAATCTTTTCATAAGCCTGTATTCTGCTTTTTCAACATTAATTGTTAAAATTAAAAGACATTTGTGTTCTAAAAAAAAAAAGTCGTAAAGAAATTCTAGAAAATCACAGATTGGAACACTAAAGATGGCTTAACAAATGTGATGTAGTATTCCGAATTAAATGTTGGAACAGGAAAAGAGAGCACTAGGGAACCTAGGAGTGTTCAAGATCCCAGTAGGCTCAAAGGCCCACTGGAAGGGCTCACAGGACTCAGAGAAAATGCTACAGCTTACTACTGTGCCAAGACACAGGTCACGCTCAGTGGAAGGGAGAAAGTAAAGGAGGCAAAGGCCAGGAGTGACCCCACAGGAGAATCCAGGTTCTCCATCCCAGGGGAGTCACTCAGCATGCTTCCCTGTCCTAACAACAATTTATGTCAGCCAGGGGAACTCACTTGAGCTTTGATGTGTAGTTTTGTGTTGGGTACAGTCCTTAAACATGCAACGACCTTACCACTAACTTTAGCTGGTCGTTCTCTAGCATCTTCCAGAAGTCATATTGCTGCAGAGTGACCCAAATGGGGCTTAGAAACCAAGCACTCACAAGAAACCACACGGTTGCATGGTGAACAGATAATTATCTGGTTGAATTAATACAGCATGGCACAAGCAACCAAAACTCCCTTAGGAGAATACTCCAGTACCTCAGAAAATATCTTCTAGAAGCCAATCAGGGCCTGAGTCCTGAAACTCCGTCTTTCTTGGGAACATTGAGGATTTGAAGAACTCAGGCACAGCATATTAGTGCTTTCTCACACAATGAGAAAACTTGTCATAGGCATGTAAATCTGTGATTTATAATATGGTACCAACATTAATTTTAAATTGATAATTAGAATCTGGCCTTATAAGATATTAAAATTAGAGCAATATGAGTGTAATGATTTGAATGGTGCTCCTGACCTCCCAACAATGGTGATCAAGTCCTACCTTTCAGTAGCCACAAACGTGACCTTTTTGCAAATAGGGCCATTACACATGTAACTAAGGATGAAGAAATGAAATAATTCCAGATTAAAGGTGAACCTTATAACCGAAGACTGGTATCTTTGTGAGGTAAGGAGAGGAAGAGCTGAGATGCCAAAGTAGAAGAAAAGAAGGAAGCTATGTGAAGACAAAGGCCAGGTTCAGGGGGCTGTGTCTACAAGCCAAGGAATTCCAAGGATTGCTGAGAGACAACAGAAGCTAGAGGAGGGGCAGGGCAGATCGTCCCTCGGAGATTTCAGAGGGAACTAACTCTGCCAACTCTTTATTTTCAGACATCTGGCTTCCAATACTATGAGAGAATAGTTTTTGGATGTTCTCAGTCCTCTGGTTTGTGGGACATCGGTATGCAGCCCTAGGAAACTGACATGCTGAATAAAGGGTAGAAAAACACTACTTGTGTAACTCTTCTGTAAAGCTAAAATCATCTCCTATTTTAAGAAATATTTCTTTAACAAGGCATATGATTTCACCAGAAAGCTTTCAGTATTTCTGAAAAAACATAAATGAAAGAAGACCAAAGTCTGGCACTATTCCGCTTACTTCCGCAAATGAAGATAGTGAATTATAACAAAAAGACTGAGTAAGATCAGACAGGGACTTTTCCTACAGGCCTCATTACTCTATCTTGGCCTGCATTCTTTGTTTTCTGTGAGGACCCTGTAGGCATGGGAACACATGGCCTGGGCTTCTTCCAGTCTTTACTGAAGGACTAGAGCAAAGTCCATGATTTTATTAAGACACTGATAGCCCACCATGGAAGGCAGAGATCTGGCTACCACTGGGACACCAAGGGCAGCTGCTCACCTGTTACCAAGAATTTGGCCACAGACTTAATATAACAGAAAATGTCTCAGCAACAACCCAGCTCCCCAGTGTCTACCTCCTAGGGGTGAGATCCATTTCCAAGTCCCAGCCCTGTTTCTTTCTATGCCGCCCCAAACTTGGAACTCGTGAGAACTGGTTGACATGCCTCAAGCACCAATCCCATGCTGTGCTGGTTGCATGTGCCACCTCAGCTATGTCTTTCCTGTGGAAGATGCTGAATCCCCTTTAGGTGCATTTCTGTTTATGAACCATGGGTTACATCTCAATAAATAATTCTCTCAGAAAAGAGCAAAAAATTTCTCCATAATCTTTCAAAAAGGTACATGTTTTGAGTCTGTTCTTCAAAATAATGTGACTATATTTTCATCTGTATGTTTTTTTATTAAACATTAGTTTGTATTAGACATGAATACAAGGTATGTAAGCATTAACATGCTAGTAGTCTGCATTTATTACATTAATGCTACAAAATTTTATAAGGGAATTATAAGAGCAAGGGGAATATTCTCAATCACAGTAGGATATAAACATCTCCTCTCAATGTGATTGTTTTTAACCTGGATATTTCTTGATTGACACTTTAGAAGTTTCAATAGGAATTTAAAAAATTAAGTCATTGCTATTTGCTAAAAGATTGTATCTTGGAACTAGAGAGATGGCTCAGTGGTAAAGATCACTGGCTGCTCTTGCAGAGGTCCCAGGTTCCGTTCCTTGCACCCATATGGCAGCTCACAACCATATGTAACTCCATTTCCAGAGGCTTCAACACCCTCTTCTGGCCTCCGTGGACACCAGGCATGCATTTGGTACACATACATGCATGCAGTCAAAACATATACATAAAAATAAATTGATCTTTTTTTAAAAAAGAAAGATTATCTCTTTAGAGAAATTCATGAATATATTTGAGGAAATTACCAAACAAGTAAAGAGAGCCAGAAAGATGGATCAAAAGTTTAAAATGTAGGTTATCATGTTAATAAGTGTGTATCTGGATGATTTTTTTGTTTTGTTTTGGTCCCTATCACCAAATCACAAAGGAAAGAAAAAGGCATTACTCTTTCTCCCAGATGGTATCTTTCATCGTCTGCTTTCAGACACAGGTGCAGCTGAGGCTTGTTTCTGGAGAATGACTGTGGATTGATGCAACCTTAACACTTGCTTGAATGCTGTATCCGTTATTACAACTTCTACAACATTTCTGTCAATTCAACTATTACACAAATATTCCTTATTTCAAAATAACATGCCAGGCAATGTTTGAAGAGTAAATACCACAACTGTTTTTGACTAGGACATGGACTTTAAAACAGGCAAGAACAGAACTATCAGGATCCCAGGATAGAGAGGGGGCACTGTGGTGGATAGCTTTAGTGTCAACTTGACACACCTGGGTTGAGGGAGCCTCAACTGGGGAATTGCCTCCATTGGACTGGCCTGTGGCCATGTCTGTGGGGCATCTTCTTGATTGTTGAGTGTTGGGGGAGGGCCCAGCCCACTGTGGGTGGTGGTACCCCTGGGCAGGTGGGCCTGTGTTGTATAAGAAAGCAGGCTGAGCAGGGGCCAGGGAGCAAGCCAGTAAGCTACATTCATCAGTGGCCTGTGCTCCAGCTCCTGCCTCCAGGTTCCTGCCTTGAGTTCCTACC
>NW_008329666.1:635813-640421 GCF_000622305.1 Nannospalax galili
CTGTTTTGATGTCTGAAGACCTCATTTTAAGAAACACTTCTTTAGTAACTTGTCCAAATATACTCAGCTAATGCATGGAAACGTCAGCTGAGTGTTGTGCTTGGTACCTGGCAGGTGCCCAATCATTAATGTACTAATATCCTTCTTCCAGATTGTGCTTTCGGGTAATTACTGTGTATTTGACACATAACCAATGTGTTATTTGTGATTTCTCATCTTTGCAATGAGAGCACATGTGTGATAAGAACCCCTGGACATCCCCAGTGCATAATGTGGTACTGCTCATAAATACGATGATTAGCGAAGATTGATTTAGTGGAAGATGACTCGCATCTTCAAGAGTCAAACTATTTGGACTGAAAAGAACCCTGATTCCCCTCAGCTAGTTCTTGGAATGGAGGTTTATTGTGAAAATATGTGTGACAGTAAGAGAGAGACTTTTGGCAGAAAGCTCAGCCTAGTCTCATTGACAATGGACATGCAAGAATCCCTAGAGCCTGACAGCTCTGGTTACCTTAGTAGAGTTCTCATTCCAAAGCAATCTATTGTTTCCCTCTTTACCAGTCTACTGATTCTTCTTACTGTCTACCTGATTCTCCTCATGTTGCAAGTCAAATTCAGGAAAAACTAAGAGTGTTAGTAGCCTTGAAAATGACCACTATCCTTACTTGGACAAGACTTTTCATACTAAACAGTAATAAGCATTATTCTATCTACAGACTGGAAGCATTTGGGTGAGGGACCTACCCTGGTCCAGTGAGTGGTGTTCATCTGCAAAGGGTCTGATGTTCCAGAATGCAGCTGGTTGCATTATTATCAAGCCTGTGATTGACAGTTCTAGTAAAAAAAAAAAAAAAACAAAAAAAACAAAAAAAACACTCTCCATTAAGTCTTCTCCTTGTGTAACTTCTTATTAGATAAGGTATTTGAAACAGACTTGAAATACATTCTGCAGTTCACAGAGTTTCCTTACATTTTTTTCTTCATTAATCCTTTGATGTGATTTCTCCCATAGTTTTACATGTAATAGGATATTTCTCAATGGAGTATTGTAAGAGAGCTATAAAATATGAAGAATAACAGTGAAGAACTATTAATCCCTCATCGTAGAATGTGAGAATAGGATCTTAATCCCACATCGCAGAGGGCAAGAATAGATACAGGAAGGAAATTCTGTTCTGGGTGAAGCAGCACTGACAGTCTCATAAACCCAGCTGTCCACTCGTATTTGCTCTCTTGTCCAGGCCAGAATGTAATAACTGAAGCCTTTCATTTTTTAAACATAGCCTATATTTTCAGGAAAAGTTGGACAGAGATTGTGTTTTACCTTGGATAGTTTATACATTCTTTTAATTTCTGTCTTCTTTCTTGTCTGTGAATAAAGTGTTGTGTGTGTCAAACTTCCACAGTCAGGCAAATGCACAAAGCTTAAACCGATCTTACTGAAAAATTGGTTTCTAAAAGATTTCTATCTCTTAAAAGATTTTACTTTTTAAAACTGCTAACATTACTCGCTTGAATTTTTGAATACAGATTTTTCTTTTAAAAGCTGGGTTCTCATTGTGTTTTTCTCTGCTAGCTGATGCCCTAAAACTTACGAAGCTCCATCTCAAGTTTCAGAATTTCATTCATCTATAAACCAGGTTTCAGAGTGACTTGTCTCTTGAACTCGTTACTAAATTTTATCCTTTATTGACTTTGCTGCTCAGATTCTTCTAAATAGGAATGTATTGCTCTGGGATTACTCTTACATCCCATTTTTTTTTATTTTCTGGAACTCAGAATTTGCTCATTATTCTTTTTATTTATTGGATTTGAACTTCTCGGTGCTTATCTGCAAAATCTTATCGTAAGAATTTAATTTGTAATGTCTTTTTTAAAATATTTTATTATTTGTATTTTATGTGTATGAATGTATTGGCTGCATGTATGCGAGGGCACTTGTGCCGTGCAATGCCATGGAGGTCAGAAGAAGGCTTCAGATTCCCCTGGAACTGGAGTTAAGGATGGGTCATAGCCACCATGTGGGTTCTGGGACTTGAACCCGGGTCCTCTGCAAGAGCAGTCAGTGCTCTTAACCACTGAGCCATCTCTCCAGCCCCTGTAATGTCTTTTAAAAATATTTTATTATTACTTTTAATTGTATGTGTATGGGTGTTTTGCCTACATGTAGGTAAGTACATCCCATCTGTGCATGCAATGCTCAAGGAGGGCATAAGATCTCCTGGAACTGGAGTTAGGGATGGTTGTTAGCTGTCATGTGGGTGCTGAGAACCAAACGCGGGTCCTCTGCAAGAACAACCAATGCTCTTAACTCCAGAGTCATCCCTCCAGTCCTTTTTAAAACTATAGGTTCAGGGTAAAATCTTCCATTCATTCAATTATTTACAACTGGAGTGGAGTCATATGAGAAAATGACTCTAGTGAATTGTTGTGTGTAAGGGTTTTACCAATTTATAAATAATTATACAAGGTTCAAAGTTGAAAAGATGGCAGGAGGAATTGGCCTATTGCAAATCCGAGATACATTTTTAAAAAAATAACCAGAAATCAGAATTTTCTTAGAGATAACTTAAATTCCATCAAATGACACTTTATGCTGTTATGTACTGTTCTATCTGGTGGCCATCCCCATGTCTCCCTCCCTCTGTAAGTTTAGGAGAACAGAGTAATGTATCCTTGAAGGTAGCCAGAGTCACAGCTGTTTCAGCTTCAAGAAAGGGACTGGCCTTTGTCCTGAGTAGTTTTTGTTGTCACCTTAACACAACCAGAGACACCTGGAAAGAGGGAGCATGCATTGGAGAATTTCCTGAATCAGACTAGCCTGTGGTCCTATATGTGGATGTCCTGATGTCTGATTGATGGGAGGGCCCAGCCTATTGCAGGCCGTACCATCCATAGGCAGGTGGTCCTGGGCAATGTAAGAAAGCTAGCTGAACATGAGAGAGTGAGCGAGCTTGTAAACCGCATCCTCCATGGTTTCTGCTTGCCTTTTTGCTCTGACTTTCCTTAGTGATAGACTGTGGACTGGAAGTGGAAATGAACACTGTCCTCCCCTAAGTTGCTTTTGGTTATGGTGTTTATCACAGATACACCTTTTTTAATGATATCATATTGAGATCATACACTTAGGATAATACTCAAAATCTAGTCAGTAGAGGGGAGAGTCCAACACAGAAACAGGTTTTTCATGCACTTGAAACAAAAGGTGGAAATTGAATTTAATATTACCTGTCAAACTGCAAGAAGAAACCATCTTTTAGGAGCTGTAATATGTAATCTGGCCTGCAACAAATTCCATGAAACTCTTTCTAGGAGGTAGGGGCAGGGTGAACATCTGGATTCCCTCTGCATCATCAAACGACTCTCAGTTTGGCCCCTTAGGAATTTATTTATTCGTTTTGCCAGTCAACCATAAGATAAAAAAAGAGGAAGGTGAAAAGGGGGTGAGAGAACCTACTTTGATATGATTAAAATTTTCTTCCGGTAAAAATGAATATATTGTGGTCAAATAAAAATGAAAAAAGAAGGAAGTAATATCACAATGACACAAAATAGCAGTTAACAAGTGGTGTTTGTTCTCTTGTCCGATGAAAGGGCCTCTTGCCCTTTATTTCCTTGGCACATATGTGAGATCACAGCAGAATACAGGGAATTATTTTATTTTCAAAGAACCAGGATCACTCCCTCCCACGCTGCTCTCCTAGTTCTGTTCTTTTGATTCCTCACTGAGCTGACACTACAGGAATGCAAATCAAAGAGAAATCTTTTAAATAGTAGGGAGTGAATTCTATCACATTACCTTATTTATGACCCAGATGAACTTTATTCAGTTCTGCAGTTCTCAAAGTTGGCATGGAGAATAATAAGTTATAAAGCGCCAGTGGGAAGCATTTCCTAGGAATCTCCTGTCCGTGTTAGCACTGTGTAATTTGGTGTCAATTAACTTCAGGGTCTAACAGACTAGAAAAGGCAAAGTCTATAATTTCCAGCACAGCTTCAAAATAAAGATCAGAAATAAACTTCAGAAACCTTTTTAGTCTAATAGGTTTACCTACTTCTCAACCTACCCAAGAATGATTTTGTTGTTGTTATTTTCTCCAAAACATTATAAATGTCTGAGACCTAAGAAGAGTCCGATTTGCATTCTCTACTGCAGAGACCACGAAGTAGTCATAACTTCAATGGAGGCAACTCAGAACTCTGAATGAGTTTCAGGGAAAAGTGAGGAAGACATTTTGTGCTTCTCTTTATCAATCCTACAGAGTGGGACTTACTAGACTGCTGTCATTTTAGATTCATAGCAGTGTATTTTTTTTTTTTACAGTTTGTGTTTTGTAATTATTTATTTAATAACCACACTTAGAATAAGCATTTTATTACAACAGCGTTGACATATTCAATAACAATTCCCAGAGCTAAGATCCATCTCTTTCAAAAATGGCTGTAAATTTTTAAGTTTACAGTTGAATTATTACAGTTATACAATATTGTACTCAGTATAAACCCTATAAGACATAAAATTAAATGAGGCTTTAACCTTTAAAAAAGATCTCTATTTCATTATTAAAATACACAGTTTCATACAGAAACTTCATTTTTTGTTGT
>NW_008329666.1:641187-644379 GCF_000622305.1 Nannospalax galili
TGCTGTCTGCTGTGTTGTCGGCACCACCAGCCATTCCCCACTACTTGTCCATCTGGTGAATCTAGTCAGCCTACCTAGATTATTAGGAAGGTCATCTGTTCCTCATCTAGCAGCAATCAGTAATCAATATTCCGTTAGATATGATTGGGTTCTGCTGTTCATTTTCCCAGTTTTATGCTGGGTTGCTATCTGGGAGTCCCTTTGGACACCCTGGCCAACAACTCAAAAGAAGATATCTCCTATCTGGCATTGTTGCTTGTTATGTAGCCTTTAGCTATGCGTATGGACTCTTAAGATATTATACTGGTCCCTTTAATCTTTGGTTATACTTTACTTTTGGGTGTTTAAGACCATATGGTTGGCCCAGATATACCAATTTATTTTTACTCTCAAGGTTCTGAGGATCTGTTCCTCAGGGGTCACATGGGTTTGGGAGGATCCCCTGGCTCCTTTCTTTTACCAGTTCCACTGATGTGAAGATAAGTCAAAGGTCCTGCTCAACCATGGTTGGCTTCGCTTGGAAGCATGGAGGAAATGATTCCTCTGGGTTGACCCTCCTCTTTGTAGACTGGACACTGGTTCAAGTCCATCTGGCAGGGTCTCCTTGGCCTCCTTGATCAAGAGGACAGGTGACCCACCACAATTTCAGGACATTTTGAGAGATGCTCATAGTCCCCTGGAACTAGTCGACCTAGGAGGGCAAAGAGCAAAAAGTGTCCTTTATGTCCCTCTGACCAAATTATTATAGGCCTCAAGGTATGTCTGTTAAACATCCAAGAAGGTTAGTTCCACCAGTCTGGTACTTTTAATTACTGTGTGTCATGTAGATAAATTTTGGGGAAAGACCAGTTGTTCTCAGATAAACCTTACCTAGACATATATTTCTTGATCTGCCATGTATAATTTGTCAGTAGGTTGTAGGAGTAATATGGTTCCCTATGGTTTTCAAAACTAGCTAGGCATTGTTTATCTCTCACATTGTCTCACCTCTCCATCATGGTTTTCCCACTTAAAGTACCCCCATTTCCCCCCATCTCCCTTAATAATACCCCCCTCCTACAGTCCTACCTCTTTTGAACTCCTTCTTTCCCTTTATCCCCTAGGTTCCTTATATACCCTTCCCTTGCCCCTCCCTTAAACTAACCCAATTTTTGTCCATATCTCCCTTATTAAGGCCTGTTTCCTACTGTTCTTCTCTTTCAGTTTCTTTCTTTTCCTTTACCTCCCTATTTCCTTTCCATTATCCTGGTTCCTGTATTTTTTACTTTTTATCAGAACCTAAGATTCAGATGTAAATACTAGAAAATATGGTAAAAATGCTAGTTATTATTTGAGCATCTCCTCTGTGTTACAGGTCACATATTAGGCAGCTTACAGCACCATTACAACTGTGTGATCTATGCAGTATTACCTACGTGTGCATGGGAAACTGAAGCTGAGGAATTCCGGACCCTCCCCATGATTTTATGATCCAGCTGAGGCCAGATCTGCTTAACTACAAAGCAAAACTTGCTTGTCTGTTTTTGCTTCAAAACGTATTAACTTGTGACATCAATAACCAAATAAGAATAATTTACATTGGGTGTTAAGCCAATCTAGATGGAACTGGGGGTAGAATTTCCTTTCACTTTCAAACCATGTGGAATAATACTACCTTTATTTTCCTAATATAGTCCTTGCAGGAGATCAGATTATATCCTCATTACTGAGGGTTAAACCTACTTTTAGGATAGATTCAATTCACTTTCAAAAATCACTAAAGCACAGCAGAGAAACTTAAGCTTTGCTTTCAAAGACCCATTAAACTATGCATACACCATTTAGATTTAAATAATTCACATTCTTCTCTCTCCAACCTAACCCCCAAACTCTTGGTTCCCTCAGTCCCCCGCCTCATCTCACTATATTTTAGAAACAACATGCTTTTAGGCAAATTAAATTCTCTTTAAACTGTGCAAAGCGTTCATTATTTTACTAAGACCATTTTCTGCCTATAACAAGAGTAAAACAGCAGGAACTCAGTTCCCACTCAGTTTGGCCCACATCCAAGTTGGTGATATTTTCCTTCACTCATTTTCTTGTTACTGAACGCAAGAGGATCTTACAGGTCCAAATTTGCTGAGACAGCATCACTTCTAATGTGAAACAGCTATTGTTATATAAGGAAAAGTCTATTTCTAATGATTAATAGCAAATTTAAGAAAAACAGAAGATGAACCAATGAAACCCTGGAATTTCTTTGGATTCCCCTAAATTCAACAATATCAGAACTCTATATTTCTTCCTAACATCTTCTGGACATTAAAACATCCTGTCAATAAATGTGTGCTGTGTGTTGTCAATCCTGTGTGCTGTCAATAAAACATCAAAAAGTGTGTTCTTTTAAGCTATATTAAATATTTTTATGATTTATTCATAATTTATAAATCTATAGATTATACATCTTTGCTTTCTATTGCTTAAAAACCACATTTATTGAGTTAAACTCAAAATGACTAGAGACTTAAGATCATGTCATCCTTGAAAAAAGCCAATTGTTTCACACTTTCGTTCTGCTAAC
The DNA here is from genome assembly GCF_000622305.1 of Nannospalax galili. NCBI lineage: Eukaryota > Metazoa > Chordata > Mammalia > Rodentia > Spalacidae > Nannospalax > Nannospalax galili. The sequence goes on from NW_008329666.1 coordinate 643,748, forward strand.
TTTCATTCTTGAATGAAAAGAAATTCAATAATGCTAGCTACTCAAGAAAGAAGAGCCTGTGCATTTTATTTTTTTCATTGTAATTCACTGAAATTACAGAGAATCCTTTTGATTAGCATATCTTGATTGCTAATACACAGCATATTAATGAAACAATTAACACTCAGATACATTGTAATATTTTCTGAGAAATAAGTTAAACACACCAAGCCCTTTTAAATTCTACTCTCTGACAGAATTTTATTGAGAAGAAATTATTGAAGACCTGGTACCACTGAACTAATGAATGAGGGGCGTAACGCTTAGAGAGCTTAAGCAATGAACTCGGTACTTAGTCCTTGTTCTGTCTGACTCTAAATTTATCATTTGATACATGAATCGGAGCATGCCTTTACTCATCATAGCAGGAAGTAAAAGATAAACATCACAAGACAAGCATGCAAATCAGGAGGTCCCATTAAATTGGAAGGTATAATGGACATAGTATATGGAGAGCTGGATCCCTAAAGTCTTTGAAGTTATTGGAAAAGTCTGTGTATAATCCAAAAGAATAGCATTTAAAAATGAGTCAAGGCATACATTTCTTGATCTGCTGTGTATAATTTGTCAGTAGGTTGTAGGAGTAATATGGT
>NW_008329666.1:646117-646499 GCF_000622305.1 Nannospalax galili
GCATTACATTGAATGTATAAGTGGCATTTGGTAGGATGGTCATTTTCACAATATTAATTCTTCCAATCCATGAGTATGGAAGTTCCACCATCTTCTGGTGTCTTCCTTAATCTCTTTCTTTAAAGATTTAAAATTTTCATTGTAGAATTCTTTAATGTCTTTGGTCAGGTTTACCCCGAGATATTTTATTTTATTTTATTTTTTGAAGCTATTGTGAACGGGAGTGTTTCCATGTGATCGTTCCCTGATTGCTTGTTATTGGTATATAGAAAAGCTATAGACTTTTGCAGATCAAGAAATATATGTCTAGGTAAGGTTTATCTGAGAACAACTGATCTTTGCCCAAGATTTATCTACATGACACACAGTAATTAAAAATACC
>NW_008329666.1:647724-677681 GCF_000622305.1 Nannospalax galili
TAAGATTTCTTTATATGGAGTACAATATTGTATAACTGTATTAATTCAACTGTAAACCTAAAAATTTACAGCCAATTTTGAAAGAAATGCATCTTAGCTCTGCAAATTGTTATTGAATATGTCAATGCTGTTGTAATGAAATGCTTCTTCCAATTATATGGTTATTACATAAATAATTAAAAAATATTTTGATGGTTGAAAAAAATGAGTCAAGGGTGGCAAATACTTGTGAATGGAGGGTTCTTACTCATTGAGAATGTGGAAACAGTTTCCCTGAGGATCATAGATGACCAAGAGACCAAGATGCAGACCATATGAGATCTAGAAAGAACCTCTTCAATGATGGCCAAGGAAGATCACAGGTTGTATCTTACCTCTCCACCCCCAGAGGTACAGTACACTGGAGAGTAGTTTAGCAAAGCTCAGAGTTCTTTACAATATCTAAACTTAAAGGCATAACTTGAGAATAGAAATATAAGAAATTTAAATACACACTACCTAGGGTTTGTACTACTTACCTTGATAACACTTTCTTCATTGTTTCTTATAGTAGCATTCTGGGTAACTGTAGCTGTAACAAAGTACCTTCAAACTTTATGGCTCTAACAGAAGTGTTTAGTTTTATTTTGTTTTATAATATTTTATTATTTCATGAGTTTGTATGTTGGAAGTCCCAGAAAAGCTCTGCTGCTGACTCATCTATCCCACATGGCATCAACAAACAGCAGAATAGATTTGGAGGAGTTGAAGTAATATTTTGGTGCAGATGGCAAGAAGGGTTAGACTCAGAAGCTACCTCTCCTCTGCTCAGTCTCAACCTTTCTCCTCACTGTCTGTGTCAATAATCACAGACAGTACTGTGACAGCTTAGATAGTGACTCAGTGCTCTGAGAAGGCATATCCAGAGTGAGCAGAAGCTGCAAACCTTCCTACAACTTGGCCTTGCTTACTAAAGTATTTGGTTTTATTGGTACAATAAATCATTAATGCTAGCCAAGAACAAAGGTCATAGGAAAACACTTTCTACTTCCTGATGGGAAGAATAATAGAATCTGTGACCATCTTTAACCTTCCACTTCCAAGATAAATCTCTTAATGTTCCATTCCATTTAATCATGCAGCAAACTTTCACTGTGCACGACTTCTTAAGGTTGTGCTCCTGTTTGGACTGTACATTTCCCCAAGGGCTCATTGTTAAAAGTCTAGACTCCCAGCTCATTGTGATTAGGAAGAGCTGGCATCATTGCGAAGGGGTAGCCTCAGGAAGACTTCAGATCTTTCTTCAAAGGGGACTGTGCACTCCTGGTCTCTCTTCCTGTCTTTCTCTTTTGCTCCTGGCCATGAGGTTAGCAAGTTTGCTCTCTGCTGTGTGCTCCCACCATGAAGGAGCCTTTGCTACAGGCCCAAAGGCAACATGGTCACTTAATCATTAATTGAAACCTCTAAAATTGTGAACCAAAACAAGCTTCTTATTATTGCAAAGTGATACTCAAGGTGTTTGTTACAGTAAGAGTGCTGACTAACAGTTTGTGTGATTCATTTAGCTATAAAGGATCGTAACATGGAATTAGGATCAAGAAACCAAAGAGGTATTGTTGTCTCCATTGTAAGTTGTCTCACTTTGAACAAATCATTTAAGTTTTTGCTGCCTTTTTCCTCATTTTTTTCAAGTTTAATAGTTAGATTCTTTTAAAAATGCACATGCAATGCTTTGAAAATAGTTACCATAATTATGAAATATAAACAATAGTTACTGGTGTCATTGAAATAATTTGGAATCCTTTTTTTTTCTTTTTTTTCTTTTTTTTTTTTTTTTGGTCTTTTTGAGATAGGGTCTCCCTGTAGCCCTAGCTGGCCTGGATTCGCTATGGAGACCAGGCTGGCCTCAAACTCCACAGGCACACATATGGTACACTTACATACATGCAGGCAAAACACTAATAAACATAGAAAATAAAAATAAAATGATTTTTTAAATTAAAATTGCCTCTCTAATTGCATTACATGATAAGAAACTATATTCCAGCTTTTCTCAAGAGAAAAATAATGTAATTTTTCATATGCACAGTATTTTCTAAGCTAAAACTTAAGATTGGACTCCTGAACAAGAACTTTTATCAGTGTCAAGCACTGAATCAATTAGAAGTTCCCCATGAAACAGAGGCATTTGCTTAAAATTGAGCTACTTTAATAACAATAGTATTTGCGGTAGTCAGTTGTAAATATATAATGCAAAATCATCAAAAATTATCAGATAATAGTCTGGGAACTTTGGGCCCAGAAGCAAAGAATATAGGCCCAATATTTGATGTCATGATATTAAAGTTCTAGTAATTGAAACAGAAATAAACACATAAGTAGATTCTCTCAGGTTTGTGATAAGTCAGAGAAGATAAACAACAGGCTAAAAGTCATGTTTAACAAAGACTAAGTTTACCAAGGACAGTACTTCCTAGAACCAAGAACGGGAGAGGCAGGGAATTGAATGAATATGCTAGAGAGTGAATACAATTATGAATCACAGCTATAAAGATAGTGAGAACAGAAGTACATGCATTTCTCCAAAAAAGAATCCTTTGGAAAGGGATGCAAGTGCAGGCAGAGTATTTGGAAGTCAGTCCCATAAACACAAAAGGGGAAATAAGGAGTCAGGAGAGCAAGGCAAAGAAGGTAGAAAATCCAACTAAAATGATAGCTCATAAATTAAAAAATCAATATAATAAACACAAAGACAGTAAAATAAGGAAACAGAATGATAATAATTCAGATATGGAAAGCAAACATAGAAGAAAAAAATAAATGTGTGCTTTTTAGAAAATCAGTTGATAAAGTTCTGTGTGAATATGAGAACCAGTGGAGAAAAAGGACTGAAATAATAATCAGTAACAGAATTTTTAAGATACAGTACCACAAACATTCTAAACATGTAAAGACAATACAGAATGTAACAAACAACTTTATCAATAAATGTGCTTTGATATCTACAAATATACAGTGAGTAAATTTCTAGGAAAAAAAATGTGACCTGAACAATCTAGTTAAAGAAGGACTAGAAAGCCTAACCAGTCATTTGAAGTAAAAGTAACGAATAGCTCAAAATTTTGCCACAAACATAACTTGCTTCTCAAGTGGACTTTTGAGGAAGTGTTAACAAAATCTAAGAGACAAATTCAAACCATATACAAACCACTCCAGAAACTGAAAGGAAGGAACTTAATGATTCTTAATCTTCATTGTCAACTTAATGGGATTAGGAATCCCCTAGGAGATACACTTTCAAAGACATTTAACTGAGAAGGGAAGACCCACCCTGAATACAGGGAACACTGCTTCTTGGGCTAGGGTCCCAGGCTGAATAAAAGAAAGCAAGTTCAGTACCAGCATTCAGCTCTTCTGTTGACTGCAGATGCAATGTGATGAGCTAGCCCCCTCAGCTCCTGCAGCCACTCCCTCTTCACCTTGATGGACTGTGCCCTCTGTGAGCCAAAGTGAACTCTTCCTTAAGTTGCTTTTGTCAAATATTTTATCACAGCAATGAGAAAAGCAATACAAACTTCAAGAATGTAACATAAGACATTTACTATGATAGGACAAAGAAAACATTAAATAAGAAACATTTTTAAAATAAAAAGCTATAAATATGACCACATTAAAATTAATAATTTTTTTCTTAAAGTGTAAAAGTACCTAAATCCAATAATTGGTTCAGTTCAGGCTTGTGTGGCTTGTGTGAGTGTGTGCGTGTGTGTGTGTGTGTGTGTGTGTGTGTGTGTTTGTGTGTGTGTGATTTTCCTTTTTGTTTTGGTGTTTGATTTTGAAACTCCTACAAATCAAAATGGAAAAGGTAAAATCATACCACATGTAGATCAGATACTTGAATAGCTATATCTAAGAGAGAAATTTAAATAACTCTTAAACACATGGAATGTGTCTAAATTTATTAGCATGAAAATGCAAATTAAGGCCACAATGGGGTACTATAATATCCTTAGTAGGAACATAGTAATGTGCCTGACAACACCACCAAAGTGGGGAACAGTAAGAACTCTCATGAACTGCTAGCATGTGTGTCCACTAGTATAACCACATCAAATGAAGTTTAGCATCATCTGCTAGGGCTGGGAGTTAGTTATTTTTCTCATCACAGTGACAGAAACACTTGATAGAAACCACGTAAAGAAAGAAGCATTTATTTTAACACATAGATTCAATAGGTTCATTCCATGGTCATTTGGCAGATGTGCTTGGGGCAGAACATCGTGAAGCCTAGAGCAAGTGGCAGATAAGCTTCTTTACCTATTAAGGAACACAACGCCAGAAGGAAGAGAGGGAGGTATCAAAGACAAAATACCCCAAAGGATCGTGCTACTTCCTCCAAATAGGTCTCACATCCTAATGTTTCCACTCTTCCCTGCATAAAGAGTGCCACTGGCTGGGGACCTAGGTCTTAATGCATGAGCCTGTAAAATACTCATATTGAAACCACAGCACCAAACAATTCTCTTCTACTCTGATCTTCACTACAGAAACATACACACCTGTGATCTAAGGAAATAAGCAAGAGTGATCAATAAACTGATCACAAAAGCTAAATTTAGAAATAAACCAAACACACAATAATAATTGAATGGAAAAAACAGATTGCAGTTGCATAATGGCTGCTGTGCAAAAATAATAATCTTGGGGGCTGGAGAGATGGCTCAAGGGTTAAGAGCAACTGGCTGCTCTTACAGAGGACATGGGTTCAGTTCCCAGCACCCACATGGTAGCTAACAACCACCCTTAACTCTGCTTTCAGGGGATCCAATGCCCTCTTCTAGTCTCCGAGGGCATTGTACACATGGTTTCACTTACATACATGCAGGCAACACAAATATATCTAAAATAAAAATAAATTAATTAATAATCTTCACTCAGGTATTCCACAAAATACATCTCATAATTATAAGACTGAAAACAATTATGCAGGAAAAAAAATGTGCATTATGATCCTATTTGTATAAATGTAAAAATATTCAAATCTAAATTATATTCCTTGCACATGCACCCAGAGATGGTGAAGAATGCACACAGAGACGAAAGAGGAGCAACACAAAGTTTCTAACTAAAGTTGAAAATAGTTTTAATCAGGTGGCACACACAGAAGACTTCAAGGAATGACCTGAGAAAAGTTCCAAAGTAATTTACTTAATAAATATTAAGTATATTAGGTATATTGTACATTTATATTTTATTTAATTTCTATATGTATACATACATATTAATATGTGTATACTCATATACATAAATATTTAAATATGTATCAGAATTTTCTAAGTGTTTGCATGTCTGCGTGTTCATGAGACGATTTGTACTCAAGATCTAAGATATCTACTGATCGATACCAATACTGCAGCCTTCTTTACCTTTGTAAATCAGTAGATTTGAGAATTACCATATAAATTTTCTGTGCATGGACTGTAATTTTTTAACTGGAGTAAAGTTCTTCTCCTATGTTTAATTGCTTTCACACATGCTATACTAAGGACTTGTAATTCCCTGAAACTTCTAGAAATAAAATGAACTTAATCAGTAGTTCATTTTCATCATGTTTCAGAGTGTTCTCTGTGATCAGTTCCTTTGTGCCAATCCAAGAATAAATCTAGTAGTTTCTCTTAGGGAATTTCTTCTATCCTCCACAATATTTGAAGCTCCTTGAGAATGTCACCACAGACGATTTCCATGTGTCTACTGTCTCCTAAAGATGGCAACGGAATTGTGAATAGAAGACTTGGTTTGTGTGACAATACTGTCTTCATGAAGACCAAGGACACCTCGCACCTTTGTGCTTTCCCACACTGTGTGGCACACTCACAGATTCTACTGTCACTCGCATTTCCCATTTTTTTCTTTTCTCTGATTGACCATTCCTTACAATTGACAGTAGCCAAACATTTATATTCAGAAAAGTAAGGTTTGCAAGTTTTTCAGAGCTTCTTTCCTCTGGGAATTCTAAGCGACTCCATTTTCTTTGATACGTTTATGTAGCAGTGAAAAACAGAATTTCTTTGAATACATCAACTTTTTGTGTCATTTTTACCTCACTGAATGTTAGTAATTGCCCTACAACAGGTTAATTACTAGTATATCCTGATGATATCCAGTAACTATCAGAAGAATTTCATTTTTGGAAAATTCTAACCATGAAAACCATTAAATTAAAAAACAAAAGATGAACGCATAAATATCATCTGGCACTTTAATTTTTTCTTTCCCACTCTGTGGTTTTATCTTAACCAACCAAGTGAATGCTTTAAGAGCTAAAACAAATATGACTGATTTGAATGATCAAATCATTCCGTACATTTTGTTTCTATAAAATCACTTGTTTTAGCAAAATCATTTTCTTCAGTCTCTGGGAAAATGGTGATTTATTCTGGAAGGCTCTTTTTGTTTTTAATACATACCTATTCTAGACAATGGACTTGTCTTTTAAGCTTTATTCATTGTAAGTGCTTAGTAACCCCAGCCACAAAGTTATGAAGACATCACCCTTTCATTTTTCCAGTTTCTCCTTCTTTTTTCAGTGACACCAGTAATAAAAGGGCACATAATGCTATCTTTTCTGGTTACTAATATTTTACCTTGGAGATTCTGGAATGACAAGCTCTATAATTGCCAGTATTTTTCACATTCTGTTTGTTTTTGTTCTACTAAGTGGTTAGTATATGTTTCCAAATTATTTTTTAAATAAAGCTCCTTTATGTTAACAGAGGCTAAAAAAATAACCAAATGGAAATGTTCTGAGACTTCGGTTTTCTTTTTTTAAAATTTTTTAATTAGTTTTTTTGAGACTTTCATATAATGTATTTTGATTATATGCAAGTCCTCTGAGGTCTACCCCTTCCTTCCCTACCCCCCTATCAAGTCCAATTTGTTATAGTCATTGGGGGTGGGGGGCATCCACTAGACCATGGTTGACCAACTAAGGGATATATTCTTAAAGAAAATTGACTCTCTTTCTCCCATTAGTTATCAATTTCCAGTAGCTCCTTAGCTAGGGCTCAGATACTGTGCTCACCACCCCTGTCCAGGCTGGTTTGAGTTTGATCAGGTTTTGTGCATGTTGCCACTGTGGGTTCAATGTGCACTTCCCCTGTTGTGCAGAGAAAACAGTTTCTTTGTATGCATCTGCCGTCTCTAACTCTTACAGTCTTTCCATCCCGTCTTCCACAATGATTCTTGCGCCTTGGGAGGAGAGAGCGTGCTATGGGTACCCCATTTAGAGTTGAGCATTCTGCAGTATCTTATTCTTTGCTTGACCAGTTGTAGGTCTCTGTGTTAATCGACACCTACTTCCAGAAGAAGCTTCTTTGATGAGGGCCAAGGGCTGTACTGATCTACAGGTATAACAACATCATTAGGGGGTCACTTTAACACTGTATCTATTCCTTAGAATAATAGTAGCTAATTCTTCCCTTGGGCCTATGACCTATCTAGCCACAGGTTCTTGGCCCCAATATATGGGATCAGGTGTGGGTTTGATCTTGTGGATGGGACCTTAAATTCAATCCAAAAGTAGTTGGTTACTCCTATAACATTTATGCCATTATTGCACCAATGGTTCCATCTAGCCAGACGAGTCATTACATTGCTGATTACTTTTCTAGTAGCTTGCAAAGCACCTTCCAGAACTATGAAAGCTATCCAGAAGAGATGAAGCTTTGAGATCAATGCCACCTTGATTCTCCATGTTTATGATTTAAGTATGTGGTGCCTTCAGCAATAAGGTCTTAAAGTCAAGTTCAGGAGTGGGTAGCCAAGAGCATTTGCAACAGCCTTTAATGTATGGGGGTCTATGAGATTTCACTGGACAAAAACTCCAAAAGTGTTAACCCATCCCTGACAGTGGACTTTTTATTTGTTAGCATTTGGTGTCTAGTAAGGGTACTGTCACCCAATTATTAGGTAACTCCACTTAAACTCTTTATGTATGTCTGTGCATATATTTTAATAAGGTTCTATAGTAGTACGTTTCCACATGACTTTTTCATAAGGTCTTTAGTGTTAGTTATCTCTCTCCATAGTCCCTCCTGTACCCTGCCCTCCCCCTTTGATCCTTCTTGTTCCATTATTCCCTTCCCCTTTATACCACTGTATTCTATCATCCCTCCTTTGAAAACCCCTCAATCATGCCCCCTTACTAATTTCTTGACCTCTTTGGGTATTCAAAATGAAACATGCATATTTAATGATTCAAGGCTAACATCCATAAATGTGAGAAAACATGCAGTATTTGTCTTTCTGGGTCTGGGTTACCTCACTTAGAATGATTGTTTCCAGCTCCCTCCATTTACCTGTGAACTTTATAATACTATTTTACTTAACAGTTGAATAATATTCTATTGTGTAAATGTAGCACATTTTCATTATTCATTCATCAGTTGATACACATCTAAGGTTATTTCCAATTCCTGGCTATCATGAATAGAGCATCAACGAACGCAGATGAATAGGTATCTCTGTAGTAGAATACAGAATCCTTTGGTTATACGCTCAAGAGTGGTATAGATGAATCATGTGGCAGATCTATTTCTAGCTTTTTAAGGAAACTTCAAGCCAGCATTTATTCTCACTTGTCTCTGGATCTTAGTCATTCTGACTGGGATAAGACGAAATCTCAAAGCAATTTTAATTTGCATTTCCCTGATGGCCAAGGATGCTAAACTTTTTTTTAGGTATTTCTCAATTTGTATTTCATCTATTGGGAACTCTCTGTTTTGTGCCTTGTCCCAGTTTTTAATTGGGTTGTTTTTTAATGGTTTTTGTTTGTTTGTTTGTGTTTGTTTTTGTTTTTGTTTTAGTTCTTTATATATTCTAGGTACTAATCCTCTGTCAGATGTATAGCTGGTGAAGATTTTTTTTCTTATCCTGTAGGCTGGCTTATCACTGGAATAATGGTATCCTTTGAAGTTATTTTGAGAGATGCTCCATAGTACTCTGGAACTTAGTCGACCTTGAAGGGCAAGGAGCAAAATTGTCCTTTAAGTCCCTCTGACCAGATTAATATGGGCCTCAAATATGGCTGTTAAACATCCAAGAAGGTTAGTTCCACCAGTCAGGTACTTTTAATTATCATGTGCTAAGTAGATAAAGCTTGGGCAAAAACCAAACATTCTGAGATAAACCTTGACTAGATATATATTTTGTTCCTTAAACTAGTTGACTAAACTATGACCTTAGAAATTTTAAGATTATGTGTATATTATTTTTGTCTCATCCTTAATATATCATAACAAACCTAAACAGATCTTCATCACTTGCTTAGGGTTTCTCATTTTTTTCTGCCTGTTTTGGAAAATATCTCTGTGCCACTAAATTTTCTCCTTCCTGCTCTCTGTTTGACCTGTCTTCACTCTCTCAGGGTCTCATGCTCTTGATGCAAGTGGAAAAACTGACATAACACATTTTTATCTGTGGTTTATATGATAAGGAGGGAGGACTTACAAAGAAATTTCATGTGCCACTTGGCAACATTTCTGATCACTTTTGCACCCCACCCACAGTCTCTGTTAGCTTTTGCCCTTGCCTCATGGGCCCATGGTCTCACCCCAGGTCTGTAAATGCCCCATCTTACTTTCACACTTGTACAACACTCCTGCCATTCACCACAGCAGCCACACACACTTCCTTTTTCCATTCCAATCCCACCACCACACTAACTCTGCTGGTGGCTAGGTTCCACCCTTCTTCCCAGAGTGCCCTGCACTTACCTATAGCTCATGCTTTTCAGAGGAATAAGTTGTTTCTGGGCTACATTCCATCCCTTTCCTCCAGCTCTTACAATCTTTCCACCATCCTTCTTCTGCAAGGGTCCCTGAACCTTGGAGGGGGTGAAAGATGCAGGGCGATCTCTTGTATCATGGTGAGATAGTGACTTCTTGGGCCTCCCCATCATTCATCTTCAAGACGTGGCTGCTGATCTATCTCAGTGTTGTTTTTCCTACTATAAAGACAAATGGAAGGAAGTAGACAACCTAAACAAACATGAATGTAAATACAAATGCCTAGACAATATCCCAGTAGGTGTACTATATTCATTAAACAGTATACTTGCAATGGCTTCCTCACTGGGGCCTATAGGCTTCCCTGACACAGGGGGTTGGCCTGGCCTACAGCACCAGATGTGTGTTCCACCCCTAGGGGCAGGTCTTATCCAATTAGAAATTTGTCAGCTGTATGTATGTTCGTTGAGCCATTATTGCACTATCAGGCTTTGCTTGGCATGTCCATAGTGTGCAGCACATGGGGTCCATTGTTGAGTAGAATCATAGGGGATCATTTCTTCCCCAATCATGTGCATACTGCCTTCCGGCACTATGAAAGCCATCCATCCAGTGGAGTGGAGATTTTGACTTAGTGTCAGATCCATCTCTTCTTCACCCTCACTTACATCATGCAATGTCTTCAACAACATGGCCTTACTGACCCTTCTAGTATACAACTGACATTAGTGGAAATAGCCTTGGTGAATTTGAGGACCTCTAGGATCTCTTTCTGACCAACAGCTCATAGGGGCAGCCCACCCCTGGTACTGTAGTGTCTCTTAACTGTTGTATAGTTTTGGGAGCCTCTGTTTTTATCTTACCCAACCATTGAACTCCCAAGAATCTTACAGCTACAGAAGGCCCTTTTTCCTTCGGGTGTCTTTCAAATGGGTTTCACATCTGTAAAACACTCAAAGGTGAACATAATATATTAACTCAATCATAGTCCAGGTCTAACAAGGCATGAAAAGGTTTTATCCATTCATATTAATTGCTTTCTCCATAGACCTTTGTTAGGTACCATAGCATGGGTAAGAGGCATTAATCTGATTAGTTCTTTACTGTCTTTAGTTATCCTTTTGGAATCATTCTACATTCTGGGGCTCTTACATGGAATCTCTTTGTATTCTTTTATCCTTGATACATTTACAGGTAGTGGCTCCAGTTGCCTGACCCTGCACTGGGCTAAGGAGGCAGGGGTTTCTCTTGCCCCTGATGCATCTGTTGGTTCCCCAAGTCAGGCAGGTCTTGGTCTGCCTCCTGACTGTAGCCATACCTGTTGTCTCTCCATTGACCACACCTGGCTGCTTGGGGAGGCCCTGGTGAGGAAAACTGCCTCAACCCCTAGCATAGCCTTTCGCAGGAGAGAAATGCAACTTATTTAAGCTTTGTGGACACTTAACCACCCCTGGGATAATTTTAATCCTTTGAATGCATTTTGTAAACTATTGTTCTTGTTTTAAAGCCTTCCAGGAACTCAATTTGGTTTTCTATCAATTCTTTCTTTGGGAATTTGGGTTCCACCTAAATCTTGCCACATTTGTCTTCAAGTAACCCAAATGGACCATTTCTTCTGTCTGGTCTTTTTTAGATCTCTTGTAAGGTATTCTGTTATTCTACAGACACGTTTTACACTCTGGTCAGAGTCACTTAGATCTGCTAAAGCTTCTCTCACTCTACAAAGATTCTGTCCCATTAAAGGGCTTAGCAAAACCATTGAAGCTCTATACCATTCTCAAGGTCCCAGTTGAATTAAGCTTTCCTTTATATCTCTGGTGAACACAGTTTTATCTGGCCCAGTGAACTGGGCATCATATATTGCTTTTCTCATCCTGAGTTCTGTCAGTAATGCTTCTCCCTCCTTTATAGTCCTCTGGTCCCTATTATGGGAGTTTCCATTGGTGATGACCATATATCTCTAATACCTTGTACCAACCATCCCATTAATGACTGCTCCCCCCCTGCATTGGCCTAGGTTGAACAGATGGGTGGTTATGTAACTCAGCTGTGAAGCTTCTGAAGAACTTAGACTGATGTTATTTCCTCCCATGTCCCATACCCTCATGAGCCACATGGTGAGAGGATCTTTGATTGCTTGCTCATAAGTTTTTTCTAGTTTTAACAGCTCCAGTGTGGAATATTTCCTAGATACAGTACTGTTAGCATTTTCCTCTTTTTGTATCAAAAGTTGAATCTGAGGGGCAGCTTTAGCTACTTTTATGTTTAAGTTGTTTCTTTTTCCACTACTATCTGTCGTTTTTTCTGAGTCCTTGGACCCCTGGTCTCCTAACCTTACACAAGTTAAAAATGCCCCATTTTTTTCTCTCTCAAGCTCTGCAGCTGAAACTGAATTCTCCAGTACCTCCCTAGGCTCTTCAGCTTCTTCTGCCTTGGACAAATCTTTTATTATGCAAAGTGGACACGCCCCCCTCTCTGGGTTCTCTGCTTATGCCCAATTTTTCTTGACTTTCTATAACTTTTAAAGAATCTTCACATACCGCCAACTAGGCTAGTTTCCCACATTTACAATACAGCTGTGGCCCATGCTTCTGCGTGACTAACCCACATGACTATCCCTAACCCCATTAAGCATATGGGGTTTGGCTGCCCTTTCCCCTAGGTTCCCGCCAGCTTCTCCCGGATGGGACGTGTTGTCTCACAGGACTCTTTGCAGCACCCATCTCCGCCCTTCTGGATTTGGGAATCTGAAACTGGCTCCCTTTCAATCAGCACACCAGATGCTGTTGGAACCATGCCACTTTCCCAGGCCCACATCCCCATGTTTTTACAGGACTCCTGTGGTTCCTCTCGCCTGCCTGCTATGCCAATTTGTGGCACTAAATTTTCTTGCCTTTTCCCTTTTCAGGAGGCTCCAGTTGTGCCCTCCCAAGACCCAAGACTCACAGACTAACATAAGACATTTTTATTTTGGGTTTCCTTTATGGTAGGGTGGGGGTGACTTACAAAGAAATCACAGGCACTGCACTGCTGGATGGGCATTCCTATCACTTTTGCGCCCCACCCACAGTCTCTGTTAGCTTTCCCCAGGGCCCGAGGTCTCACCCCAGATCTGTAAATGCCCCATCTCACTTCCATGCTTGAAGGACACCCCCACCATTCACCCAGTGGCTGCACACACTTCCTTTTTCCATTCCAATTCCACCCATGCTAACTCTGCCAGCAGCTAGGCTCCACCCTTCTTCCCAGGTTGCCCACACTCACCCAAAGTTCACAGTTTTTGGAGGAATAAGTTGTTTCCAGGTTACAATCTCCATTCCCATAGCCTTTTAATATATTTTACATTCTCATTTTCTTTTTTAATAATTATAAGAATAACAGTAACAAATAATATTCCATCTGTTGTGAGAATTCTTTTCCTGGGGATACTAAGCAATGTTTATTATCCCTTTCTAAGTTTGTAGTGTCAAACCAATATTTGATTAAAGTGTTTCTGGGGAAGCAATGTATTTACTGAGGTTATTTACAGAGATGACTGAGGGGTTGCTGAGATGTATGAGTGACCTGAGGCTATGCACACTGGAAAGGCTTTACCCAGGATGGATCAAGCCTTTTCTTTCTAGCCTTCCCCAGATTATATACTTTAGTCATCCCTAAATCCACGAGACCATCTGTGATTAGGGTTAAATTACATACAGTTGTCTGGGAAAAGTCGCTGGATACTCTAATGAGGGTCCAATGACCCTGCTTACTCCTCCTTTAATGAAGGAACACAACCATCAACAAACCCAGTTGTGATGATGTTTAGCAAGCAGGCACAGCTGAAGTTGTGACAGTGGCAGTTATTTGATGCAGAAGTGACTGCTAACAGCATTGTTTAAAAGGATTTGGTGTTAGGACAAATGAGGAAGAACATACATCTTTTATTTTCTGAGTCTGTGTTACTTCACTTAGTATAACAGTTTCTAGATCCATCTACTTACCTGAAAATTTCATTTTTAATTTTTAAAGTTTTTTTATTATTTTTATTTTATGTGTATGTGTGTATTACCTGCATGTAGGTAAGGGCACCTGTGTCACGCAATGCCCACAGAGGTCAGAAGAGTCTTTCAGATGGATCCCCTGGGACTGGAGTTACGGACAGTTGTTAGCTGCTATGTGGGTGCTGGGATTTGAACCCAGGTCTTCTACAAGAACAATCAGTGTTCGTAACCACTGAGCCATCTCTCCAGCCCTGCAAATTTCACTTTTTCATCTTTCTTTACTCCTGAATAGAATTCCATTGTATAAATGTACCACATTTTTGTTAACCACTGGTCAGTTGAGGGGCACTTAGGTTGCTTCCATCTCTTAGATATTGTGAAAAGAGCAGCAACAAGCATGATTGTACAAATGTATCTATCTACAATAGGATGAGCCCTTTGGGTATATGCAGAAGAGTGGTATAACCAGGTCATATGGTAAGTTCATTTTTAGTTTTTAAGAGTTCTTCACATGGTTTTCCATAGGGTTGCATGAGTATGCAATCCCACCAGCAGTGAATGAGCATTCCCCTTTCTCCCCATCCACACCAGCTTTTGGTATCACTTGTTTTCTTGATGCTAGCCAGTCATATTGGGGTAGTTTAGGGTGGTTTTAATTTGCACTTCCCTAATTACTAATGATGTTGAACACTTTAATAGATGTTTCTTAGCCATCTTTATTTCTCCCTTTGAGACCTCTCTGTTTAGATCTTTAGCCCATCTTTTAATTAGGTCATTTGGTTTCTCACTTCTTTGTTTGTTGAATTCTTTATATAGTCTAGATGTTAATCTGTCAGATATGTCACTGGTGAAGATTTTTTTCCCACTGTGTATGTTTTCTCTTCACTTTCTTGATTTTTTTCTTTTTCCATACAGAAGCTTTTTAGTTTAATGAGGTCCCACTTGTTGATTGTTGACCTTAATTCCTGACTTCTGTCCAATTTAGAAAATTCTTTCCTAGACCTATATCTTGTAGGATACTACCAATATTTTCTTCTAATAGTTTCATAGTTTCCAGTTTCACACTGAGGTCTTTGATCCATTTGGAGTTGACTATTGTACAAGGTGAAAGATAAGGATCTGGTTTGATTGTTCTACAGGTGGAGACTCAGTTTTGTCAACACCATTTGTTGAAGATCCTGTCTTTCCTCCATTGTGTGTTCTTGGCACCTTTGTCAAATATTAGGTGACTGAAATTGCATGTACTCAGGTTTGGATCTTCAAGGATGTTCCATTGATTTATGTGTCTATTTTTTTCTTCCAGTACAACACTTTTTATGACTATAGCTCTGCAGTATATTTTGAAATCTGGTATAATAATCCTCCAGCATTGTTTTGGCTATCCAGGTACTTTTGTGCTTCTATACAAATTCAAAGATGTTTTTTTCTAATTCTGTGAAGTATGTCATTGGGATTTTGATTGGGAGGGTCATTTTCTCCATATTAATTCTTCTAATCCATGAGCATGGGAGGTCCTTCCATTTACTGATGTTTTCCTCAATCTCTTTCTTTAATAATTTAAAATTTTCATTATAGAGATCTTTGGTGACTTTGGTCAAGTTTATTATATAAACACACACACACACACACATACACACACACACACACATATTGTAGCTATTGTGAATGGGAGCATTTCCCTATACTTTCTCCAGTTGTGCCTTTGTTATTGGTATATAGAAAGGCTACTGATTTTTGTAGATGGATTTTATAACCTGCCACTATACTGAAAGTGTTCATCAGTTCTAGGACTTTTCTGGTGGAACTTTTGGGATCTCTTAGGTACAGTATCATATCCTCTGCTAGAAGGGAACGTTTGACTTCATCTTTTCCAATTAGTACTCCTTTAATTTCCTTCTCTTGTCTCATTGCTCTAGCAAGAATTTCAAGCACTATATCGAAAAGAAGTAGAGATAGTGAACATCTTTTTCTTGTTCCTGATTTTAATGGGAATGCACCCAGTTTTTCTCCATTTAGAATGATGTTGGCTGTGGGTTTGTTGTATATAGTTTTAATTATGTTGACATATGTTACCTCCAGTCCAGTTCCCTTTAGAACTTTTATAATGAACACATGCTAAATTTTTTCAAAAGCCTTTTCTGTATCTATTGAGATGACTGTGTTTTCTGTCTTTGAGTCCATTAATATGATTGATGATGTTTATTGACTTGTGTATATTGAACCATCCCTGCATCTCTGGAATAAAGCTTACTTGATGATGATGAATGACATTTTTGATGTACATCTGTATGTAGATGGCAAGTATTTTGTTGAGAATTTTTGCATCTATGTTCATTAAGGATATGAGTCTATAGTTTTCTGTTTTGGTTGTGTCTTACCTGGTTTGGGTATTAGAGTGATGCTGGCTTCATAGAAGGAATTTGGGAGTTCTTCCTATTTTTCTATCATTTTGAATAATTTATGTAATATTGTTTGGAGGTCTTCTTTAAATATGTTAAAATTCTGCTGCAAACCCATCTGGGCCTGGGCTCTCTTTAGTAAGGAGGTTTTATATTACTGTTTTGATTTCCTTATATGCTGTGGGAACATATGTTATATGTTCCTTATATTTTTAAACTATTGATTTCTTCTCAGTTTGACTTTTATGGTTCCCATGATTTTAGATATTCATCCATTTCTTTTAGATTTTCAAATTTAGTAAGGTATAGGTTTTTAAAATATTCCCTTATAATGTTCTGGATCTTTTTGGTGTCTGTTGTGATGTTTCCACTTTCTTCTCTGATTTCGTTGATTTGGATTTGCTTATTCTTTTGTTAAATGGGCTAAAGGTCTTTCTACCTTGTTTAGCTTTTAATGAACAGGCTCTTAGATTCATTGATTCTTTATATTGTTTTCTTTGTTTCTATTTCATTAATTTCTGCTTTGATTTTTGTTATTTCTTCCCTTCTACTGGGTTTGGGTTTCATTTGTTTTTGCCTTTCCATCATCTTGAGTTACAGTGTTAGGCCCTTTATTTGGGCTCTTTGTAATTTTTTAATGTAGACACTTAGAGCTATAAACTTCCCTCTTAGGACTGCTTTTAAAGTGTCCCAGAGGTTTTGTTGTATTGCATTGTACTTTTCATTGAAATCCAGGAATTCTTTTATTTCTTTTTTAATTTCTCCTTTGACCCACTCGTTATTATGGGTGTGTTCTTTAATCGCCATGAGTTCATGTAGTGACTAGGGCTTCTTCCAGTGTTGATTTTGAGCTATAGTGCATTGTGGTCTGATAGAATGCATGGAATTATTTCAATTTTTTGTATTTGTTGAGGTTTGTTTTGTGCCCCAGTATGTGGTCAATTTTTGAAAAAGTTCATGGGGTGCCAAGTAAAAAGTGCATTCTTTGGTGCTTAGGGGAATATTCGAAAGATATCTGCTAAGTCCATTTGATGTATGGTATCATTTAGTTCAGATATCTCTCTCTTTATTCTTTGTCCAGTTGACCTGTCTAATGGGGACAGTGGGATATTGCAGTGCCCTGTTATTACTGAGTTGGGGTTCATCTGTGTCTTAAAGTCCTATAATGCATAATGCATATATGTTCAGGATTTCAACATCTTCTGGGTTAATTGTCCCTTTGATCAGAATGAAGTAACGCTCTTTGTATCTTCTGATTAGATTTACTTTGAAGTCTATTTTCTTAGATATTAAAATTGCAACCCCTGCTTGTTTCTCAGTGCCATTTGCTTGGAATATTCTTTTCCATCCTTTTACCTTAAGGTAGTGCCTGTCCTTGAAGGTGAGATGGGTTTCTTGCAGACAGCAAAAAGATGGATTTTGTTTCTTAATCCATTCACTTAGCCTGTGTTTTTTGAATGGGGAGTTCAGTCCATTGGTATTTAAAGTTATTATTGAAAGATGTGTATTGGTTGCCATCATTTTGATTACTATTTGCATTCTTTGTCTAATTTTGTGTTTCCTCAATTATACCTTTATTTTCTTTGTTGTCCCTGGGGTATATTTGTTCCTTTCTCTGTTCTTTGTATTGCTTCAAGTACCCTTTGAAAGGTTGGTTTTGTGGACATGTAATTGTTCAGACTATTCATGTCATAGAAAATTTTTCTTTTCCCCTCAACTGTAATGGACATTTTTGCTGGGTAAAGTATTCTGGGTTGGTATCTATTGTCATTTAAAATGGGAAATACCTTGGTCCAGGTTCTTCCAGTTTTCACAGCTTGCATTGATAAGTCAGCTGAAATTCTGGTGGGCTTTCCTTTATATGTGACTTGTTTTTCTTTTGCTGCTTTCAGTATTCTCTTTATTCTGTACCTTTGTGTTTATAATATGATATGCCATGGGGAGTATCTTTTCTGGTCTTATTTGGTGTTTTATGTGCTTCTTGTATTTGTATGGGAATGTCTTTTGTGATGGCTAATCCTGGGTGTCAACTTGACAGGATCTGAAATGAGAGAGATCTTCTTAATTAGATCATCTGAAGCTGGAAGATATGCCCTAAAAGTGGGTGTTACCTTCACCTGGCTTCTTGCTGCTTGCCTTCTCTCTCACTGGTGAGTTCATCTTGCTTCTGTAGATTGAAGACTAGCTGATCTTTTGGAATTCATCAGACCTTCAGAACCAGATTGGGACTACTGAGACATCCAGCCTGAGTGACTATGGATTCTCAGCCTCTCCAGTGTGGTGCAGCCATTGTTGGACTACTCAGACTCCATCCTGCAAGCTAAGCTGATAAATCTCTATACATATATATTCATCCTACCGGTTCTGTTTCTTTGAAGAACCCTGACTAATACATCTTTCCCTAATTTGGGGAAATTCTCTTCTACAATCCTATTTAAGATCTGGTCAATACCATTAACTTAAGTTTCTTCTCCTTCTTCTATGCCTATGATACATAGTTTTGTCTTTTCATGGTGTTCCACATCTCTTGCATATCCCATTCCTGTGTTTTAAAAAAATTTATAATCTTTGCTTGAGTGGTCCAGTTCTTCAACTTTATTCTCCAGTGCTGATGCCCTGTTTTCCATTTCATTCATTCTAGTGGTGAGGTTTTCTCCTGTTGTTTTGAGCTGGGTTATTTAGTTTTTCACTTTTTTCTGTTTCTGCCTGAATTTTCTTCAATGTTTCTATCTCTTTTGTGAATTCATTCACAGGTTTAGCCCTGTCTTTGAGTTTTTGATGTTTTGGTTTGTGTGTTCTTTAAATTCATTGAATTCCTTGATCATATTTATGATTGTTTTTTCGAGTTCCATGTCCTGTGTCATGTCATTGAACTCCTCTACAGGACTGTTGGTACTTGGTGGTGACATATTTTTTGGGTTTTTCGTGTTATTATTTTTTCACTGTGACTTTGACATGCGGATTTCTACTGTAGTTTCTGATTCTTGTGTGAGACTCAAGCCTTCTTTTGTTGAGTTTAGATCTATCCTGGGTTATATCTAGGGGGTTCTCCTTGTAGAACTCCTCTACAGGACTAGTGGAGTTTGGTAGAAGCATAGTGTTTTGGCTTTCCATTTTATTATTCTTTCGTTGTGATTTTGGCATGTGACTTGCTTTTGTTGTTTGTGATTCTGGTATGAAAATTAAATTGAGGTTTGATTCTGTTTGTATTATTGGTGTGCCTTGATTGTTTTCTTATTGGTTATTTTCAGGGTCTCCCAGGTGTTTTGTTTTGTTTTGTTTTGTTTTGTTTTGTTGGAGGGAACTGATGGCTTCAGATAAGCTACTCAAGATCTCCCACAGAATCCCAAATCAGGTTTCAGTCAGGTATACTCAGGCTTCCTTCTAGGGTTTGGACCTCTACTAGTGGGAACTCAGAGAAAAATTTGGGAAGTTCCCTAAGGGGGGGGGGTGTCCCAATTTTGGGAGTCTCAGGCAGTCTGCTGAGTTCTCAGCCCTTATGCCGGAGGGAGGCCAGAACAGGCACTCTCTGGCTGTCTGCTGAGATCTCAGCCCCTACACCAGTGGAGGACTGAACAGGCCCTCTCAGGCTCTCTGCTAAGGTCTCAGGCTTGTCCTACCAGAGGGCAGAGGTCTGCCTAGGGGCCATGGAAGGGGCCTCACACAGTGATTTGGGGAATCTCACCACCACATGGAAGCAGGATCCAGGTGCTCTCGGGCAGTCGCCTGGGTTCTCAGTCCTTATGCCAGAGGGAGGCCAGAACACACACTCTCTAGAGGTCTGCTGAGATCTCAGTCCCTACACCAATGGAGGTCAGAACAGCCTCTCAGTCTGTCTCATATGCCTTTTCTTAATTTGGAGATGTTTTCTTCTAGAATCCAACTGAAGATTTGGATTTGACCTGGGATTCTTCTCCTTCTATGCCTATAATTCATAGACTTGGTCTTTTCATGATATCCTAAAAGTTCCTGTATATTCTTCTTGCATTTTAATTTTTCATAATATTTGATTGAGTGGTCCAAGTCCTCTACTTTAGATTCAAGTCCTGATATTGTATCATCTATTTGATTCATTTATTTTTATTCCACACATCCTGAGTGTGAGCATAGTGGGTTCAGTCATGTAGAAACCATGAATGAAGTTACTTATGGGTATTAGAAGAAATGGTAGAAACCACTAACTGGTGGAATTAACTAAGAACTCTTAATTCAAACTGAATATCAAAATTTGGATCTCTGCACTCTTTTTCTATATACAATGAGTTTATGCATTCTCTCTCTTCTTCTGTTTCAGTTTTAGAGATGCCAATAAATAATTTCTCTTACTCAGCAGATCTATATTCCCTGGATTTTCTTATTTCATGATGAATAGGAAGACTACTTCTGTATTAGTAAAAACTATTGCAGCCCCAGCATTGACCACAATTCCAAAACATGTGTATGGTGATTCAATAAATGGCCAGTTCAGATTTCAGGTAACTCAGAAAATGAGACCATCTAGATTTTACACATAATTCTCAAATATTAATAAAGGTTTTTTTCCCTCCACTTGAGGTTTCTCTGTAGTCACATTACAGTTTTTCTGTGTTCCAATTAAACGTGGCGTCATGTCTGAAACATATTGACATATGCATAGACAGTAGAGCAACGCAAAGCAGATCTGTCACCTTCCTTGCTCTACCCCCTTCTGCCCCCAAATTGTTCTCCCACAATTTTCTTAAACCATATACAACTCATTTTAAATTTGTTCAGAAAGATTTGGATCCTACATCACTCCTGTTTTAAAACTGAACAGTACAGAATGCTGGCCAATGAACTTTGGACCTTTGTTCCATTGTCTGATAATTCTGCTCTTTTGTACTATCTCTATCTTTTATCAAGTCAGTTGAAAATACTAAATAACACAGGGCCAATGATGCCACAATGTTAACAGGTAATCTTTGCACATGGGTCTCCAACAGGTTATAGACATCCTAAATGTATCATTGTGCAGCTCAGATTTCCTCACTTTCACATGCTTTTCTGAATTTAGAGAGCACTGTGTCCATACCATGCCCTAATCTACAATCAAAAAAGGGAATGGGCTCAAAACTATGTTATTTCCCTATAAGCCCAATGATTCCCACTTGGTTTTGAGCCCATAGAATATTTTAATAATCTCTTCTGGAATCTTTCCCAGATAAGCAATAAGGCTGAAAAATTTATTGTTATGAATCTCAAAACACTTCTTGTCTTCAGACATCTATGCTGGTCAGTAACACTTTGAGAATTGTTAAGCAGAAGCTCAACGGCAATACAGTCACATATTCTGGGCTTTCTATTTGTTTGTTTTTTTTTTCAGAACTGAGAGACTAAGGTACACATAGAATATCTAACAGCACAGCATAAACTGTTCTGAGCAAAGAGTGAGAAGTGTGATATTATTCATCAAGTTAAAGCCTCTACACTTGAATGCAGCTAAAATGGATTTGCTCTAAGCTAAAATAAAAAAGGAAATTGTTTTCCCCCTAAGACTATTTTCACATACTTCCTTCGATGAATTTCTTCACTTCTCAATTTTCCTGAACAACAGAAGGTGCTTTGAGTGCAGGATCTGATATATCCAGATATTTCAGTGTGACTTTAAGTCCATGTGCTCTTTCAAAGGCAGTTTTTGTGTCGTAATCCCCAGTTTTCTTATCTTCAACTGTGGAATTTAACGCTAGGTTCTTTATTAAGAGAGTTTCAGTACTAGAAAACAGGTGGGGGGAACTCAGGTAACAGGGCAGGATTTGAGATTGCACTGCTGTGCCTTGGGCCTGTAACAGAAAACCACCTGGACTAGCAAAGAATCAACAATTCAAAAAACACAGTGATCTGCCCTAAGTGTCAGCCAAGTACTGACCCCATCATAGCTGAAATATCAGTTTAAAAATACATGCCTGAATTTATCTTCAAAGACAGGAATCTTCAGTTTCTGGAAGTAATTGAGCAGTCACTGAAAGACGTTGCAGGACAGAACCCCAAAATAAAAATTATGAAGACATAATTCCAGCTCAAAACATTTTGGAGGCTAGACTCCAGGTTAGAAACCATTTCTATCTCACATTCATTTTCTGTGAATGTTGACACTTTGGAAGCTTACTAAAAAACTTCAGGAATAACTTTAGCATAATCCAGATCTAACAATAAGTAAAATCATCAGTATTCCAATCAAATTCAACTTTCAGTCTTTTAATTAATTGTCTGGGCAGTAGAGCTCCTGGATCTTCTACTGCCTGGTAACCCCATGATCTTTCTTCAGTCAGTCCTTGTAGGTAATTTTTACATGAAAAGAGTTCATTATAATGTCATTTTACAGGGTTGGAGAGATGGCTCAGTGGTTAGGAGAACTGGCTCTTCTTGCAGAAGACCTGGGTTCAGTTCCCAGAACCCACATGATGACTAACAGTCATAGATAAATCCAGTTCCAAGGAATCTGACTCCTTCTTCTGACCTCTGCAGGTACTGAATAACACAGATGCACTTACATACACATAGACAATACATTCATATGCACAAAATAAAAATGGTAAATAAAATATTCTTTAAATAATGTCATTTTATTAGTAAAACTGAATATAGTATATATTGCTCATGACATTTGTGTTTCAGGCTAAACAGTGATAGGGGAATAAAAAAAACCTACGGAGGAGAGTTAAGTTCCTGAGTAATGAGATGATCTGAGTAAATCATGATTTAAAAAAAAAAAAAAAAAAAAAAGGCAGGACCAACAGCATTAGAGATGGATTCAAAATTCACTTCTCAAACCAGAGTGACTTCACTTATAATTCCAGAAAGCTTGTTTGTTGCAATTTTTCCCCTTTTTGTTGTATCAAATATTTTTGAAATTAGAAAAACCTCTAAAGAATGACAGAAAATTAATGATACCTTGGTACTCTTGGCAAGTCAGCAAACAGAGTTGAATAATTATTATCTATCCCAGTTGTAAATTTATTGTAAAAATTTGAATGTAACATTTTTAGGTGTGGATGGAGCTCTGCAACCTGGATCAGAGCTGTCACCTTGCTTGCTCTGCCTATGGTAAAAAAAAAAAAAAAAAAAATGAATGAGTCAAGTGTGATGTTGCCTTGGGAACAGTAAACATGTAAGCAAAGCCACAACCTTCTATGTCTGGCACTATTCTTTTTCTAGAGAAAAGATAACTAAATAGATTGCATTATATCAGATCAATGTGGCACAATATGAATAAGAAATCACTTCTGACTGGGCATGGTAACACACTCCTTTAATCCCAGCATTTGGGAGGCAGAGGTAGGCGGATCTCCATAAGTTCGGGGCCAGCCTGGTCTACCTAGTGAGTTCCAGGCCAGCTGGGGTTACAAGGAGACCTTATCTCAAAAAAAAAAAAAAAAAAAAAGCTCAAAAGATGGCTTAGCAGTTAAGAGCACTGTATGTACTTTTACCTCCTTAAATTATAGATTAAATCAAACATTTAAGATTGATTTTGAACACAAGAACTGGGCTTAGGTTAGAATTAATAATTTAGTCTCCTTATAAAGTATAACAGCTTTAGTCTGACTATTCTCTTAATACACGAATCTTTTACTTAGGAAAAACATTTGAGAAAGATTGGCGTGAGAGTGAGGTAGAAGAGAAAGATTTTAAGACGGCGTAGAAAGGGATCATCTCAGCAAGCACTGCGCATCTGTCTTTCCTGCACAAATTTTCCAAAATTAAAATAATCCTGAAAGGCAGAAATAATTACTCTCACTTTTATAAATAAGGAAATCGAAGCTCAGAGACGGGAAACGTCCTTCCTGATGTTATTCAGCTTGTATTCAATTGTTTCAATTCTAACACTGGTGTGCATTCAGCTGCTCCACAGGCATGTACAGCAACAAGAAGAAAGGTTAAGATAAATTACAAGTTGGCAACTTCTGGAAATTTTATGCAACAATGCAATTATAGCTTTGAAATGGAACATCAAGAAATCTTTATGATCACTGTTCTCTGAGTAAGAAGAATTATAAGTTGCAGCCATCCTATGATGATTGTTAGATAAAAATGGGGGCAAAGTTGATGTGATAGCATGGTATCAGGATTATGAAGAACTTAAAGCTCTTCTTGTTCCAAAGACATTTGTGAAAAGATATAGAAAGGATAATGTGTACAGAGTACATTTTTAAATTCAGAATTTTTTTTCAAGATTTTTTAAAAATTTATATATATATGTGTATGTGAGAGTGTATTCCACTTGATTGCTGGTGCCTGCAGAGGCCAGAAGAGGGGGTAGGATCCCCTAGCACTACAGCTTCAGGCAGTTGTGTGCCTTCCCATATGGGTGCTGGGAACCAAACTTGGGTCCTCTGGAAGAGCAGGAATCACTCTTAATCACTGAGCCATCTCTCAAGACCCAAAGAATACATTTTTAAGAGATGGATTCAAATGAATAGCATTGACTCCTCATATATTATTTTCATATTTTACAATTGAGCAAACTGAAGTAGATTAAATAGCTTTCCTGAAGTTATCTAACTACTGACAGAGACAAGTGTTGAACCCAGAGCTCGCAATTTTAACCACACAGAGTTCTATCATTGAGGGAGGATGAAATGTGTGAACGATGGTTATGTTACAAAAATGAAAACCCGAGAATGGCAGATCATGAAGAGATGGCAGCAACTACGAAATACAAAGGAAGAGACAATGGTTAAGCAAAAGTATCAACTATTAGAGATAATTCCAAAAGGGCCACTCACAGTGGTATGGAAAATCATATCAAAGGATGACTACACAATTAAAACACGTTTAATCGAAGGCAACAAAGTGAATCAATCATGAGTATCTGAAAACTGTATCAGAAGAAGCAGCAGCATGGTTATGGGAGCAGAGGAGAAACGGTGTGAATAGACTGGGAATTCTGTACACAGGGACATTCTGCCTAGACCAAATGGAAAAAAATACAATGTGCTGAAAGAACAATGGGGCAAAGCATGTGCTCGGTGCTTATATGTATCTGATAACTAATTCAGGAGGAATTTACCTCTGGAGTGTCTACAATTTCTGAATTTTTTGGTAACAAGATTCTGTGCTAGAAATCAGAACTGGTCTACCAGTCTGCCCTTGCCACCCTCTGAGTAACCCCAGGGAATGACTCAGCCCCCACTGGGTCCCATTCCTCAGTTTCCTAATCGAAAGAAGAGAGAGTGCTTTTGGGTGAGTGTCTAAGCCTGGTCTGTGGTTGTGAGCATCCGCTAACCTGTATTTTACTATTTCTGTTATTTGTGGTTGTGAGCACCAGCCAAACTGTATTTTACTACTTCTGTTATTTGAACACAGTTCCAGGTGAAATGTGAAAAAGAGAAGCAAGTTACATTAACACTTGTGGCAGTGGCCCAAAGTGACTGTATACAGCTAAATGTAGGTGCTTAAGTCTATAAGCCTCTGAAAAATTTGCTAAGCCCTTTTTTACAGAAGGCAAATTGTCTCAATATAATCAACCTTATACACCATGAAGCTCAAGGACCATTCAGGGCATAAAGGATGAAGAAAAGTTTTGCTTCATTTCTCAGTCCCCTCGTCTTTAAAATTAATATTATCTAATTTAAGGATTATGGTGGGGATTAATGAAATAATTTAAGTTGCCCCCAAAGACTGCTGCCTGGCAGGGATTTTAAAAACATGGCAACTATTCTGGGGTTCTACAGTACATCAGCGCTAATGAGCACTGCCTTATCGCTGAGCAGCCATCCAGGCCAGATTAAAGATACAGAAATGAAGCAGAAAGGGGTCCATTTTGCTGGACGTCTATATGTACACAGATGTAACTGTGTATATATGTAAGAAGAGGAACATGACAAAAACCACACGGAAGTCGACACATGAGACTGCAGATAAAGGGAAAAACGGGATAAACTACGAGGAAAACTCTGCTGCGGAGTCCGGTAGGTAGCTGATAAACTATGACCCTTCCCAGGCAGGGCGGATGGTGGTCGCAGAGTCCAGATGTGA
The DNA here is from genome assembly GCF_000622305.1 of Nannospalax galili. NCBI lineage: Eukaryota > Metazoa > Chordata > Mammalia > Rodentia > Spalacidae > Nannospalax > Nannospalax galili. Next base: position 673,864 of record NW_008329666.1, read on the forward strand.
CCCCAGGAATATGCTGGCATACATTCTGGTTTTAGTGACTATCTGTGGAATTAATGGCATTTTTAAAATATGATAAGACTTGAACTTCACCAACAAATAAATATGCTCATTTTCAATAAGAAATTTCTACATGACTCTGCTGCTGCTTAGCAAAGTAGGCACGGAAGAGATGGAAAGTTACCTGGCCTGCAACGTCTCCTGTGTGTCTCAAAGTGGCCGTTCCATCAAGTCAGCAAGGGCGCCACAAACTGAAAGATGTGGCTTTGTCCTGGAGGGTCTACACTGGTGCTTAGTACCAATGACAAAGCCACATGGGAAGTGTGGAGTGTGGAGGCATCACACAGAAAAGCTCAAAGGTCCCATCTGCACACTGCACACTCTCCTCTCCCTGTCTTTGTTCCTACTCTTCTCCTTTCTTTTCAAAGTGTATACGCTTTCCAAATTTTGATTTCAAGAGTACTGTCTTTGCATACATTATTTTTGTCCAGAACAATAGTCTAAGTGTTCATTTTCCAATTCTGAAGCCTCCAATCTCATCAGTTATCCTTTCCCTAGGTCATATTTTTATTACCACATAATTAGTTTTTGCTTCTCTTTTCTACAAGCTCCTCTGCAACAGATAATTCGGTTAATTATTCTTACCACCACTGTCAAGCACACACTTTCCCATGTTGTAGATATTAGGTATTCATTGAGCAAATGCTGTTTATAAAAATTTATCAAGACAGGCATGATGGTGCACACTTTTAATCCCAGCGGGAGGCAGAGGCAGGTGGATCTCTGTGAGAAGGATTGCAGCCTGGTCTACACAGTAGGTTCCAAGTCAGCTGGGGCTATAGGGTGATCCTGAATCAAAAGAATTATCAATAGACCCCTAAAGTTTAAGATGTCAAAGAATATAACAAAAATATATTAGCAGAGCTGACTCCCACAATCTCCCTCTCAAACAGTCCTGGGATAAAAGTCACTCCAGGACCATAGCAGCTAAGAGGCCAGAAGATTCTGAGCCTTCATTGTGTTCTAGTTTCACAGACTTCTTTCAGACCACATGAACCTGTTCTCATATTTATCATCTTTTCACTTATCAGTTTTAACAAAGGTGATATTCAGAGATACAAAAGTCAATATGTTTATGGTTTTATCTGTTTTCTTCTCAATTCATGTACTTAAAAAATATAAGGTGCATTTCCCATAAGCTCACAATAAAGGTAAAATATTAATAAGCTGAAAACCTTCCATTCAAGGTAGCAGAAGAAACAAGATTATGTGAGCTAAGCCCTTGTCAGTCTTGCTTCCTCCTGTGTCCTCACTGTTTGCCATGGACCCTGGCATGCTAGAATACTCAGTGTTTGTGATATGTTATACAAAAGCCTGGGTAGTGTAGATTGGTAGCACGTGGAAGACAAAAACTTGTTATTCAAGGCAGAGGGACGACAGGGTGAGTTCTGAGAAAAGACAGTACCATCAATAATTGCTAGGTAGAATAGACTTGTATTAGATGGAACAGGGCAAAGAGTTGCTGGGCCACTGGACAACGTAAGAAGTAGGAAAAAGTACAGCCAGTCATGGTGTGACATGTAACCATTTGGTATGACCTATAGCCATTTTATGTGACCTATCAACTTTATCATGTTTATTCTTGAGAGTCTGACTTGAAAATTTGGTGACCACTTGACCACAAAACTCAATAAAATAAAAATCAACTCTAACAAGGTTTTTATACGTTGTCTTGGCAAAGATTCAAAGGCAAGTGACACATACCCTCATAGTTTAAATTAAGGTTTACCCCACTTAGGATTTTTTTTAAAGAGTTTTTAAATCTTCACTCATCATAGACCATGAAGATCCACAAAAGGTTGTGAGGGTGAATGTTATCACAGCATAACAGAATTGTGTGGGCTGGAGTTGTTTCCCTTACTACTTCCTATGAGAAAGGAGAGAGCAGAGTCAAATCAGAGGCTGCAAGAGATCCATTCACACATTTGGGAGACAGAAGGAACTAATCTCCTTCTCATTACTGAGGTCTATAAGGTCCTACTGATTGAGAGGAGTCAGGCATAAAAGGTCAGGGTGAACTGGTAAGCATTTTTTGCAAAGATAGATGAGTGTTCCTCCTAGCTAAAGGATACTTTAGGAGAAAACTGGCCTAAAACCCTTTGAAAAAGATTTGGTCCAATGTACTTTCTGTCAGAAAGGAAGTCAATTCAGAATGGTCTAGCTAAAGGTACAGTTGCAAGAACTGGGTGTTGAGGGTGCTGGCTGGAAGAAAGGAGATGACATCAATGTTCCCAGTGGTGTAGATATGTGCCAAGAAGAAAAGGCCCAGCGACCACCAATGCCAAATCTCAGCAATGTCCACCACAATCTTTCCAGAAATCTCCTCCCTACTGCTCAGATATAAAAGTGCTAGAGCCTCAGACAGTAGGTTGTGAAGAGATGACAAAGTGCAAAAGGCACAGTGGGTCTTCTAGAGTTTAGGCAGTACCAAGCTAAGGCAGATGATGGAAGCTTTAAATTAGAGGAGACTTTGCAGCTTTGATGCTACACTGGACTCAACTCTCAAATAAATAACAACTGTAGACTTTGTAAGAAGAAATTTATCTGAAAGAGTTACTACAGGGAGAGGAAAAGGGCTGCTTCAGTGGGAGGAGGGAGATGATTACTGACCAAGGATACTCTGGCCGTAGATCTATAAGCATCTGAGAGTTAAGCAAAGTGTGTCTGTGATGTAGGGAAGAGAACACAAGGGTCTGAGTTACTGATATTGCCAAGTGGGATAAAATAGAGGTATAAGAGCAGACCTGGTAACACATGATTGTAATTCCCAGCATTTTGGAGGCAGAGGCAGGAAGATTAAGAATTAAAGGCCATCTTCAGTTTTATATAGTAAGTTCAAGTCCAGCCTATAAGAGCTATTGTCTCAAAAACAGAAAAAGTGGTACTTTCAGAGATTGCATTGTTTGCCATGAAGCCTGCTGTATTAGTTACTTTTCTGTTGCTGTGATAGAAACACTGATCAAAGAAACTTATAATAAGAAGGAAAAGTTTATTTGAGCTTATAGTTCCAAGGGAACAAGAGTCCTTCATAGTGGGGAGGCATGGTGGCAGAGGTGGCTGGAGGAAGAGCAGAAGCTGAGCTCTCACATCTTCAAGCAGGCACAGGAAGCAAAAGAACGACTCAAGATCTGGCAAGGCTTAAGAACTTTCTAAGTCTACCCCTAGTGATGGTTAGTAGATATTTATTTTAATTAGAAGTTAATTGTTTATAAGGCAAAGAATGAGATGTTGCAGTCTGTATTGGACCTTATAGAGGTAATCATGGAGCAACTCTGCGTCTTGCTTAAACTATATTGGAAAGGATAGTCTTTTTTCAGAAATCATATCCAAGACCACAAAAGAGTGGGGGAAATTTATCAATTTTCCAGTTGTAAGAAGCTCTAGTAGAAGGTAACATAGTCAGGATATCCAAATTTCCAAAGTAAAAGTTTTCTATATTTGGAAAAAATCAGAAATTCTATACAAGCTGCCAAAATAGCCAATGACAAGAAAACCTAACTTCCTGGCCCTACTTGAGAGAATAATGGCTCATTAGATCCCGTTGATTCCAGCTCATTTGATACAGCTACACATATAACACATAACTTGGACCACGGGGCTTCCCAGATCCCAGACTAAGTAAGAATCCCTCAGACAGCAAGGCAGAAGCAGGAAGGAGAGGAATGAACTTCTCTGGGGATTGCCGTTGATTCTAGATCACCTAAGAGAGCTTTCACCCAGAGCATTTACTCAAAAAAAAAAAAAAAAGCCACTATTAAAAA
>NW_008329666.1:677918-719114 GCF_000622305.1 Nannospalax galili
GCCACTATTACAAAGTTTCACAAGTGGTCAAATGCAGGGAGTAAGTGTCAGTGAGAAGCCCAGCCCGAATTGACACATCTTCAATGCAACCTCCACACCTAAGGCGCAGCGAACACAGCAGAAAAGGGGGAAGAAAGAATATTAATGCATCTCTCAACTCTCACCAGAGAAACTTTCTCATGCAAAAGATGACAATTAACACAGAAAGCCACAACTAGCCAAAAGGCAGGGAATAAGAGACTGTACAGTGTCTGTCTCCAGGTAGCACACCTATATCAAGGCTCTACCACCCAAGGCTCAGGACCATGGCAGAAGAGGGGCAGAAAGACTATAAGTCAGAGGTGGTGGATACCTCTAAGGAAACAGAGTTCTCCAGGGGGCTAGGGAGTTACTCTAATGAACTCACAGCAATGGTAACCATAAGCATGAGATCCATGCAAGCTCAAACTAGACAAAGACCCACCATAGAAGGGGGAAAATGGGTGAGAGGCCCCAACCTTAGCTGAGAAACTGTTGGCAACCGATGACTACTGGAAGAGGGTGAGTTGGTTTTCTTTAAGGGAGTGATGCTAGATATGTTAAGCAGGCTCCAGTGGATTGTCTCACACCTAACCACATTTGGGGACACAAACTTAGCTCAATAGGCCTTAACATATATGAAAAAATACATGAAATCTGGCGGGGGCTTTGGGGGGGGTGCAGATGGGGGAAGGAGTCTAAATATCAAAATATATGCATTAAATTAGCAAAAATTTAATTAAAAATTAATATAAAAAGTGTGTAAATATTAAAAAGGAAAAAAGAAAAAAAATGCGTGTGTATAAACGATCATAACAGAATAGAAAAGAAATGTGAAATACCATGAGAGATAGAGAAATTGAAAAGAAAAGGGAATTGTTATGCCCTAAGAACTAAAATAATTCAAAGGAAAGAGTATAAATGACCTTTTCAGTCTTTTTCATTTCCATTTCTAAATTCCCTATTATTTACAGTGCACTACTTCCTTATCTGTAACCTAAGCAAGGATTTTACTATCTTGCCCTGGAATCTTTCACAGAGAAAGGAAGGTAAAATAGCACCTGACATCTCATAAGGACAGATGTTTTGCCAAAGAGAAGGTTATAATTATATGTAAGCATAAGCCTTTGAAGATATTTTTTCACCATTTTGTGATGGAAGATATTAGGATAAATTGCCAAAGATTACACCACAAAACAACTGACACTGGAGATCTAACAGTGTTCCTGCATTATACTACCCTTACACCAGTAAGCTGCTCCTGGATGAGGGCGGGAAAGAGGTGGAAAAGCTTGTGACACACAATTGGGCTTCAGTTTTGACAGCATCAGATGAATGGAGAGAAAGAACAGAGTTGGAAGGGTCATACAAGGCCAGGGTGGACAAAATCTGACAATATATTGGGAGCAGGAACAAGAGAGACATTGAAATCCAAGTTTAAAAGCCAGAGAGAAATAGAGCCAGATGATATTTAAGAAACAAACAGCCAACAGTTGCCAAAACCTGATCAAAATTACAATGAAATGAAGGAGCTTCTATGTCTTGGGACTCCTATTAGAAAGATCTACATATTTAAAAATTGAATACTTTGATGAGCTGCTTGGAACTGATAGTAAGGCACATCCTCTATAGACAATAGTTGTTCCTATACTGCCTTCTAGAATGGAGAGTCTAGACGTATATCTTGTGCTTTGCTGAGAAGAAAACGTAAGCTTGAGGGTAGAGCTGAATTGCTCAGGAAAGCTGAAAAGAGGCAAAGGTAACTATGATTGTACATGGGGGAGGGTGTATGTGTGTAGTATGTATGCGTGTGTGGTATCCACACCCCAGAAGGAGTGTCTTGCTCTATCACTTGCCACCTTAATCCCTTGAGTCTCTCACTGATGAGATCTTCCTGTCTCTGACCCTGTCCCCAGCACTGGGGTTACTGAGTGTTGCACGGCCATTCCTGGCTTTTTACATGGGTTCTGGAGATACAAACTAAGGTCCTTAGAGTTGCACCAACAAGCACTGTTCCCCAGTGAGTCATCTCCCCAGCCTTGCTAGGATTCTTTTCAGTGCCACACATTATACATTTTTTCCTTAAACGTATGTCTTTTCTAAATAAAGAGTAAAGATTTTTTTCAAATGTAATGGCTTGAGATGTCGCCTAACTGCTAGCTTTCCAGGTACAACTGCATTAAGCACAGCTATAAGGACAACATTACTTGAAAAATAAATTATATAGACATAAGATTGATTAATAGATGATGGATAGATAATGGATGATAGAGAGATAGATAGATGATAGATAGATAGATGATAGATAGATGATAGATAGATAGATAGATGGATGATAGATATATAGATAATAATCCAAAAGAATGGGTTTTCAAGTTTCTGTCTGCACTCACAGCATGTAGACACATAAGCAGTTGGCAGCCACTCCTACCGTTTGGACTAATGGCGTTTTCCTAGGCAGCTACTCCCCAGGATGATTGATCCTGATATTTCAGTTCCTCTTTTATGTGAGACCCTGCTCCTTCTCCTCTTATCTATTATAATCACTGATCTTTACTGATAGAAATGGAGTAGTTTGTGCTTGCCTTTGTGATAAAATCCTGACTGTAGTCCTAATGGAGCTTCCTGGGCCACCTGAGGGAAGAAAATGCAGTGACATCAGCAGCCACTGTGGGGCAGCAGGAGGTTACTTCCTTGAACATCTGACCCTTGATTCTACAGTTCTAGAGCTGGCATTCATTCATTCAAGATCAATTTATAATTAAAAGACAATTTTTCATGTGGCCATATCTTCAATGATAAGTCTATTTCCCTGCATTTTAAATCTATATGAAACATGTTTTCTATTTCTACTATATATAATAAAGAAATGTAAATACCTTGTGTCTTAGTGTTAAATGACTTAGATAGGTAGCTAGTTCATAAACAAGAATATATAGAATTCTTGGAATAACTTTAATTTTGGAAAAATTTAGTCTTTTCTATAGTTTAACATTCTCTGTATTAGTTACTTGTGCCGTTGCTGTGACAAAACACCTGACAAAAGCAACTTATGAAAGAAAAAGGTTGTTTTGGCTCACAGTTTGATGACAGTTAACCTCAACAGGGAAGTCACTGGTGGCAAGAGTGGGAGGCAGCTGGTCACAGGACATCTACAGTCAGAGACAGGGAGAGATGAGTGCTGGCGCTCAGCTTCCTTTCTCCTTTTTATTCAGCCTGGGACCCACAGGCCATGGAATGATTCTACCCAATCTAGGAAGTTCCCCACAGATAGGCCAGATGTTTGTCACCTAGGTGATTCTGAATCTTGTCAAGCTGACAGCATGAACCATCACTGTCATTAACAACTGCATCTGCTGAGTTCCAGGCCATGCACCTTTTAGGGGAACTTATGTTCATTGACTCAGTTCATCTTCTGAGGTGGCTTTGATTTTCAGTATTTCTTCAGATGAGAAAGCTAATTAGAGTGGACAGAATATTTTGAAAGCCATATAAATCCCATATCCTGAACCAGCATGCTTTTGCTCAGAAAATCTGGGGTATGCTCTAACAACGCATAGCAATGTAACAGCTAAAACATAATAAACTCTACTGTTGCTCCAAGAAGTCTCCTGATTATTAGAGGGATGTGACCAGCCTACAAAAAAAGCACCATATCTAAGATGCCTTGAAGACAGAGTAAGAAAAAGGCAGAACAGAATAAAACTGCCTTGAAAGGGTTAAGGATCCCAGGCTATAATAGCAGGTTTGCAATCAAGTCCACTCTAAAAGAACAGCAGGAGGAGGGAGGTAATCTTGGTCATGCTATGAGTGCAGTCTTTAGTTCAGAACTATGTCAAGCCACCCAGAAAGCTGTGTTTAAACTTTGCCCTATTTCAGAATGGACATGGTGTTTTTTGAAACCACAAAACCGAAGATCAACTTAAAGCACTTGATTCAGTAGTATCCATTTGAAAAGTTGGACTGAGTTTCTGCTAAGTCTATTTTTCCATCATAAAATAAAATAAAAATTAGCCATACTATTTAAGCAGGGAAAAGCTTTTGAGTTCTCCTCTCAAGTACAAACAGAATGTTCTTCAGTTTTGCTTTGGGGAAGGTCAATCAATCTGGCCTTTAAGAAAAAAAAAAAAATCCAAGCAAAGAAAGCACAAGGGAAGAAGCGTTTGTTTAAGCATGCTACATCAACATTCTCCCACCCCTCCTTTGCTCCTTTGGAAGGGAGACGATGTTCGCCATCTGTGTTCTCCCAGTCATGTCTCTGAGGATACGTGGGTTCTGGAGGTGCAGAGCAAAGTGTCTTGGGATTGTGGTTGCTACAATTCTACGTTTCCAACAGGAAAGCCAGATCTTGAGGTTTGGAAGAGCTAAATGAAAATGGTGTTGGCAAGAATTTCCATGGCAAGTTTTACAATCTGGAAATGAGCACTTTTTATTTTTGCATGTGCTCTATCCTTTAACCACTCATTCTGAACCGTAATTGTCTAATAAAAACCAACAAAAGACCAGGCTTCGGGGGAATAAAGAACCAGAAATTTGACTTAGGTATTTACCCTGAAAGGAAAGAAACACTGATTTTATTTAATTCCATTCTGGTGGTATGTCACTTCTGTTGTATTTTTAAAAAATTGTAAAAAAGGAAAATGTAAAGGTTCCCCTATTTCTTCAAGAAATACCTGTGCTGGAAGGTGAATTCCTTAGCGGCTTTCACCAAGGATGAGCTGAGAGCAACGTTGGTTTACCTGTCACAGGCCACCTAGGAATAGCAGGTAGATACCATTCAATGGAATCAATATTCTTTCACTACTAAAAATTATTTGCAGGGTTGGAGAGATGGCTCAGCGGTTAACAGCACTGGCTGCTTTTTCAGAGTTCCTGGATTTGGTTCCCAGCACCTACACGGAAGCTAACAACCATCCAAAACTCCAGTTCCAGGGGATCCAAAACCCTCTCTGGCCCCCACAGACATTGCACACATGTAGTGAACTTACATGTAGGCAAACCATTCATACACAAAAAATACAGATAATTTTGTAAATTGAAGATATTTACTTATATCATAGCAAATAACTCCCTTCTCTCCCTGTGTTTAATATAGATAATTTCCATTAGCTACAAAGATATTTGTTAGGTCATTTTAGAAGAAAGTAAGTTGTAATGAACACTTTCTAGTCAGCATTTCCTTCAGTAAAGACTCTGAGCCGTTTTATACATTTTGTCCCATCAGCTCCACTTTATAAACATCTTCCTACACATGCATGAATTCTAACCCGATCTTGAGAAAAACTGGCTCAGTACTTCCCTGCGTTCTCCCAATCAAACCCGGTTTCTGAGAGTCTACAGTGTCAAAAATTGCCTTTTCCCCAAGAGTTGGCCCCTGAGCACTTCTGAATCACAGTACATTACCTTTTCTACTCAGCTTGTCTACAGCCCTCAAATTATGTGAAAGGCATTTATTTTATGACTGGAACTGCAATGAATGCAAATCCTTATTTTTCTGATGTTTAATAATAATTAGATATTTTCAAATCAAAAGATGAATTTGTTAGACAGAAAACTCATGGAGTTCCATCATCAATGTTGTTAAAGTTCCAGACAGATGCTCATCTGAGTTGAAAGTAAAGCTGAAAACGCAAATCCCTTGAAAGGCAAGAATGTATGCTAATCACACGCATACAGTAAAATTAAAAAATAAATTAGTTATGTTTCAACTCTGCAAAAACAGAGTAGACAGAAAGAAAACAAAATAATGATTTCTATAAAAAATCTAATGTGGAAGAGCTCTATCTTATTTGTTTCAATTTATTTTTTTCTTCTACTAACTGCAGCATAGATTTTAGAAAAATTTCTGGCATCTCTAGATGATAAATTGTGTAAATTATTGTTGGATCAAAATTCCTTTGAAATAACTGCAGGTGTTCAAGATCCTGTCAGAATGAGTGTATTTTTAAGTACCCTAAAGATGCTGACGCCCAGGCTTTTCCCAGGCTTCTTTGAGGTAGAGCTCCTGTTGGGAGTGGTTTTGTTTAAAATTGGAGACATATGGAGCACTAGCCAGTGAAGACAGGAGGGAGCCTGTCCAGTTGGCAAAGAGTTAGAATCCGACTCCTTCTGATTCAAGCCCATATTAGGCAGGGTCTTTTTTCTCGTGTGTGTTTTTTCCCCTTCATTTCCTTTTCACCCTCAGCTAAAGGCTGCAAGAGAGTAACTCATTCCTAGGTTGGCAGCTACAGCTTCTCAGAGACACAATTTAGTTGAACATAATGATATTAACTACCATGTGAGCCGCCCTAGACAAATCAACTGTATCCGCACTTGGTTTTCTTGAAGGATATGCTATAGAAAATGAGCTCAAAGATTATATTTCTTAATTGGTAAGAGAAGTTAAACACAGCAGGGGATTTTGCTTATTGAAAGTATGGTGAATGAATAAGTGGTATCATGTATTTTAAGGAAAGTAAAAGGGAACTAAACATATTACAAATTATATGTCACATATCGTTATCACATTCATCATTAAATTTTATTTTCTTTTTGTGAGGTGGGGTCTCTATGTTTCCCAGGTTGTTCTCAAATTCACCGGTTCAGATGGTCCTCCCTCCCCAGCCTTTCCAGTAGCTGGGACCACAGGCACGTGCCACCATGCCCAGCTTTATTAAGTTCTTACACAGTGGAAGATAATTATTATTGCATTATACCCATGGATGTGTATTACAAAAGGTAAAGCTCAGAAACTTGAGCACATCTTTCAGTATTGACACAGTAAGTGATCATGTCCTTCCAGTTTACTCCGGCCAATAACCTTTTGTCTAAAATTTCTATCTCATTTAAATTTCCATATGATCCACTTTAAACTGATAAATGTTCTTACTGAACATAAATTGAATCATAGTTGCTAGTATTCAACTACTTTTAACATCTTATTTATTTTTCATTTGTGTGAGTCTGAGGGGTGGGTATGCAAGCATCAAGGCATGCATGGGCTCAGAGGACCACTCAGATGAATTAGCTGTCGCCTTCTACCCTCCGGGTCCTGGAGCTCAAACTCAGGTTGTCAGGCCTGTGCACCTTTATCCACTGAGCCATCTCACCAGCCCAGTATTCACCTATTTTCAACCAATGATTACACTCTCCAAAATAGTGTTTATTTTCTATATTGCTTTCTACCTTCATTATTTCTTTCCAAAATTCTTTTCCTCTTATATACATGAAACCTATAAATTAAAGCTATCTTAATAATATCCTATTAATTTTTTTAAAAAGTTTAATGATGATTTAGTAGAATAATAGGTTCTCCCCTGTGGCTGCCCCATCTAGCCGCAAGTTCCTAGGTCTGATAAAGGTACCAGATAAGGGCTCCATCTTGTGAAGCAGACTTTAAGTCCAATCAGAAAGTATTGTGCCACTATTGCACCAGTGAGCATATCTTGCCAGGCCAGTTGTTTATAATTTGTTTATATACATATTTCTGTTGTAGTGAGTATGATAGGGTGATCAAGGAGTGATGTCAAACATAAGAGAATTCCATGAAGATAAAATTCTTAGGGAAAACTGGAATGTAAACCAAGTTCAAGAAGAAATGATACAACATTTCAGATGGTATTTGGGAGCTCTTATCTAATCCTTAAGAGATTTTTAATGTTACCTCTTCAGAGGGGAGTATGTTAGAGTAACAAAAAGCCCCATAGAAAAGAAAGAAGGGGCTGTAGAAATGGCACAGGGGTCAAGAGCACTGGCTGCTCCTGCAGAGGACCTGGGTTTGATTCCCAGCATCCACATGGTGGTTGACAACCAACTGTAGCTCCAGTTCCAGGGGATCTGACACCTTCTTCTGACCTCCTTGGGCATTGAACGACATGGGTGCACTTACACACATGCAGACAATACACATAAAATAAAAATAATAAATTAAAAAAAGAAACAGGAAGTTGTCAGGAAAAAGTGATGGGGAGATACGGGAAGAGTTGGAGGGGAGAGAGTAGGCATGGACCTGATCAAAGCACCCTACATGCATGTTTGAAATTCCCAATAAATTTTTTCAAGTTAAAAAAAAAATTCTGATGGTATTTACCAAAAAAAAGGTGGCTTCACATAGTCAAACTACAGATCTACTTACTGGAAACTGATTTAAAATTCCATTCATGCAGTTGATTCACAAATAAGACCTAAGGATTTTTCAGAATTGATAAGCAGATGTGGAACTATGAGAAGATTCATTCATTAATCAAATTTTCTATGCAAAGATTCTAGGGATGGCCTGGTGATGGTAAAGTAGTCCGCAGGTCCACTGCACATTATAGCCTTATTTTACCTTTGCTCACCAAAAATAAAGAACACTGTCTTTCACTGCCTGCTTTTAAAGAACTGTATTTCAGGAGTAAATGAACTTGTTTTGACTTACAGTAAAAATTCTTTTCAAATATTCTCCCAGGTCAAATCTTTTCATTTATTTTTTTTATTTTTACAAAACTTTATTGAGAATTTCATACATGCACACAAGATATCCTGATCAAATCCATGCCTACTCCCTACCCTCCAACATTCCGCCCTCTGAAGAAGTAACCCCAAAATCCTTTAAGGATTAGATACAAGGTCCCAAATACTTTTGACATTTTTGGCCTTGGAACAGAGTGTATTGCTAACAGGCCCAAGGACATTTTGACTTTTAGCCAAGAAATTGGCTACTTTTCTTTGGGGTCTTTTTACCCTAACTGCCTAGCCAGTTCCTCCCTCCTATTCTTATCACACCATCCTCTGAATGGGTTACCCAAATTGCCAATAGGGAATAGGGATGCAGACCCCTCTGGTTTCTTCCATGCTGAACAGGGACACAGGGTGAGGCAATTGGAGTACCCCTTCAGTGGGTCTATCTAAAAGACTCCCAAATTGCATAACTTTTGTCTCTAAGGGGAGAAGAAAGTCCTTGAATCATGAATAGAAAAAAGTCAGAACAGGGCAATTTTCAAATGTTCATATGAGAGTCCATTGGAGTTTCTTGACAAGGGCTTCCAAAGGCAGGAAGAACCCAAGAGAGAGATGCTTATGGTAGCCCAATATCCTATTAATTTTTATTAATAGTAAATCTCCATTATTATTTCACTCCACACATTTTCATGTCTTGATCTGATCTCTTTAATCATATTTTTTAAAAACCATATTTTAAATTAACTAAATGTATTTTATGTACTTCTAAAACTATGCTATGTTCAAGAAGCAGTCTTTATGATGCAAGTGCCTTAATATAAAAAGATTTGCCTTATTAACCTACTATATAGCCAATTTTTATAAACATCCTATGTGTACTTACAAAGAATGTACAAATTCTAATTGTTAGGTATAAGGTCATGCTATTAATTGTGTTGTTTAAATTGTCTATAAAACAATACAAAACTTGGTCTGTTTGCTAAACATAATATTGAAGGACAAATGTATTTATTTATCTGTTTACTTTTTCCCAAGCCAAAGTATCCAGATTACTAAAGACACTTTTCATAAACAATCATGGTATTTCAGGCAGAATGTATGCAAACAACCATTAACAGTGTAAAAGAACTTTCAAGCTCCCACTTCTTGAATGGAATACCAAAATTAGAAACCACTGTAAAATCCAATAAGGCCTTCATACAATGCTTTGAACAGACAAAGTTTCTAGTGAGGTTTGATATTTCACATTAAGCATGTTGTTTAACAGCATTTGTGAGTCTGCTCTGGTTCTTAGAATGAAACAAAAATGGCAGAATTACCACTCAGAAAAGTCCGTCTTTTAGAAAAGGAACCACTGCTCTTTGGAAGAACTCCATCTCAGTGATGCCACTGCAAAGTCCAGACTGTTAAAGATACAGGAAAAATTAACTATATGGGGTCAGGTCCCAACTGATCTTTAGTTTTAAGGGAATTAAGTCTATGTTGATGGTAGAGGGGAAGAAAAAAAATGAATTTCAAGTCTTCCACACCATAAGGAGTTTTGTATGAAAGTAGCCATGTGCATCAACATCAGGAAATCCCTTCTGGGAGTTGAAAGAGGCTTTCAAAACCAGTAGGAAAAGGTGTTTCCCCACATCAATCAAGCTTGGGAGACATTCTATTAGTGGGGCTCCTATACCCCTCCCCCCAACAATGGAGTTGCTTGGACAACTCCACAGCAATAAACTCCAAACAAAAGGCACGTCTGAACATGGTAGAACTGGTCAACTTGATTCTCAGCCACCAAGACCAGCAGAGACTTTGAAAATAGGCGAAGGAAACAAAGAGAATTGTGGAAAGAGACGTTGGCAGGAGTTACTATGTCTGCAAGTGGGTGGCAACAAGGTACTTGAACCTCACTTTCTTCCTTTGTGTGCAGTTGCTGTTTGCTGATTTATGCATCCCATTCAGCAAACCAAAGGGATCTCACAGACATAACACATGAAACACAATGTTTTAAGGTTCAGGTCACAATAGAAAGAATGAACATTACCTTTGGAGAAAGTGTAAAGATGCCACTTTATATTTTAGTTCAAGGACTTTCATGTGTCAGGGGAGTATCTTAAATATAGTGAACTTAGAAAATTGTGCATATAGTCTTTGATGGAAATGATCCTTGAGGTTGATGAGCAGCTGCCATTTTATTGTCCTTGTTGTTTGGGTTTATTTTTTCTTTGCTTGGTTGTTTTTCAGACAGATTTCATATCTCCAAGACTGGTCTTAAACTCACTGTGTAGCCAATGACAATCTCAAACTTCTAAGCCTCCTGTCTCCATTTCCCAGGTGCTGGGATGTCCCACTGTGCCTAATTTTATGGGTTTCTGGGGAATTGAACCCAGGGCTTCATGGCATGCTCAGGAAGCACTGTACCAGCTAAGCTACACATACCTTACTATAACTGCTGTTTGAAGGTAAGGCTTAAACTTTGTCATTCTTCACTTTTATGTCCTGTATCACCAGCCTGGCTATGGAGACTTTTGTGTTTGTGAACTTTCTGATTACAGTGTGAAATAATGATGCTATATACAAGCTATGTACCTACTCCAGCTGGATTAAACATTTGAAGGATTTCTAGCCAATTGACACTTGAATTGGGTCTTTAAAGATTACACAAGTTGGATGGATACTATGGAGAAGGTGTGCCAAGCAGAGGAAACAATGTTAATAAAGAATTAATTGCTTCAATACACAGTTAAAGACACTGAAAAACACTAGCTCGGCTATGACACTAGGTTCTTCAGATTAATAGTGAAGATGAGAAAGGAAAAGCCATTGGGGCCACACGATGAGAGGGTTAGGGCCAAATGCCAGGGAATGTAGTCTGCATTCTGTAGATCGCTGTTTCCTACTTCTGAAATGAAGGGTGACCAACTCAGATTTTACATCTCAATCCGCACTTCACAGGTCAAGTCTATCTTTCCTGTTAGTTTTCTTCTTCATTATTCTGATGATAATCCATATTTGGGTATCTCAAATAAAGAGTCCAAATGATTTTTAATGGGATGAGTGCCATATCAGATTTACCCTAAGAAATCATTATTCTGGGAGCTGGAGAGATGGCTCAGTGGTTACAAGCACTTGCTGCTTTTGCAGAGGACCCAAGTTCAGTTTCCAGCACCCACATCTGACAGCTTAAAACTCCCTGTAAGTCCAGTTCCAGGGGATCTGATATCATTTTCTGGCCTCTGTGGGCACCTGCAGAAACATGGTATACGCCCACACAGACACACGCACATATACATAAGTAAAAAATAAAATAAATCTTTAAATAGATCATTCAAGCATGGCAAGGTGGCACATGCCTTTAATCCCAGCACTTGGAAGGCAGAGACAGGCAGATCTCTATGAATTCAAGACCAGCCTGGTCTGCATAGTGAGTTCCAGGCCAGCTGGGGCTACAGGGAGACCCTATCTTAAAAAGACAAAAAAATAAAAAAAAAGATAATTCTAAATCAGGAAAGTATCAACCAGAGATTAAGACAATTATAACCTGGGAATTTAATAGCTGATTTTTTTTAATGTGTATGAGTGTAATGCCTGCATGTATGTGAGTGTGCCTCTGTCACGCAGTATTGCAGAAGTCAGGAGAGGGTGTGGGATTCCCCTAGAACTGGGGTTAAAAACAGTTCGTAGCTGTCATGTGGGTGCTGGGAATCGAACTTCGCTCCTCTGCAAGAGCAGTCAGTGCTCTTAACCACTGAGCGATCTCTCCAGACTTAGTTGATTTTTTAAAAATAACTCCCAACATAAAGGAGGTGTTTGATGGACAATCATGAGTTCAGCAGTGAAAGGGAAGAACTGGTCCAGCTCTTACACTGCAGGCCTGGAGGAACTGACCAGGGAGGATGCTCCATACACATTAAAATGGGGCCTTTTGCTCCAGCCACCTATAAGCAGCACCCATCATTTCTAAGCTCTGTTTGAAACTTCAGGTTTTCTACAGGTTCAACATACAGAATGTCTACTTAAAATACTTCTTTCCTGGATTTAACTGTTTCCTATCTTCAAAACTTCTAGAACCAGGTAAAAATGTCAAAGTTACCTTTATTTCTACTGTTTGGAGACAGCCAGTTATAGGTTTCCTCTTGAGGAAGACTTCCATCTCTATCCAGGCAAGGAGACATTCTTAGTTTATTAACAGTGGACAACATAAAATGCTTAACTGAATACTAAAGAAAAGTGAACAGAAGCAGTCCTTGCTAATAGTATGTAATGAAGACATAATTCAAAATGCCATCAGACTAGCCTGTCAGCAGTCATGATGCACGTAGGATATTTTAGAATTGAGACACTTAGGAAACTATTCTTTATGTATACACGGCCATTTCTTCTCACTAGAGAATCAAAATGCAAGGTAAACACTAAGGAAAGCATGCAACATTTGGAACTGATTTGAATTTTCTGTGTAGCCTTTATGAGAGGGTCTCACAATTCTCAGCAGAAATTCTGTTCCATGAACTATTTAAATTACTCTGTAAGTTAGGTTTACAGTAGAGGGATACACTCAGGAGAGTTGGCTGTCATAAGGGATAGAAACTTTATTCCAGGCCATTTATTGAAATAGCATTTAAAATTTTTATTACTATGTAGATGTTCTCTGGAGAAAATAAACTACTTCTCTCATTCACCCTTAGCAATCCCCTAGAGATAACAGGGAATGTTTTATCTACATTTCAAAAACTGATCTTATTGCTACATTTATTCTTTGTTATACTCTGACAAAATATATATTTATACGTATCTAGAAATACCCCTAAACATATGAGAAATTTCATATATGAATTGATAGTTTATAGAAGTCCTTCTACATAGAACTTTCTTTTGATATCTATAAAGCATGTAGACATTGTGTTGAATTGTTAGTGTTAGAAAGCTGAGTGTTAGTTGATCCTAAGGAAAATACTTCAAGAAAGGCAAACTATAACTATTGTCGTTTATTTGTACTGTCTAAAATTTATCATAACTCCTCCCTCTTTAACAGCCAACTGGATCAGCCTATAAGAAAGAAGATTAGAGGCAAAAAGGCAAAAATTTCATGTAATTGTTAAGAGGTCTCAGGTAGAAGGGTGTGTGTGTGTGTGTGTGTGTGTGTGTGTGTGTTTACAAGAATAGCTAAAATATACTAATTTTATGCAAATCCTGTATGCAGTGTGATTAATAAAAACTTAGTCTCTAAAGTTGTATATTAAATCTCTAGACTTGCTTATCTGACATGTCTACTACTTTGCATCCATCACTCTTCTTTACCCATTTCTTCTTCAGAGTCTCATAGCTAGTATTTATCTTTTATTTCTGTATACTTGAAATTTTTAAATTCCACATGTAAGTGATATAACAGAAACTTTTTCTTCCCCTGGCTAATTTCACCTATCATAGAACTGTGGTAAATGGCAAGATCTTATTTTAGGAATGATTAGTACAAAGTGTGTATATGTACCACAGTTTCGTTATCTGTTTATTCATGCAGGTTGTGAACAATGTGGTGATGAGTATGGAACACACACGTCTTCATGAGGTGCTGTATCCTTTCCTTTGAGAAATGCCTTGCTTCTATTATTAATTTCTTTAGAAGCTTTTTTTGCGATAAGGCCTTATGTATCCCAGGCTAGCTTCAAACTTGCCAGGTAGACAAGGATAACTGAACTTCTGATCCTCCTGTCTCCACCACTCAAATGCTTAGATTAAAAGCAGAGGTTCCCAAGCCCTTTATATATGGTGCTAATGTTTAAACCCAGGGCTTCACATATGGTTGGCAAACACTATATCCACTGAGCCACATCTGCAACTCACATAAATTCCTTCTTTAGAGACTAAGAAAATTTCTATATTGTGTTAGAAATCGAAAACATGAATTCATCACATGTCTTTAGGTATTGATATGGTCATTGACTTTTCCCTTAATGCTGGTGAATTACATTAATTGACTTTTCAATGGCTAAGTAAAACTTTGATGATGGGTATACTCTGAATGTCATTAGGTATGTTTGCCTCTATTATTTACACATATATTCTGGGTAAATATTTGCCTGAAGATTTTTGTTCTTTAAATATCTGGCCTAAGACACACACACACAGTAATGCTGAATTCTTAAAATGAGTTGGAAAGTGTCCTCCACTCCTCTGTTTTGTAAAATAGTACAGAGGATTGGCACTTCTTCCTAAACATGTGGAAGAGTTAATTGGCCTGTGGCCATGCACATTAGTGCTTCTGTGTATGTTTGGAAATTATTAAATTATGAATTCATTTTTGCGGGATTGACTTTTACCTTACCTTGTAACCAAAGTTAATGTTATGTTTTGAGATCATTTAATATCATCTCAGCTTGTTCATAATGTAAACAAGCTTGCTAGGCCTTGGTCTCCTCTTCTAACCTAAACATAGAGCTTTAGTTCCTCATAACTCTTTCTTACCCTTGGCCCAGAATAAACTCTCTCTCTCTCTCTCTCTCTCTCTCTCTCTCTCTCTCTCTCTCTCTAGTCCCCTCTCTCTCTTTTGCTTGGAGCCACCCCGCTGTGTGTGTGTGTGTGTTGTGTGAATACTAAGCACTGCAATCAGTTAATATTTATTGAAAACAAAGAATTATCCCATTTGTGTTGTAAACAACCACTGGGATTAGATTGATAACAAATGTTTTTGGTTTTGTGTGCTGTACTAGGTCAGTAGAGGTCAGAAAGGGAAAATCCTCGGGTAAGTAGGATCTACTTTTCCTTCCCATTTCATGCAGAATGTACAGTTCCAGTAAACAGACAGCAAGGCCTTTGAGAGAGCAGATCCAAGAACACAGTTCAAGGAGCTATCAAAAGAAACAGGCTCTTAGAACAGATCAGGTCCCACTCTTGGTTTTAATGGATGCTAAGGGTCCAGCTGTTTTTGCTCAGATATTGCTGTAACGTGGAATCATATTCCCACACATTTTAGGCAGATATAGAGTGTTCATGTTTTCTATTTCTTTTTATATTGGTCTTTGGCCCCTTTTATCTTTTAAGAAATTCTTCTGTGTCATCTAGGTTGCCAAATTTATTATATAAAATTGTTCATGATAGTGTTGCACTTTCTGTTCATAAAAATACAACATTCTCCTCTTTAATTTCTGATATTGGTAACGTGTCTTCTTTCTTACTTGTTCAGCTAATAATTTCATTGATTTTACAAAAGAATTAGTTTTGCATTTCATCCATTTTCTCTGTTGTTTCTCACTGACGTCCTCATTGTTTTCTGTCTAACTTCTCTTAGGTACAGTTTTTTTCCTTTTCTGTGCTTAAGGAAGAAGTTTACATTACTGATTTTAGGTGTCTTTTCATTACTAAGCATTAGCAGTGATTTTTTTTCTTGCTAGCTCTACCTGTAATTCATAAATCTTTATGTGTTGCATTTCTACTTTTATTCCATTCAAAATAATTTTTAACTTCCCTTATAATTTTCTTTGCTCTGTAAGCTAAAGGAGTATTATTTCACATATTTAATGATGTTTTTAAACTTTTTTGTCTATAACTCAACTCTACTCAGACAATATTGTATATATTATTTAAATTCTTTTCAATTTATCTGTTTGTTTTATAATACTGAATGCTGACAATTAACAAATATTCAAAGTACTTGAACATATGATCTGCTATCATGAGGTGGGATATTTTATAAACATATCATAAATGTTGGTAACAAGGCCTGATTGCTTGAAATCTTCTACATTCTAATTTTGTATCTAAAATAACTTTTTGAGGGGCTGGAAGTATGGCTCAGTGGTTAAGAGCACTAGCTGTTCTTGCAGAGGACCCAGGTTCAATTCCCAGCACCAACATGGTGGCTAACAATGGTCTGTAACTCCAGTTCCAGGGGCTCCAATGTGCTCTTCTGACTTCTGTGGGCATTGCATGACAAGGGTGCACTTACATGCATGCAGGCACTATATGCATACACAGAAAATAATAAATTAAGCATTTAAAATCAGTTTTTGGAGAAAGGAGTATTAAATTCCACAACTAAAATTGTGCATCTGTCTATTTTCTTATAGTTATTTCATATTTTGCCTTATATATACTGAAACTCTGTTATTAGGCTCACAAACAGTGAGCTTTTTCTGTTCTTTTGGTCATTATCTCATGAAATGCTACATTTGATAAAATAAGTTCCCTGATTTAAGTGGTCACTGAAGCCAAGGGCTAGAATGTGTGAGGGCAGAAGAGACAGCTACAAAATGAGCAAAGATGAAGGTCAGCCAGACAACACTGAGGAAAACCAATACTTTAGGAGTTAGTGAATGCAATGGTGACTGAGGCAGACTGAAATGGAGCCAAGAGCAAACGCAAAGTACCAAAGAAGACTAGTGATGTGGAACCTTGATGAACAGAGGGTGCCACTTTTTCAGATCCACTACTTAAGAGGAGACTGGGAAACCGGTGATAGGATGTGAGACTGAGGGGTTTTATTGATAACTCTAATACGGTAGTTAGCTTTAACTGTTAACCTGGCATAGTCTAAACATCACTGGGAAGAAAGACTTGACGAGGGAATGTCTACACTGAGTTGATCTGTGGGCATGTCTATGGGGCGATTGTCTTAATTAAGTTGACTGTTGTGGGAAGACCCATCTCACTGAGGGTGGCACCATCCCCTAAGCAGGAAGTTCTGAATTGTATGAGAGTGGAGACATGGAGCTGAGCATAGGCAAGCAAGGGAGCATCACGCCTTCATCTCTCGCTGCCCCTGACTGGATGTGATGTGAGCAGCTGTTTTAAGTTCCTGCCACCTTAACTTCCTGTTATGAGGACTGTAACCTGAAACTGTGACCTGAAATAACCAGAAACTGTGAGCTAAAATAAACCTTCTACCATAAGTTGCTTTCTGTAAGGGTGTTTTATCACAACAACAACAATGAAGCTAGGACACCTAATAAGGACACTGTGGTGATGAGGAGACTAATATGGTGAGGAAAGGAAGGACAGAGGGATCAATAATAGCCTGACAATTGATTGACGATTTACTGAGATTCAGTTTATACGATAGGAAAATCCTGATCATGGTTATGAATGGGACGAAAGGAGAATTTGAAAGTTCAGAAAAAGAAGCAATCCAAATGTGTGAAAAAAAACCATTAATTGATATGACTTATAAAATGGCTTTTTAAATTTCAAGTAGGATCATTTCTACATCTCCCGAGACACTATTTAATTGAATTCCCTCTCTAGTTTTTTTGTATGAAAGAACACTAATAACTTTTGACACATCTGTCTTATCACGGAAGAACTCCTGATTGAACAAACCATTAATTGATATGACTTATAAAATGGCTTTTTAAATTTCAAGTAGGATCATTTCTACATCTCCCGAGACACTATTTAATTGAATTCCCTCTCTAGTTTTTTTGTATGAAAGAACACTAATAACTTTTGACACATCTGTCTTATCACGGAAGAACTCCTGATTGAACAATTACTTTCCTTTGGTTTCATCAGCTTCTTCGTGCAGCATTCCGCCACACCACATGAGAATGCCGTGCTTCTTCATTATGAGAGGATATATAACCTGAGGAAAATACATTTTCTAAGTAATACTGGGCATAAAATATGACACAACAGTTTTGTTCTGGTTTCCAGAGACGTGACATAAAGAGCCATAACTACAACAGTTTATAAAATGTTGTTGGTGTGAATTCAAGTCATAATGAGCCATGTGCTTTTCTTACACACATGCCAATGTGTAGTTTTCATATACAGTACATGTTTTTCCAAATGCCTCAGTACTGTACATGGCTATTTAAAGTGGTGGAAACGCCTTTGTTAGCAACTAAAATACTGTTCCGTCAATGTGCTCCAGCAGTTTACATTACAGATAAGCTGGTGTACCTGACTGAAGTCATGTACCGTGTTCCCAGGAGACCCACAAATCGCTGCCTCTACACAGATATATATCACATCTTTTTAAAGGTATAACAATCATCTGATTTAAAGGAATATAAGCTTTTTGTAATTTGAGAATAATTTAAGGAAAATAAAGGCCTAGATAAGTAGAAAGTAGCTCCATGCTCTTGGTTAACTAACTCTTACTTTAAATATACTCACGGATAAAATACAGTAGGAGTAAGGAATAAAGTAGGCAGGTATTTGACCTGAACCCGGAGTTCACTGACTCTGACTGTTGGGATTACAGATGGGTCACCATGCCATGTGGATTTTCCATGGGTTGTGGGAATCTGAACTCCCATCCTCGGCTTACCTGGCACACGCTTTATGTGCTGAGCCATCTCTGCAACCCAATTTGTGATCATTTTATGAAATAACCTGAGG
This sequence comes from Nannospalax galili, assembly GCF_000622305.1. Taxonomy (NCBI): domain Eukaryota; kingdom Metazoa; phylum Chordata; class Mammalia; order Rodentia; family Spalacidae; genus Nannospalax; species Nannospalax galili. Next base: position 696,681 of record NW_008329666.1, read on the forward strand.
AAACTTTCTAGGTTTTAATCATCAAAATTGATGGTGTTGGCACATAGATACACAGAATAACTATAAATCTTAAAATGCATTATAAGGCTACAAACTTTGCACCAATCTTAAGGCTATTCATTTGGCTGATACTGACATATTTGACCTCTTAAAACAGTGCTCTCCCCGGAGGTCCTGTATTCTCAGCACAGCCTCGGTAAACAGGGTGCGATTTTAATAGGAGTTCCCTTGTCTCTTCTCTTTTCCAACCAAGAGCAGTATCCGTAGGCTGTGTGCTGACCTTGGAATATAAGTCTAAACAGAACACTAAAATTCCCTTTAAAAGGTGCCATGAACAGCATCCAAAATATCATCCCTTGAATGGGTTAGACAATTTATTATGCCAACATTCTCCTATGTGAGGCTACACCCAAAGCAGGTGCTTCTATGGAAAATATATCGAAGACCATTCCTGTCTCATTTTACTTTGAGTGAAGCCAACTTTCAATCTAAAAAGTACAAGCTTAGATGCCTATAAGATGTTTTACTGACACAATAACTCAAGCAACTTCTGACTGAGGTTACAGAAGGTATCTTTCTCTGAAGATCTTTACCATAGAATAGAGCCTTGAAAGTGTTTGGGGAAAGTTAGACCCTTCTGAAACTGAATTTCATTCAGGATATGGAGATTTTAAGAACATTTTACTTGCTTGCCAATTTCACTGTACCACTAGCTTTTATTTAAATTACAGATTGCCTTTTGTCTCTTTCTTGCAGAAGGCTGGCACCAGATCACCTCCTGAGTGGAACAGACATTCTGAGGGATGTCTTGCCAACAATAATGGAAAACTGGGCACAACTGAATGTATAAAAAGGTATCCAAGATGCTTAGCAAACTACCGACTCAAGGCCGCACCTCCCGAGTAGAGGCTGATGGCTGCAGCTTCTGGCTTTCCCTGAAGAGCATGTGTGTATGCAGGGTTATCTGTGGGCACACACTTCGTAATTCATGGCTTTTGTTTGGTTTTGTATGTAGATCTCTAGACATCAGTCTTTTAAAATACGTTCATTATAGGGTCAACAACTTAGGTCTACTGAGATGGATCAAAAAGATCTTTATCACTTCCAGACTCAAAGAAAATGATGTTCCAAATAAAAGATTTAGCAGGAGTTATTTCTAAGATGTCTTAAACGTTCTCCAAAAATATTTGCCAAATACAACTTTCAATACTGACTGAACCTTCCTTCCCCTTAGGAGTTCTACACTCATTTGAAAGAAATAGTCTATCATTGATGTCTTTTGAAATCTTAAAATGTCAACTTGCCCTTTCAAAAATCCTAAAAATTATATGCAGAAAATATACTAAGAACCTATTCCTTTAATTTAAACCAACACATGGTGTATTTACAGAACATTCAACCAACATTAGTACCAGTAGGAATACTAAGAACATGACTCAGGGTGAAGGAAAACTCTACTTTCTCAGAAAATCTTTTCTGCACCAGGGAAGACATGTCATCTTTCTGAAAGCCTGAGTTGTTACATGTTTTAAAATGAGAATTTTATTCACTCTTCAGAATCACAGTGAAGAATAACTTTGAAAATTAAAAGTATCTCTAATCTATTAAAATAAATACTACTAAAGACAAATGTATGTCATATAATTTCACTAGAAAAGAATAATTCATATGGACAGTCTATGAAAAAAAGTTCCTAAAGAAGCGATGGCATGAATTGATTCCACTGTAAGAAGGCAATCCTTCTTAAATGGGACTTTCACCTGGGAATAAAGACCTTGGTATCAGAGGACCCACTACAGTGTAGCTGATTTCAAGTGCTGGGGGTTTAAACAGTCACAATATATTATTTTCGGTAAGTACACTTCTGGAATGTTTCAGTTTGGATTATGCATCCTTGAAACATGGATTTAATTAAAGGAGCTCTTCGCATAATTATGGGACTGATTTTCAAAGCATGCTAGATGATTCAGATTCCTAGTAACAGTCTAAGCTACATCACTGAAAGTCTGGTCTGGAGGAGTATCCTCAGAGAATATACCATTTTCCAGGAACTAAAGAAATTTCCTGGCAGAACATCCACAAGTCAAAAATTGAGATCTGGAGCATCTTTATCTTAAATATCATCAACTGTGAGTAACTTTCTGAAGCCTTTTAGGTGTGAATGAAAGATCTATCTGGGAGTTATCAGAAAAAGTCAATATATGATTTCTAAAACCTAGCCAAGAATCTGGTGGGTCCCCTCTCAAAGTACTTACCAGCAAAAGACATGCATTGGCACTCAACACACTACAGCACATCTGCTCAAGGATACCTCGAAACAGTGATCTCAGAATGGAAGGGTATGTACCCCCAGGAACTGGGAAAGCAAACCATTGGCATCAAGGAAGATACTATCACTATACCATCTGTATTTATATTGCAACTCTTTAAAAAGTATGGGCATGTTTAGAATGTATTTAGCAGTAGAACAACAGCACATGTTACGCAACATATAGTAAACAGGCACAATCAACAATGTTCATCTCGTGGATTATTCTAAATTCTGGGAGAGGTCAAATTTCTGGGATTTCTAAGCCTTCTCTGAGTGGGGTGCAGGGTCAGTGGAGCTGCTACCTGAGCAAACTGATGGCAAGCTGGGGAGCCAGCTGTTCTGCTTCATTCCGGATAATCCACATCTGGTTGGATGTGGATTCATTTATCATCTCAAAAAAAAAATGCTTTCCAAATCTCTTAGATTTGGGGCTGAAAGAGTGATCAAAGGAGTCAGAGCTTTCATGCAACTTATGTTCTCACATGGAAAGAAGATAAGCAAGGAAACCAGGCAAAGGTAAAGCCACACAGCACCACATCTCTGATGGGAGAAAACGTTATTACTTACAGGATATTCCTCCCAAAAATATTTAACTGAACTCTAATAGTGAAGGAATAATTAAACATAACAAAATAAAAAGATACTATGCAAAATCATTACTAACATAAAAGACAAAAAGAAGCTGGAAACTGGTATGGAATAATGGCAGCTAATACAATACAACAGGATGCCGGGAGTGAACAGCTGTAAAACATGTTGGAATGATTAATTAAAATATGAACTTAAGATTAGATAATAGAACTGGCCCAATATACCTTTTCCTGATGTGAACATTTGGTTGTGGTTATTTTTTTTTAATGAAATTGTTCTTGGAAAATACTCAGAAGTAGGTAAAACCAGGCGAATGGTATAAGGTATCCATTACTATTCTTGACTCTTCTTCGAACATTTTCCAAATGAAAAGTTGTGGAATTCAAAAATGTCCCCTCTCTGTCTCTCTGTCTCCCTATCTCTGTCTGAATCTCTCTCTCTCTCTCTCTCTCTCTCTCTCTCTCTCTCTCTCTCTGAGAAATTGGTACACGCTGATGGTGAGTAAAGACCACTTTTAATGCATGTTGTTGACATTGGGTCAGAGATGGAGTAGCCAAGAGAGTACTGGGCAGACCACTCTGAGACCAAGGTTTCAAGAGTATGCCTACCAAAATTTAGGAACAGAAGATTCCAGTAAGTCTGAAGTAAAGAAAATTGGAGAAATGGTGGAAGATGAAACTAGGTAGAGAACTTGGTAGGATAAGCAGATTGGAATGTCATTTTGAATAAGAAGAAAACTCACTGGACATTTTTGAACTTAAATTTCATGTGATATGTACAGTTTCTACTATAATTAAATTGTTTTCTTAATTTTATTTCAGGATTACTTGCTTTTTAGTAAGTAGAAATAGCTGCTTTTGTTCACTGGTGTTGTGCCCCAAATTCATTTCTCCTTAGTAATGAATAATATTTCATTGTGCATATCTGTCACTCTTCATCCATCCATTCACCTGCTGAAGGAAATCTTGGTTTCCAAGTTTTGACATTTTGAATAAAGCTTCTATTATCATCTTTGATCGTTTGAGTCATTACCTTCAGAAATATCTTGCCATCCCCCCTCACATCATGACAACACAATAAACAAAACAATTCAGTGTTGTTAAGGTCAACAGTAAAGGTAGGTGGGAGAAAAGTGAGAGAAGGTGGGGGGTCACCAAATCCCCACCAGAGACTCAGCCCCCACTCCGTCCTGCACCCCACTCCCCAGCTGTGTGTGTTCCTGTGTGTGCTTCGAACATAGAGCGTAGACTGAGAGCTAAGATTCCAGTGATGCAGTATGAGCCACCACCCACCCTGCAGTGGATTTTTCAGTGACAGAGCTGCTTTTGAATCGCCCATGCTCTGTTTGTAACCGCAATAAACTCACTGGTTCTTCTAGCTGGATTTGAATGGAAACCTTTCTTTGGCCATTTGTTGCCCTATTTGAGGGTGGATAGACTTTCATTTACACTTATTTACTCATGATAAGTTATACACAACCTCAAGAATCAGTTTTCGTTGATCTATAAATGCATAAAAGGATCTTAAAGATGTTAGAATAAATATCTTTTAATTCTTGAGGCAGCTATGGCCTAAAAGGATTAAGTAACTTGCCAGATCATGTGGGCGTCCTTTAGAGGAGAGCAGCCACACGAACACTACTCTTCCCATTCCACTGCACCATGCACCTTCTTTGAAACCCAATGCAGCACCTCTTGCAACTGCACATTGTTTACTTACCATGCTTAAGCTATTACAGTGATCTGTTTCTCCTATTCTGTGCTTTAAAAGTCCTGTGTCTTCTTGAAATTATGTCTCCTACTTCTAACATTAGAATTGATGATAATGATGACATTTCTGCAATCGTGACTACTTGTAGATGGTTTGTATGTTTTCTTCCATTTTTGACACCTATGCCTTGTGTATCTATTCACTAGCAATTTCCCGTCCTTTTTTTCCCTTTCATCTTCTTTTCTTAAAAGCTTCAAATTTTTCCTGCACTAGACTGGACTCCTGCTTGCTTTTTGTCTCTTCCTTGTAGTTAGGGGTTTCTACTTTCCCAGAGGACTCTTAATCTCATGAAATCTCATTTAGGGTCTCTTGAATGTCTACCACATACATTACTTTTCTTCTGGAAACTTGTGTACTTGACTTTCTCTGTGAAAATCATGAGATTCTAATCTTTTTTCATGATAATGTTACATAGTAATTTTTCCTTCAGTGCAAAAAGAACAGTAATAAGTTGTTTCCTGGTTTTCTGAATTAAGTAAAACATTTTCTGAATAACATCAGAAATACACTGTGATAAGAAGTTTATTAATCAAAGATGCAATTAATGTGCTCAAATAAGAGGCTGCTGAAGTATTAGGTTTTATCACTAGAAAAGCAGAGGAACTACCCTGCTGTCCTCTGGGAAAATTAAAAATGATAAATAAATTAGAAGCCAGGAAGTAACTATGAATGAGAAAATGCAGCCGTTCTACTGAAGCAAAGCACTGCCTTGATGTTGCTATCACCGAATTTAAAAATAACAAGCACACCATGATACATTAGCCTGACACTGGTAGAAAGAGGCTACCATGCTGAGATATGAGATACTCATAGCAAATAAGTTCTGTTCCCACAACTCATTGAAATATCAGACATAACTCATGCTCAGTAATCATAATTGCATGAAAATAACATTAAAATGGTATCCAAACACAAGCAATGTTGCTTACACTGGAGATGGAGAGGGTAGGTTATACGATGACATTGAAGACATTTGGATTACAAATGAAAATAAACCAGCTCTCTTAGACATTAACAATTGGCATATTTGTTTTATTTCATTAGTCCATTTAGAATGGTTACTTAAGCTTATTTCTTATGTTAGTTTGAACTTTTCGGTATCATAGAAATTAAAATTTGAAATTAAAAATGGGCTTCGCCCATGATAGACTCCAAGCCACATTTAGTCTAAAGAGCTGATATACTTGATTACTGAAACCTAGCTAACACTAGCTTTGAATGCCACATTGTGTAGAAAGGTACCAGAAACTATAACTCATTCTTTGTGTGTAACCATAAAACATCTTTATCCCCTGTTTGTCCATTTTGTTTGGGAGTGTGCTAGCTTTCTCAATACTGTGTCAAAAGGTCTGAAATAAACAATTTAAAAGGAGAAGAGATTCATTGGCTCACTATTTCTGAGGTTTCAGCCCATCATAGTGAGGAAGGTATGCTGGAGCAGCTCATGCCACAGAAGATAGGAAGAGTGGAAAGGACTCTGGACCAGATATAACTCCCACAGGAATAGCTCATTTCCTCCAGGCAGGTTACACTCCCCAAACCTTCCATCACCTCCCAAAATAACACCAGCACCTGGGACATGAGCCTGTGGGGGACAGCTCAGATTTACTATAATGGTGCTGATGAATTTGCATCTTCTACTGTGATGATCTATCTTGGATTTTCTATCAGAATCTTACAAAGGGACTTGAGACAGAATAAAATATCCAGAATCATGGAATTATCATAGAATTTGTTTTGCAGTTGAGGCACTGTCTTCCCCCCCAGTGTAACGCATGTACTTCTTTTAAGCTCCCAGAAATAGTATGATGCCATGGCTTCCCTTTTAAGATCACTTCAAGCCTCAGGTAGGCTTCCCTCTTAGACGGGCACTTCCTTGGTTGTTTCTCATGAAATATAAACTACTGCTAATTGCCAGAATATAATTTACCATCTTTCATTCTAGAAATTTCACACATGGAAGTGAGATCTCATTCCTGAAGTGTTCTTATTTAAAAACTTCATTTCTGGATCTGGCCTCCACCTGGTATAGGGACTAAGATCTCAGCAGACTGCCTGAGAGTGTCTAATCTGGCCTCTGGATGGTGGTGAGCATCCTCAAATCACTCCCTGTCTAACCTCTAATTGGGAGTATGTGTGGGCCAGGGGTAGACCTCTCTGCCCTACAGTAGGGTAGGGGCTGAGACCTCAAAGACTGCCTGAGAGTGCCAAAACTTGACCACCCCTTACCAAACATGCTGAATTATGCTGGGAGTATGCACTAGTAGGAGTCCAACATTAGAAGGAAGCCTGAGTGTACCTGAGTGGAGCCTGACTTGGACCTCTGTGGGAGCTCCTGAATAGCTAATCTGAAGTCATTGGTTCCTTCGAAAATAAAATCTTAGAGAACATGGAACCTAGACGAACCAACTTTACATACTCAATAAGAAAAAAATCAAGTACACCCATAACACAAACAGAAGCAAACTTCAGCTCAACAAAAGAAGGCTTGAGTTTCATACCAGACAAAAAGAAATCCACTTGCCAAAAATCACAATGGAAAAATAATAATATGGAAAACCAAAACAGCATGTTCATACCAAACTCCACCAGCCCTGTAGAAGAGTTCCCCCAAGGAGAACCCCTTAGAGATATCCCAGGTCACAGAATTTTAAAGAACAATCATAAACATGATCAAGGAATTCAATGAATTTAAAGAGCAGACAAACAAATAAATCAAAGAAGTAAAAGAAGATAGGGATAAACTTCTCACTGAATTCACAAAAGAGATAGAAACACTGAAGAAAACTCAGGCGGAAATGAAGAAAGTAAAAAAATTTCAATGAGCTAATTTGAAACAACTGGAGAAAGGCTCATCACTAGAATGAATGAAATGGGAAACAGAATATCAACACTGGAGGTAAAGTTGAAGAACTAGACTGCTCAAACAAAGATCATAAAAAATTAAAGAAAACACAGGAATGGAATATGCAGGAAATATGGAACACCATGAAAAGACCAAATCTACATATCATAGGTAGAGAGGAAGGAGAATTTCAGGTTAATGGTATCAATCAGATCTTAAACAAGATTGCAGAAGAGAATTTCCCCCAAATTAAGGAAAGGCATCCCCATACAAATACAAGAAGCACACAGAACACCAAACAGACAGAACCAGAAAAGAAATTCCCCATGACATATCATAATAAAAATACTAAATGTACAGAACAAAGAGAGAATACTGAAAGTTGAAAAAGAAAAACAACTCACATACAAAGGAAAACCCATCAGAATTACAGCTGACTTATCAGTACAAACAAGAAACGTCAAGAGAGCCTGGACCAAGGTATTCACGGTTCTAAATGACAATAGATGCCAACCCAGAAAACTTTACCCAGAAAACAAAATGTCTATTATACTTGAAGGAGAAAGAAAAATCTTCCACAACACAAATAGGGTAAAAGAATACATGTCCGCCAAACCAGCTCTTCAAAGAATACTTGAAGCAATACAAAGAATGGAGAAAGGAAAAACTATATTCCAGGGAAAACAAAAAGAAACTAAATGAAGGTATATTTCTGGAAACACAAAATTAGACAAAGAATGCAAACAGTAATTAGAATGATGGCAACAAAACACAGATCTTTCATGATAACTTTAAATATCAATGGACTGAACTCCCCAGTCAAAAGACACAGGCTAGTTGAACAGATTAAGAAACAAAATCCATCTTTTTATTGTCTGCAAGAAACCCATCTCACCTTCAAGGACAGGCACTACCTTAAGGTGAAAGGATGGAAAAGAATATTTCAAGAAAATGACATTAAGAAGCAAGCAAGTGTTGCAATTCTAATGTCTGACAAAATAGACTTCAAACTAAAACAATCAGAAGAGATAAAGAGGGTCACTTCATTCTGATCAAAGGAAGAATTAACTTAAAAAATATTACAATCATTATCATATATGCACCAAACTCTGGTGTACCCAAATTCATGAAAACAACACTACAGGATTTTAAAGACATAGTAACCCCAACTCAGTAATAGTAGGGTACTTCGATACCTCATTTTCTCTGTTAAATAGGTCAACCAGACAAAAAATAAACAGAGAGATATCTAAATTAAATACCATACATCAAAAAGAGCCAAGAGACATCTTCTTAATAATCCTCCCAAGAACCATAGAATACACTTTCTATTCAGAACCCCATGGAACTTTCTCAAAGATTGACCACATACTGGAGCACAAAACAAATCCTAACAAATACAAAAAAATTGAAATAATCCATGAATTCTATGAGACCACAATGTAATACAGCTTAAAATCAACAACAGAAGAATCCCTAGTAACTATATGAACTCATGGAAATTAAACAACACACTCCTGAATGATGTGTGGGTTAAAGGAGAAATTAAGCAAGAAATAAAAGTATGCTTAGACTTAAAGGAAAAGGACAATACAATACAACAAAACCTCTGGGACACTTTAAAAGCAGTCCTAAGAGGGAAGTTTGTAGCTCTAAATGCCTGCATTAAAAAATTGGAAAGAGCCCAAATAAATGACTTAATACTGCAACTCAAGACTCTAGAAAGGCAAGAACAAATGAAACCCAAACCCAGCAGAAGAAAAGAAATAACAAAAAGAAGTAACAGATATCCAAAAGATCCAGAACATGAAAAGGGAATACTTTAAAAACCTATACTCTATTAACTTTGAAATCCTAAAAGAAATGGATGTATATCTAAAATTATGAGAACCACAAAAGTTAAACCAACAAGAGATCAACAGTTTAAACAGGCCCATACATATAAGGAAATTGAAACAGTGATACAAAACCTCCCAACTAAAAAACAGCCTGGTCCAGATGGATTTACAGCAGAATTCTACCATACAACCAAAAAAAGAAAACTACATACCCATATCCTTAATGAACATAGACGCAAATATTCTCAACAAAATACTTGCAAACCACACACAGACGTGCATCAAAAAGATCATTCACCATGATCAAGTAGCCTTTATTCCAGGGATGCAAGGATGGGTCAATATACACAAGTCAATAAATGTCATAAATCATGTAAATGGACTCAAATACAAATATCACATCATCATCTCAATAGATGCAGAAAAAGCTTTAGACAAAATTCAGCATGCATTTATGATAAAAGTTATAAAGGGAATTGGACTGGAGGGAACATACCTCAACATAATTAAAGCTATATACAACAAACCCACAGCCAACATCATTCTAAATAGAAATAAACTGGAAGCATTCCAATTAAAATCAGGAACTAGACAAGGATGTCCACTATCTCCAATCCTTTTCAATATAGTGCTTGAAATTCCTGCTAGAGCAGTAAGACAAGAGAAGGAAATTAAAGGAGTACTAATTGGAAGATGTCAAATTATCCCTTTTTGTAGATGATAGGATATTATACCCAAGAGATCTCAAAAATTCCACCAGAAAACTCCTAGAACTGATCAACACTTTCAGTAAAGTGGCAGGTTACAAAATTAATCTATAAAGATCAGTAGCCTTTCTATAGACCAATAACAAGTAATTGGAGAAAGAGTACAGGAAAACCCTCACAGTAGCCTCAAAAAAATAAAATATCTTGGAATAAACCTGACCAAAGATGTCAAAGATCTCTACAATGAAAATTTTAAAGCTTTAAAGAAAGAGACTGAGGAAGATACCAGAAGATGAAAGGACCTCCCACGCTCATGGATTGAAAGAGTATTGTGAAAATAACCATCCTACCAAAAGCAATATACAGATTCAATGCAATCCCAATTAAAATCCCCATGACATAATTTGCAGAATTATAAAAAAAGCATCTTTAAATTCATATGGAAGCACAAAAGACCCCAGATAGCCAAAGCAACCCTGAGCACAAAGAGCAATGCTGAGGGGATTACTATACCAGATCTCAAAGTATACTGCAGAGCTATAGCCATAAAACCAGCATGGTACTGGCACAAAAACAGACAAATAGATCAACAGAACATCATTGAAGACCCAAACCTGAATTCATGCAATTTCAGCCACCTGATATTTGACAAAGGTGCCAAGAACACACAGTGGAGGAAAGACATCATCTTCAACAAATGGTGCTGGCAAAACTGGATCTCCATCTGTAGAAGAATGAAACTAGATCCTTATCTTTCACCTTGCACAAAAGTCAACTCCAAATGGATTAAGGATCTCAATGTGACATTGGAAACTCTGAAATTCTTAGAAGAAAATATTTGTAGTAACCTACAAGATATAGGTGTAGGAAAGAACTTTCTATCAGACATCAGTTGCTCAGGAATTAACCAACTTTTTAGTTTAATGAGGTCCCACTTGTTGCTCAACCATCAACAAGCGGGACCTCATTAAACTAAAAAGCTTCTGTACAGCAAAAGAAACAAGTCGAGAAAGTAAAGAGAAATCCTACAGGGTGGGAAAAAATCTTCAACAGAAATACATTTGACAGAAGTTTAATATTCAGAATATATGAAGAATTCCAAAAAAATTATCAGGAAAACAAATGATCCAATTTAAAAATGGGCCAAAGGGGCTGGAGTGATGGCTCGGTGGTTAAGAACACTGACTGCTCTTGCAGAGTTCAATTCCTAGTACCCACAGGGTGGCTACAAACTGTCCTTAATTCCAGTTCCAGGGGATTCCAAAACTCTCTTCTGACCTCCATGGCATTGCACAATATGGGTACACTCACATACATGCAGGCAATACACTCATACACATAAAATAAAAATAATAAATAAAAAAATATTTTTAAAAGATAGCTTAAAGATCTAAACAGATCATTCTCAAAGGAAGAAATAAAGATGGCTAAGAAACATCTTTAAAAGTGTTCAATATTGTTAGTGATTAGGAATATGCAAATTAAAACCACCCTAAGATTTCACTTTACTTCAGTCTGAATAGCTATGCTCAAAAGAACAAATGATACCAAATGCTGGGGAGGATGTGGAAAAATGGGAATGCTCATTCACTGCTGGTGGGATTGCAACCTCATGTAACCCCCATGGAAAGCAGTGTAGAGTATTCTTTAAAAACTTAAAATGAAACTACCATATGACCCAGTTATACCACCCCTTGGCATACACCCAAAGGACTCATCCTATTGCAGAGATACTTGTATCACCATGTTTATTGCTGCTCTTTAACAATAGCTAAGAGATGGAGGCAACCTAAGTGCCTCTCAAAAGATGAGTGGTTAATCAAAATGTACATTTACACAATGGAATTCTACTCAGCAGTAAAGAAAGACAAAATAATGAAATTTACAGGTAAATGGATGGATCTAGAAACTGTTATACTATGTGAGGCAACACAGACTCAGAAAAACAAAAGATGTGTGTTCTCCCTCATTTGTGGATCCTAGCACCAAATCCTTGTAAGTGAGTGCATACCCTAACTGCAGGAACCAAGAAAATTGAAAGAAATCAGAGAAGTAAAGGGAAAGAGGGGACCCGAGAGAAAAGAACAGTAGGAGACCAGCATTACTAATGGAGAAATGTGTAAAAAGGGGGCAGTTAAAGGGAGGAGGAGAAAGAAGGCTGTACAAAGAACTGTGGGACTAAAGGGAAGAAGGAGCTCAGAAGAAGACCATAGTATACAAAAATTATCAAGGGAGAAATGGGGAAAATGCTGACACTTTAAATGGGAAGACAGGGAGGGAGGATAAGATGGAGAGAAAGAGGAGACATAAATAGTGCTTAGTTATATATAAAACCAGAGGGAAGCATATTAGTCCTAAAACCTACTGAAAAATTACACGTAGAATATCCCTACATGAATCCGTGAACATAGCCATAGTCTAAATAATAAGAAACAGCACCAGACAGAAGAAAACTTCCTTTGAGTTGTTGTCCAGGGTAGCCAAAGAGACTCCCAAAATTACACAGGCTATTGCCACAGTCCTTGATTGCCTCCCAGAACTTGATGGTAAGAACTTACTGCTGAAGACAGGACATACTTTGGACACAGGACTTGGAGCAATGGAGCTGCAACTGACCTAGAAGCCACCTCCCCTGAAGACTAGCTCTCAAAGCTCTGAAGAGCACTATGCAAGCTGGTAAGGGAGAACATCAATCAATGGTTCAACCCTGGCTTCAAGGCCTAAAAACCACATGAATGACCAGAACAGTAATCGACACTGGTGCAGCAATGGCATTTTTATCTTGGAGATAATCAACAGCTACCTAATTGGACTTAAAGCCCACTCAATGGGTGGAAACTCATGACTGATACTGTAAACCTAGCCAAATACACATAGCTGGAGAGATCACAGATCTTATAGAAAACCTCAAGGCTCTCATATCCCTAAATTAATGTAATTTCTTACTATGTGCAAAATATGGATCCTGAAATATACAGACAAGTATCCCAGTCACCACCCATCAAAGTAACTTCTTTCTCAACAGATATTATTACAGAGTTACACCATTTGTCATACACAGAGATTCTCTGTGAATTGCCCAAGCCTATGTGGCATATCTAGGATGCAACCTCTATACCTAAGACTCATAGGAACATAGAACAAGGCATGAAGAGAACACTAATGCATCTTTCAATTCCCATCAATGAAGCTCCCCCATGTAACAGATGGCCATGAATACAAAAGGCCCCAAATGGCCAAAAAGCAGAGAACAAGAGTCAGCAGAGTGTGGGTCCTTGGACACGACTCCTATATTGAGGTCCACCCACCCAGGGCTCAGAGACCATTGCGGAAGAGGGGGTAAAAGATTGTAAGAGCCAGGGAAGGGGTAAGTGACCATAAAGAAATAATCTTACAGATGCCTGGGACCCTTCTCAGACAAACCTACAGCAATGGTATCAGCATGCACAAGACCCATGCAAACTTAGGCAGACAAAACCTAGCACAGAACTGTGGGAATGAACACCAGGCTCCAGTCTTAGTCAAAGAATTATTGGCAGCTGATTCACTGCTGGGTGAGGAAGAACTGATCTTGAAGGGAGAGACTCTAGATAGGCTGACTGAACCCCAGTGGATGAACTTGCACCCAATGATATCTTGGGACACTAACTTTACATAATAGGCCTTAATAAAAATGAGAGAATGTATGAACTCCAGTGGGGGGGGGTATGGAAGGGTGCCAGAGGGGAAGGGGGTATAAAGATGATTTATGCATGAAATACACAAAAATTCAATACATTTTTTTTGTCTTTTTAGGAGTTAGGGATTTAGCTCAGTGGCAGCGGGCTCGCCTAGCAACCACATCACTATGTAGGCCAGGCAGGCCTTGAACTTACAGAGATTTTCCTGCCTCTGCCTTCCAAGTGCTGGGATTAAAGGCGTGCACCACCACGCCCAGCTCAATACAATTTTTTTTAATTATATAAAATAAAAAAATAAAAACTTCATTTCTACACACTAGTGTTAAGAAGTAATCTAGCCTAATCCCTCCAGCTTTGAAGGGAGAGATGGCTGTTCACAGCAAGGTTTTCACCTTAGAAGTTCTCTGAGAGTTCCTAAGCTTAGTATTAGGAGACAGCACCATCTTTTCAGTAGATTCCTCTAATAATTCTCCCCAGACCCTCTCCAAAGCCCTACACATACTAAACCTTCACCCTGCAGAGTTAGGTGAAGAGTCTAAAGACACTGCGTCTAGTTTTTCTCTTCCTTTTGTGCTGGCAGTTCCCTTTGAAATGTCACCAAAATTCTAAGTATAAAAAAGTAAATGCAATTCTCAGAAGTTGACTTCATTGTTATCTGAGTCATTTGGTATTGATAAATGAAATGATGTGGCTTTCATAAGACTCCTGGATAATCACATATCCCTTCTGGAATTAAAACCAGGCCCAACAAGGCATTGAAAAAATAAGCCCAAATCTTTGAAAAATACTGGCAAGTGTAAGATGCATAATATCCCTCTCCCTGACTAATTCCATTCTGCGCTTTATTTTACCTTGCATATGATCAGAATAAAATCAGCACGGGTTCTTAGGCTTTGTGTCCATAATGATCAGAACACTCAGTTGATCCGTTATGCTTTAGATATAAAAATTCCAAAGGTGTATGTTGAAGGCTTAGTGTCCAGCTGGCGGCACTGTTTTGAGGCAATTGGATCATGAGGGTGCTAATGTCATCAATGGATCAATCCATTGATGAGTTCATAGTAGGATCAGCTTTTAGGTAGTGAGGCTGGATAGAGGAAGCATGTAACTGGGAGTGTGCATTTGAAGGGCATGTCTTGTCCTTAGCCTCTCTCAATCCCCCCACACACACACCCGCCACCACCTTGACACACCCCACCCCCCAGCCAACCATGAGGTAAGCAGCTTTGATCTGGCACATGCTACCTGCCACGATGTTTCACTTTTCCTTGGAGCCCAAAAGACAGGGTCAAGCATCTGTGGATTGAAATCAAGAAACTCTGAAGCAAATGAATGTTTCCTTCAAGTTGGTTTCCTGGCAACAGTGAGAAAACTGACCAACACATTGAGACTGCCCATGGTAGTGTGAAATTTTTGTACAAATTACCAAGCCCACCAGTCACACCTGCCATGTTTCAGGTCCATTGGTGGCCAAGACATTGTTACATCTACATTGGCTCATATGCCTTGCCATGTATAGCTTACTTAAAATAGTGAGTTTACATAGAACAAGTCTCCCAAGAGCACATTGTTGAAGAGCTGGTGCTGATGTTGTCAATATTTTTATCTTATATATATTCTTACAGATCTGAAAGAATTCAGTGCTCTAACTGGATTATAGAACTCACTCTGGGCAACACTTAACTCTCCCACAGCACCTGCATGACCTTGAGCTGGTCCCTATGTTTCACTAGCCTTCAGCTCTCCCACCTCTAAAATTAAATAAGAACGCTTATTTCATAGGGCCGTGGACAGGATTTCTGGAACACCTTTTAAGAGCTACTCTAAATCAACAGCTAGTATGTTCAGTGGACATCAGAGGTCTTATTTATTGAAGGGGTTCCATGAAAACCTTTTGCAAGGAAACAAAGGATGCCTTATATATCATAAATGTGCATAATGTATTATGTATGGACATAGATTTTATATACTGATAATCATTTATTTCACCACAAATTTTGAAATATTTTTCCTGTAATTATAAAATGAGGTTCCAAAAAACATATAATAGTGAAAATATTCAGTAGCTTATCCTTCTAAATATTTATGAACTATTTATCTGTTCTACTGAAATTTGATATTAAATTTTTACCTCTATTAAATAACTGAAAAGGATAAATTTATACATCAGGTCCAGGAGCAAAGCTTTGCCAAGACTTCTTAAGTAAATCTCCAGCTCATGAAAATTATTTCTTAAACTTTGTAAAGTTAAGGGGAGTTGGGAGAAAGGAGTTTCTTTCTCTTGTTGTGGACATCTAATTATCATGAAGGGAAACTGGATCCCTGTCTTACCTCTGCTATGATAGATGCAATGACAAATGTACCATCTGTGGACCTCATATTTTTGTATAGAAGAAGTTGATGTCTGTACGTTTTAGGCTTAAAAAAGCAGAAATGATTTCTTATCTATCTCAAATAATCATGAGATTTAATTCCTCAAGAACAAGTCCTCACTAAGCTGAACAGACCCTGTGTCCACCACCCCAGGATCACAGCACTTCTCCTCTGCATTCCCATGCCTTTAGCATTGTCTGTATACTGATTTCAGCCCAGCTGGCTACTCCCATGTTCACAAGATGGGAGTTACTAAGACCGTATAACTCATAGACATTGTAAGAGTTGGTAAAAAGCTAGGTATAATGGCACATACTTGTAATCTAAACACTCAGGAGGCTGAGGCAGAAAGATGATGCATTTGCGTTCAGCCTGGACTACTGAGCAAGACCCTGATTCAAAAAGAAAAAAAAAAAAAGATCCACTGAAAGAAGGCGCATTCTGTAAGAACACACACTTTCCTGAGCAGGGCCAGCACTCTTCCATTGAGTCTCCTTGGATTGGCTAAACTGATGTGTGTGCCCATTTCCAAAAGCAGACACTGTCAAGAATGTTTTCAGAACCAGGCAGAATAGTGAACGTTTGCCAAAGTTATACTGGTAGGAGTCTAAGAATTGAAAAACTAGATTTTATTCATAATATGTTGAAGCAGGCAGCCAAGAATGCATGGCATCATCACTTAGCTCTTGTTGAGCTCTGACAGAGTGTATCAAGACCATTTCCTGATAGATAATGTCATACTAAGTGACAATTTAGGCTAATAATGAAGTAAGTAACTAGCTTTGGAAAAGCAAATAGCAATTGTATAGTCATGTTCTCTATGGAGGAGATGATGATGGATTGCATTCTAAAGAGATTAAGCTATTCTGAAGATGGGGTGTACATCCTGAGGAGTACAACTGACAGGATAAAGAAGGACAATCAACTTTAAAGTATGTACCGTTCCTCTGGGATGATAATAAAGCTCTAGAAACATTTCCTAAGCAAATACTAAATGAAAACTGGAAGATATCAGTTGCACCCTGGCTGCCAAGCTGAAAGTCAGCTTGAGCCAAGATATGGATCAGCAGTGATGACATAATCAGAAGTGCAATGTAATAATCAGACTTTAAAGAATGAAAAATACCTTTGTGACCTCAGCAAAGGAACAGTTCAATAATCAAGTACACAGGATGACCTGTTCTGTGAAGAATAATCAACCTCTTTGCCTGGGCATCCCTATCATTGGCAAACGGGTCCATAAACAAAATAGCCATGGTAGCAGGGACATGGCTGCCACTCACCGAGTCTCACCTAAAACTGTTCCCTAATCCTTATGCAAAGACAGATGAGTTCTCCATAGGCTTAGAGTGAATTGTAAAGAAGAGTTCTATAGTTAAAGCCTGAAAGAATTGAATTTGTATAAGATACTGAACATAGGCATCATATGTGCTCTGTTTGCTGAGGAGAATAGCTTTAGTGCCTCTGAAGCCTCAACACATAAGGGAGATAATAAGAGCCTATCACAAAAGGAACAGCTACAGCTATCAGGAATAGAGAACTCAGCAGATACCACATCAGTGATACAACTGTGATTGACTTAGAATCTAGAAAGAAGAGAAATCTGGACAGGAGTTTCATGTGGTCACCTTAGGTGAATGGGTATAATTACCTCCCAGGCACACTGAGTATTAGAAGGAAAAGTGTAAGGGAACTGAGACACTGCAGGGGCAGTGAGATCCACCAAAATCTGAAATTTCTTTCTCTTAAGCCAGCTCCTCCTAATTCACTAACCTTTAGCATTCTCTACACAACAATCTGAAAAATACCTGTGACTAAACACCCCTGTAAGAAGTCAGCATCTGGCCATGGCCACACAGTTCAGTCACTGCTGCATAAGTGGTGATCAGGAATCAGCCACTCTTCTGGTAACATGCATACACCTTCCAGCACTATGGAAGCTAGCCAGTGGTGATGAGGCTGTGAAGTCACCACCATCTTGATTTATCCTTATTTATTCTACAGCTCATGTATGTAGTGTTTTCAGCAAAAGGGTCTTACCATCAAGTACTGGTGGGTAACCAAGAACAAGGACAATAGCTAGTATTTTTTGAAGGTCTTTGGGATACCTGGTCAACAACTTCAAAAGAGATAGTCCATTTCTGGCACTAGGCTTTTTATTCACTAGCCTGTGATGTCTGGCAGGGGTATTGTCCTCATGTAACAGGGAAACTCTATTTAAACTCTTAATATTATACATGTATATGCAGGTGTGGACATTGTGAGTTACAGTAACAACTGGTCTGGCGAGATATGCCCAGTGGTGCAACAGTGGCACAAATGTTATGTGAGTAACAAACCACTTTCTGGTTGGATTTAAGGTCTGCTTCTCAAGATAGAGCCCATACCTGGCACTGTTTTCCAGTGTAGAAACCTGTGGCTAGACAGGTTAGAGGCCATGCAGAGAATAAGAGACTGCAGACTGCTTAGCCCTGAATGGGACCTCTAATCAAATTTCTGCCTCTTGAGGTTTGGGGCTCATTTCAGAAGAGGGGGTAGAAAGATTGTAAGGGCCAGAGGTAGTGAATGACCACAAGAAAACAGAGTTTTCAGACAATAGGGCAGTTACTCATATCAATTCACAGTAATGGTCACAGCATGCTCAAGACCTACTGAAACTGGGTGATGTAAGATAAAATACAGTGGTTTTTATTTACCACAGCAACAGAAAAGTGATTAATACAGAAGTTGGTACTTTCAAAATTTGGGCTAGAAAAGTTGCTGATTGCTGTAATTAGAGCTTAATGGGCCATTTTAGTAGGAGCCTGGAAGAAAGTAGTCCCAAGAACAATGTAATGCCAGAGGGAAATAAGTACTTAAGCAGCAATGGGAATATTTTGGCAGAGTCTGATTGTAGTCTGCCCACAGCCTGAAAGCTTGCCAAAGGCTAAATTGAAAAGTAATGGACTAATTTCTTTGGCAGAGGAAATTTCAAACAGTCTAATCTAGAAATGGTGGCATGGTTATTAATCGTGAATATTATGCAGATCTACAGTGAAAAAGAACAAGTAAGGTGTGTGCTGAAGGAGAGGCTCCTTTGATAAGGCGAGTTGAGCAATCAAGGAGAAGCCTAGAGATTTGCTCTTAAACAATACAAAGAGTACCTTTACACAAGACCACACCCAGTTAGGGCTCCAACCTGCAGAAAGAAAATGCTTGAAGGGTTTTCTACTCCTAGAAAACCATAGCATAGAATAGCTGATGGTAAAGTGAATGAAGTTAACCAGGATCCACACCAGCCTGGCAGCTGAACTTGGCAGTGTTGTTCCCATGGTGCTGTTTTTAAAGGCATGAAAGATGCAAAAGTGAAGCGGTCAAAGGTTCTTCCTCTGTGATTTCAGAGAGCTTCCGAGGCCAGGCAGTGTGCAGCTTTACGGGGCCAACTGATGCTGGTTGGCTGCAACTGAAAGAGGAGCTGTAACAAGAGAGCAGCATCATCAAGGTGAAATCATCTGGGAAGTGTTTCCTCAGGGTCAGCACACAAACGCTGTGGTCCAGGGGGTACCTGGACACCCAAGGTTCTATCTCAGGCTGGAAGCAGGACTTGGTAATGTGTAAGGGTCTCCTACACAATACTGATTTTGAAGGCATGAAGGAATCATGGAGAGGATCTGAGGTTTGGCATCTTGTGAGACCAGAAAGGCCCCTGGTTCTAAAAATACAGTCTCAGTTGCAATGGAGACCCCAACATATTGGAGATTCCAGGACCAAGGGCAACTGTAGGTGTAGAGTAGAGCCAGTCTGAGCCTATGAGGCAAGCTGTGTGTGCTGTGGATGTCAGAATCAGAGAAGTGAAGCTTCCAAAATCCTTCAGAGCCCAGAAGATCATGAATGAATCCCAGATGACCAGCCTTGAGCTAATTGCCAGGCTTAGTTTATGCTTAAGTGTACTCAGTTCTTCCCTTTTGAAATAAGATAGTATTTGTTTGAATTTTACAGGAACCCACAGTTAAGAGACTTTTAAGAGAGACTTTGAACATTTAAAATGTTTGAATTTTTTAAAGACTGAGATTTTTAAAGTTGTACTCTTTAATGTTGTAAAAGCAATACTAGCATGAGATCTTGGGGTCAAGAAATGGAAAGGTTATGGGTTAATTACAGGGTGTTTGTCAAGTTGGCAAAGGATGAATTGTGCTGGATAGCTTTAGATGTCAATTTGACACACCTAGTTAGAAGGAGCTTAAATTGAGGGATTTCTTCCATTGGATTGGCCTGTGGCCTTGTCTGTGAGGCATTTTCTTGATTTTTGAGTGATGTGGAAGGACCTGCCCACTGTGGGCAGTACCACCCATGAGCAGGTGGTCCTGTACTGTATAAGAAAGCAGGTTTGACCACAGGCCAGGTGAGTAAGCTGGTAAAGCGTGTTCTTCCATGGTCTGTGCTCCAAGTTCCTACCCTGAGCTCCTTGCCTTGGTTTTCCTTAGTGATGAATTGTTATCCGGGAGGTGTAAGATAAACCCTTTCCTCCTCAAGTTGGTTTTGGTCAGTGTTTTTATCACAGCAACAGAAAAGTAACTAATAGACCCTCCTAAGCTTGAGTCAGACAAATTCCTAGCAGAGAGGGTGGGGAAATGTGGGTAAGAAACCTCAGCCCTAGTTGAGGAACTATTGGCAACTGATAGCTTCTGGGAGAGTCAGTTTTCTTTAAGAGTGCAATGCTGAGTAGGTTGACCAGGCTTTAGGGGATAGATCCACATTTGGGTTCACAGGGCATTGGGGACACAAACTAGACTCAGCAGGCCTTTAAAATAATTTAGGAAATGTATAGGCAGACAGGTAAGGTGAGCAAAGTCAGAGAAGGGGGTCTGAAAATGAACAAAATAGTGTATTAAATTCTCAAAAAATCAATAAAACTATTTTAAAAAGAATGACCCACTCTACCACAAAATTTACAGCAGTATATCTATCACTACAAAAATTAAATTTTGTTCAGTGGTATGTAAACCAGTGAAAAATATGTGCAAAAATTATTGTTTCTTTAAAAACTAGTCAAGTAATTGTCCAATAAAGGCAAGTCATTATAGAAAGACTTAGGCTTATGGGCGGGTCCCATGCACCACGTTGCTGCTCGGGTCCCTGGCTCTCTGCGGCTACTGGATGCTCACGACTCAGCGGTCGCTGCACTTCCAGGCGAGTTCCATTCCAAGCTACCGGGCACTCCCTCTAGGTTTTGCAATCCGTTGGCCACCAGGTCACAAGGGGAGGTGCAAGAACGGCAAAAGCAGGATCTTCGTGAGTCGTTGTTTATGAAGGGACAGCCCCCTCCAGAGAGACTGAATCATAGGCAGTAAGACACAGGATACAGCTCAGTCAGGTACAGCTCCTTTATTCAGTGATTCAGCTCAGCTCCAAGTCTTAGTGATTCAGCTCCGATTAATTAGGGGAAACCAGGACATTTATAGTGTGGAGGCAGTAGCAAAAGCCTTAGTTGATAGGTGCTTTGTAGGATGCCCCATTTACATGTGGTGGTGGGCTTCTGCCAGGCTGTTAGACATTGCCTAATTATCACACAGGAAAACCTGGCAGTTTCATGCCGGAGGATATGTATCTGTGACGGGCACTTCAAAAGGTGAGTCAGGAAGAGAGTAGGAAGGTGCCCCACTGAGAAAGGGAGTCTCTGCATTTGCGCTAAGCCAGCCTGCGGCTATCCGGACATGGAGAGACTGCTACCTTAGACAGCAGGGGTCCCCAACACATGGGAGAAAATGAAGTCAGTCTAAGTACTTCAGAAGCTTCACAGCTGAGTTGTATAACCATCTATCTGTCCTTCCATATAGGCTGTTGAACCTAGGCCAATGTGGATGGGGCAGTCCTTAAACATACATGGTTGTCACCAAGGGAGACTAACATGATTAGCAGGGGCTGGAGGACTATAAAGAAGGGGCAGGCATTACTGAGAGAACTAGGTATGAGAAAAGCTATATATGGTGTCCAGTTCACTGGGCCAGATAAGACTGAATTCACCAGAACTATGAAAGAAAGCCTAATTCAACTGGGACCTCGATAATGGTATGGGGCTTTAGTGGTTTTACTAAGCCCTTTGATGGGAGAGGATCTTTGTAAAGTGAGAGAGGCTTTGGCAAATCTAAATGATTCTGACCAGCATGTAAAATGTGTCTGTAAAATAACAGAACACCCTACAAGAGATATAAAAAAGGTCTCAGAAATTTCCCGCCAGGTGCTGGGCTTGTAGCAGTTGTCTCCATAGCAATGCCTCCAGCACCCAGGAAGAGTGCAAGTTCGATCCCTACCAGCAGGGGGAAGAAGATTTTTCTCTGCT